>NC_132839.1:48731019-49034049 GCF_048164855.1 Canis lupus baileyi | reverse complement strand
GATCACAACCTGAGCCAAAGGCATCCAACCACTGAGCCACCCAGGTGCCCCTAATTTTTCCATTTAAAAAGTCAACTTTATTTTTTTTTAATTTTTTATTTATTTATGATAGTCACAGAGAGAGAGAGAGAGGCAGAGACATAGGCAGAGGGAGAAGCAGGCTCCATGCACCGGGAGCCTGATGTGGGATTCGATCCCGGGTCTCCAGGATCGCGCCCTGGGCCAAAGGCAGGTGCCAAACCGCTGTGCCACCCAGGGATCCCCTAAAAAGTCAACTTTAAAAGATCATCTGGTGTTTGAATTATGGGCCATTTGTCCCATGTGGTGGACTTTGTTGGTACCTTTCCAGCTTTCATTTCTCCCTTCCTCCCTCACAGAACCTCAGCTTTGTTCGGGGGCTCTATCCCTCCATTAAGTACCCTATGTGATTCAAGGAACATAACCAACTCAACTCCTGTTCGTGGGCTCTGAGCTAGTGAGTCTCATACTTGAGGGGGCATCAGAACCAACTGGAAGACTTATTAAATCAGAAAATTTCTGATACGTGGACCCAAAGTGGGGCCCTGAGAACTTTTATTTCAAAGAAGGGTTGATGCTGTTGGTCTGAGAACCACATCATGAGAATCCCGATTTAGGCCAAGTGCATAATACCCCTCCTTTTTGCCAATGATTGCTCCCAAGATACAGCACCTACACCTTCTAAGACTTTCAATAGAAGTTTTTTGGAAGAAAATTTCCTTCTCTTAAGTGAAAGCCACAGGGCAAGTCAGACTTTCTCTCTTTCTTCTCCCCTAAATGCCCTAAACGTGAATAAGAGGAGAATGAAGCCCTATCATTACTGGCAGATGTCCTAGAACAAGAGAAATCGGCCTTGAGATGTTGCTAATATTCGGCAGCCCGGCTGGCTTAGCGGTTTGGCACTGCCTTCAGCCCAAGGCGTGATCCTGGAGACCCGGGATCGAATACCACATCAGGCTCCCTGCACGGAGCCTGCTTCTCCCTCTGCCTGTGTCTCTGCCCCTCTCTCTTTGTCTCTAATAAATAAAATCTTGAGAAAAAAAAAGATGTTGCTGACACTCTGAAAGGTGGAAAGATCTGATGCCCATCCCACTGCTAGACTTCCCATTTTATTAGCCAATATGTCTAATTACAGTTTAAACCCCTCTGCATTGTGTCTTCTGTTACCTGCAGACATATACATCATCACCAACACAAGCTTAGGAAATGTTATCTTAAAATATTTAAAGTTAAAACAATTTTTTTTCCTTTATGGCAAAATGCCATAAACTTAGTACAAAGACTAGTGACAGATTAAGGAAAATGTTTGCAAAATGCACCTCACATACCCTGGTCAAGTGAGCCTTCTTGTTCTTTTTAAATCCAGTGTCACACAGAGGTAAGTACTAAAGAAATATAGCTCTGAATCAAAGCTCAGAAAAGGAATTTTATTGAATAAATAGCTCAGGGAGAGGGGCGGAACCAATGTCTACAAAAGAAAGTTTACAATGCCCAGAAAAAGGTCCTTTAAAAAAAATATTTAGCCCATCTATCTTCCCCACATCCCAGAGTGGAACTTCTGTCCTCAGTCTTCTCTCTCTACATGTGTCCTCCATTGATTTTTCTCTTCATGCTTCCTGCCTTCTCTGGATATGTCACTATTATGTAAAGACAGCCAAACATGGCTGCTACCAACACTGTCTTTCCCAGTTGTCCCTAGAGAGGTGTAGTTGAGGTGGCACATATGAGAGGAGAGGAGTAATATTTTGTACCTGTCCAATATGGACTGATTTACAGATGAAGACATGAAAGCAGATTTTAAGTATCTTAGTCCAAAGTCACATCTCGAAAACCCAAGCTCTCTTGCACTACTGCCATCAACAAAGGACTGAGATCCCTAACACAAAAATAAGTCTTACAAATCAGAGGGAAAAACCACCCTAATGGAATAATTTGCAGAGAACATGCACAAGCAAATTAAAGAAGAAAAACAAATTGAAAAAGATGTTCAAGCTCACTAGTAATAAAATGAATGGAAATTAAAACAATATTTCAGCTAGCAGATGAGCAAAGATTTTTTAAATTAATTACCACCAATGTTGGCTAGGGTATGGAGGAAAAGGAACTCCTCCTACACTGCTAGCAAGAGAGTAACAGAAGAATAATTAGGTAATACCCCTCCAAATTTAAAATTAGCATACGTTTGACCCTGTGATACTGCTTTGAACAATTTATCCTAATGAGTTCATCAGACAAGTAGGAAAGAAATATATACAAGAATGTTTACAAAGTCTGTGTTTTAACAGTAAAACATGAAAACAACTTAATGCATCCACAGGGGATGATACGATAGAGAGAGAGAAATACTGACTATGGCTCCCCAATACAGAACCCCACCACTGACTGTCTTGCCTACTAGATCACAAGTGACAGTGGGAAAACACAGGCTCCTTCAGCAGGATCAAATCCTGTGCCTTTAAAACTCACAGCAAGGAGCCCCATGACAGAGTGGGGGCTCTTTGCATGTCTCAGGAAGGTGATAGTACTGAGCTCCTCCAAGCCCCTCATCTTCAGAGGACTAAGTGAGGCATAGAGAAAGGCTGAAATGTTCCTCTAATGGAAGTCTTACCACATGGAAACATGAAGAGCAGAGAAAAGATATTTCCTCTACCCCCCCACCCTAAAATAGATATACAGTCACGGACAAAAGTCTGGAGATGGATAGCTATCTGAAAGAGAGGGTAATTATTTCTGAGCAGTGGACCCATTTACTTTTCTTCCTTTTAGTCCACTATTCTTGCATATTGAGTTAGTGAAACAATCAGAGCCAGACATATGGTTGCCTAGTACAGAAAAAGAAGGGAAGGAAAACCAATGTCTTTTGCATACCTACTATGTGCTGGGTGGGGCAGTTTATCTGCCTTGTCTCCAAGTATATAAGTTGGCCACTTTAGGATGTTTCCACAGTGAGAGAGGAGCCAGAAACTTCACCCCTGAGACATGCAGGACAAAGTAGAACATTTTGAGTCAGCAGGTATATAGTGACACTACAGAGGTGAGGAGCAAGGTAAGTCACTGAAGACAGAGATTGCAGAAGAGATGTCCCAAGCCAATGGCCAGATGGAAAATAAAGAGTGACTCAAGATCTGCAAGGCCTTCAAGAACCCTGGTAGGACCTAACCAGTGGGGGTTGGGGTAGAAATGGGCCCCACCTTGACAGATACAAGCAACAGATGCCAGTAAGATACCCACTGAGCAGGCAGCATAAAGATGGAATATTACTCCGCCATTAGAAATGACAAATACCCACCATTTGCTTCAATGTGGATGGAACTGGAGGGTATTATGCTGAGTGAAATAAGTCAATCGGAGAAGGACAAACATTAAATGGTCTCATTCATTTGGGGAACATAAATAATAGTGAAAGGGAATAGAAGGGAAGGGAGAAGAAATGGGTAGGAAATATCAGAAAGGAAGACAGAACATGAAGATTCCTAACTCTGGGAAACGAACTATGGGTGGTGCAAGGGGAGGAGGGCGGGGGGTGGGGGTGACTGGATGGCGGGCACTGAGGGGGGCACTTGACGGGATGGGCACTGGTTATTCTGTATGTTGGCAAATTGAACACCAATAAAAAATAAATTTATTATTTAAAAAAAAAGATCCTCTACAAGGGAGTCATCAGGAATCCAGATGATGGCAAAAAGACTCTCCATGAACCGGTTGCCTGATTTGGTTCAAATCACATATACCTATAACTATACCCAGATGCCATCTTGAAAAGATGGAAAATAGAAAAAAGCATTTGAAAGAAGAAAAACTGGCCTAGGAGAAGTTTAAACATAGATTTTGATTGGATATTTTTGGATGAGAGAACTTATGAGAGCTATTACAAGACTGCAAGACTGTGTTAAAAAATTTTTAATTATATCTGGTATTTGACTAGCACATGGAGGAAAAAGAATGCCCATACTCTGCTGATAAGACAACTGAAGAAAAATTAGATAATACCTCTCCAAATTTAAAAATCAGCATACGTTTGACCCTGTGATTCTGTTTCTAGTAATTTATCCTAACAAGTTCATCAGGCAGCAAGAAAGAAATAAATACAACTCTGCTTACAGAGCACTGTTACAGTGAAGGAGTCCTCAGTCTCGGCTAGAGGTGGCAGTAACTGACAGTCCCAGATGTTTTCTCATATCTGAGTTGTTAATTTCTACCATATTATTTCCACCATACATTAGTCATACTTAAAGGGGGAAAAATGAGGGGAATTAAATGCTTTGCTGATTGACCTCTACTGGTACCTTGCAAAGAACTTGAAGAACATTTCTAGAGCAAGAAAATTATGTGTGAGCCTTGAGGCAGGAGGAAATGGGTGAGGTGTTAGAAACCCACACCATGCCTTCAGGTAAGCATGTAAGGATTTTGTTCCTACTCCTTGGTCTTGCTTTTCCTCACATTGGAGTGTGTTTAATGTGATTTTCTTTTCTTTTTTTATTTTATTTTACTTAAGAGAGAGAGAGAGCATGGGGATGGGGGGTGACATAGGGAGAGGGAAAGAGAGTCTGAAGCCAACTCCACCCTGAGCACAGAGCCTCACTTGGGGCTCCATCCCATGGCCCTGAGATCACGACCTGAGCTGAAACCAAGAGTTGGACACTTAACTGACTTTGCCACTCAGGCACCCCTAATGTGATTTACATGTAAGATAATGTTTTCAGCACATGGGATTGGTTACCTGTCCTATTCTGTTCCGTTCCTTTTTTTCCTGCCAGCAGAGCAAAGCCCAGGGCTCCCTCAAAGTAGAGCATGTAATTTGACACCTCCAATAAAAAGCTGGGACCCTAAAAGCTATCCCTTAGTGTAAGAATGATCTAGAAACAAACCCACCCCTTGAGGACTACAAAGAAAATGACCTGTCTCAAGCCTCTGTAGTGAGTAGAGAAGAAAAAAAACCTCCCCTGAGACTTTGTAATCTCAAGTCTGACTCATGCAGGTTCACAGAATGAAATAAAATTACCTGCTTGATTTGAAGAACCTCAAGGAGAGAATGTAGTTCAAATAGTTTTGGGTTGGTGATTCCCCAGCAAGCAGCACCTTCCCTACATGAGGGAAAACATCTTCAATCCAGCCCTCAGAGCATTTCCTCAGATAATGATCCAAATAATATGAGCTCACAATCTATAACAAGAAATCATGAACCACAGCCAGGAAAAAAAACAACAAAATGAGATCTGAAAACATGGTAGATAAGGGGATTATTAGACACAGGATATGAAGTAGGTTTGATATGTTTTTAAAAGTAGAGGAGAGTCAAGTAAGGAACAAGCATATCTAAAAAGGACTAAGTATATTTGAAAAAAAAATGAATAGAACCTCTAGAAATGAAAAATATAATTGAAATTGCAAATATATTGCAGAAACACTATACACCCAATACAACACTAAACTTAAAAAGTGTTGGCATGGATGTGAAGCAATTAAAATACTCATATATTGCCAGTGGGAATGCAAAATGGTATGGAAACTTTGGCAAATGTTCTGGCAGTGTTTTATAAAATTAAACATACATTTACCCTATGACCCAGAAATCCTACGCCTAGGTATTTATTTATAATAAGTGAAACACATGTCCACATAAAGACCTGTAAGCAAGTGTTCATGACATTTTTATTCATAATAGCCAAAAACTGGAAACAACTCAAATTCTGTCATTTGAAGAATGGATACACAAACTATGGTACAACCATTCGATGGGATACTATTCAGCAATAAAATAGAATGAACTACTTACATGAATGAATCTCAAAAACATACTAAGTGAAAGAAGCCAAACACAGAAAAATTGTATACTATATGATTCCATTTAGATGGCATTCTGGAAAAGACAAAACTATAAAGAAAGAAAATAAGCCACTGGTCTCCAGGAGCTGGGAGAGGATGGAGGGAAATGATTATGAAAGAGCTGGAGGAAAATATTTGAGGGGATGGAAAGGCTCTATGTATGAATTGTGGTGATGATTATTACACTATTGTATAAATGTGTCAAAACTGATCAAATCAAACAACTAAAAATGGTGAATTTTACTGGCTGTAAATCATGTCTCAATAAACGTAACTTTTTAAAAAAAAGAACATGGGGAAAATTTTCTTTTCTAAAAACACACTACAGAAGTAGAGCACCTTAGACACAGCTGAAGAGAGAATTAATTAACCGGAAGTTACAACTGAATAAATTATCTAAAAGGCAGCACATGGAGAAACAGATGGTAAGTATGAAAGAAAAAAAAAGAACCAAAAGTACCCTCATATATACCTAATCAGAGCCCAGAAGACAGACATAACCTACAAGACTCATCAACTTGAGTCTTTCCCTACATGACTCTTCTAACCATAAAGAAAATATATTTTAAAATAAGACATAATTCCCCATATCAACAACTAGAATATATCTAAGAAAAAGCTCCACCAAGAACATGCAAGACATTTACAGAAAAAATTTAAGTTTCAATAAATAATATTCAAAAGTATCTAATTAAATGCAGAGATATGGCATTTCATTTTCTTGAATGATATAGCTTATTTTTACAAAATATACATTCTGCCCAAAGGAATTTATAAATCCTATGCAATTAAAATCTGTTTGGATTTTTTAAGGAACTCAATAAATTTATTTTAAAACATACAGAAATAAAGATTTATGAATAAGTAAATCACCTTTTAAAAGTACAGTTAAGGGACACCTGTGTGGCTCAGTGGTTGAGTGTCTGCCTTCAGCTCAGGTCATGATCCTGGGGTCCTGGGATTGAGTCTTGCATCAGGCTCCCTGCAGGGAGTCTGCTTCTCTCTCTGCCTATGTTTCTCCCTCTCTCTGTGTGTCTCTCATGAATAAATAAATAAAATCTTTTTAAAAAATAAAATTAAAGTACAGTTAAGAAAGAGTCTTGGCTTAAGACAGTCTCCAATGACATACTTATATATTAACAAAAATTTTGGTAATAGAGGAAAAAAGCACATAAGTAAGCCAGTGGAAGAGAATGAAGAGCTCAGGTCAGACCTACCGATTTGGGCTAAACCTATGTATACATACACACACATATACTTGCATACATACACACACACGGGTATGCTTAGGATTGAATATGTGACAAAAGTGCCACCATGAATCAGTTGGAAAAGAATGGGTCATTAAATCTGAATTTAAACCTGTTACTACATACAAAGGTGGACTTCTGACGGATCAAAGACCTAAATATGAAAGATAGTATGAACATAAAATTAATCAAAGAAAATGCATCATAACATTCTTGCGATATGGGGACAAGGATTGACCTTGTAAACAAATTTTCCAAAAGTATAAATCATAAGGCAAACACATGGATAAAACTGATTTCATCAAAATGAAAGATTTCTGTTCTATGTTCGATCTCATGTGCAAGCTTACTAAGATGACAATCGGATAGGAAAAGATATTTGCAATGACTATAATCAATGAGGGAATGATATCTAGAATATACAAGGAATGTCTGTAAATTAACAGGAAAAAAAAGAAGAGGAATTCAAGAGAAAAATGAGGAAAAATATAAACAATATTTTATAAAACAGAAACCCCAAAAAAGTATATGAAGAGATGCTCAAATTCAACATGCAAATTAAAATAACAATGAAATATCCATTCACATGTATAAGATTGGTGACGTTAGGAAGATGGCCCATGCCACAAGTTAGAGGACATGTGAACACAGAAACACCATGCGATACTGGCAGGAGGTGTTTGGAAGCACCATGTAGACTACTTCATCAAATTAGGAATATGCATCCCTATGAGCCCATGATTCTACCCCCAGCTATAGATTCCAAATATGCTCTTATGAAGGTCTTTAAGGGGATATTTATGGAGATGTTCATTGTAGCTCTATTTGTGTGGCAAAGAGGTTTTTCTGGGCATCCATTACTGAGAAACTAAAGAAGTAAATTATGATAAAATTACTACGAAGCAGTTAAAAACTATAGATGAAGTATTCCTATATTGCTTATTATAAAAAGAAACAGAATGACCTATATAATACAACATATTTGTGTAAATAAAAAATATATTCCTACCAAACAATAACATCTACCTTCCAAGAATACATACTAAGGAAAACATGCTGGAGCGGTTGCCTCTGGAGTATGGGGAGGGCAGTGGGAGTATCAGAAATAGGGAATAAATAAATAATGCAAGAGAGGTGCCTTGCATGAATCAATTATGATAATTCACCATGCACCATGAACTAAGAAGCATAATTAACTTGACCCTCTGCTCTTGAGGCCTCAAAAAAAAAAAAAAAAACAGAATAATAAGAAGAATTTTCTTTCTTCAAGAAAGAAAATAAATAAGGATTGGAAAGAAAGAAACAAAGCCATCATGGTTTGCAGCATACACTATGAAGTATGTAGAAAATCCAAAGCACCTACAGATAATTAGAATTAGTAAAAGTTTAAGGTTACCAGATTTGAAATCAAAATATAAAAATAGATTTCATTGCTATATACCAGCAGAAAATTGCTCAAAATATATTTTTTGAAAGATGCAATTTAGAACGGTACACAACTGACAACACTTGTCAACATATAGACAGTATCTAAGAATAAATTTAATTAAAATTGTGCAACCCTGGGCTTTTTACCTTATTATTTACATAGCATGGCTCTATATGAATTATATATAGCATTGATTTGACAACAATTACCTTGGCCCCCTGAATCTTGTCCTCAGAGCAAGTATCTCCAGCTCCTTCTATGGCACATGTCCAGACCCCTGTTTACCTTATTCTCAAAAACCCTGGCTTGTTGCTATTTCTCTTAAAGTGTATTGACCCAGAGTATACCAAATTCGAGCCTGAAAAGTGAGCCAAGGCAGGTTATGGAGGTGATTTTTCTGTCATAGCACTCAGCAATAAGGTGCTGGCAAGGATTTGGCCCTTGGCACAACTCTTCTGGCCCCAACTTAAAAGTCCCTCTTCAAGAATCTGAAAACAATTCAAAGGTCCTGTCTCCTGACCTTGCATTCTGAGTGAGCCCGCACTCATCCAGCCACCCAGAACTGGCCTTCTGATCCAGACTTCACTCTTTCTTGACCAAAATTGAATTCCCTGGCCTGAGTTGCTCAGGTCTGGTCTGACTTCCAGGATCCTTCCTGTGTTGTTTGTATTAAAAACCTCAGCCACAAGTGTTAGCATCTCCTTAATAAAAAGAAAAGGGTGTGTTTTGTACCATGATGAAAGAAGGAGGGAGGAAGGGAGGGAGAGAAGGAAGGAAAGAAAAGAAGAAAGAAAGAAAGAAAGAAAGAAAGAAAGAAAGAAAGAAAGAAAGAAAGAAAGAAAGAAAGAAAGAAAGAAAGAAAGAAAGAAAGAAAGAAAGAAAGAAAGAAAGAAAGAAAAACGACCAGTGATAGGTAGGTGCAGGCTAAGCATGGTATTTGCAGCACCCAGGAGAACGGTACTCCCCACCCCCAGCTTATCCTTTTTCTTTTCCATCCTGACTTCATGGAACACCACAAAAGGCTTCCCATGCACACTCATGTCCTGCCTAGCCCATAAGTGAAAGTCCACATGACAGCATTAGAAGTGGCTGTCCCTCTGACCTCAATGTGTGCAACACAACCTCTCAGGCCCTGGAAGCAGGCTGGAGCCCTGTGAAGAGAATATTCCTGGACGCTGAGGCTCAGGGCATGGTCCAGATGAGAACACAGCAGGGGTGGGTTGGCAGGGGCCCAGCTATCTGTCTATAAGGGGTCCTACACAGAATGGCCCAGGGTGGCAGGGCAACCACCATGAGAACGGCTCCCCAGAGGAGTAACTCTTTGGCTGAATCTTCAGGGTTGGGCAGAACCTTGCTCATTCTAGACAGGAAAGAAAACCTGGGGCAAAGCAGTGATGGTACAAGAGAGTCAAGGAACCCTAGGTGCTGCCAACAACTCTGTGCAGAGCAAGTGTCATGGGTGGCGGTGTAGGTGAGGGGCAGAGCCGGGAATAAATGGCCAGGAGAGCAAAGGCCAGATCAGGCCTGAGAGGCCATCCTTGGATTCTGTCTAGAAAGCAGTGCAGAAGCATGACTAATTTTAGGCTAAGGGGCAATGTGATGGATTTGTATTTTAAAGAGGCAGCACCCTGCCATGGAGGAAGATAATGGAATAGAAAATGAACAAGAACAAAAGATAATGGCTAGGAAAATATAGCCTGCTGAAAGCAGATGTTGTAGGGGGCAGCCAGAGAAAACAGGGGTCAGTGGGCGGGTGGGAGGCAGCCTATGGGAGGACAGTGCACAGTGTAGACTTCAGACCTGCACTGAATGCAAGTTCTCCTTCTGGAGGAAGCCAGCAATGTTATTTGACGTTCCTGGGCCTCGGTTTCTCTCCTCTCTAAAATAGCACAGTAATCTACTGAGAGAATTAAAGTGAGTTCACAGAATATAAATTGCAAAGACAGACCTTACTCACTGGAGGTGGCCGGACTTGGACACTCTCCCCAGAAGACTTTTGGAGAGCAATAGGTACAGCAGGAAAGGCTGGGGGGAAAAGCATCAGTTATTTCCAATTTTGCCAAGGTCCTTGGCCAAGGGACCCAAAGAAGGAAATGGAAAGAAAGACAAGTTGAAGTTTTATGAAACTGTAGAGACCCAGACAGGTCTTGGGAAGGTGTTGCATGCTTCTCTGACAAGTACTCTGGCAACTGCTAGTAGCAAAACAGGAATAGCATGAATTTATTTTTTCTAAAGATTTTATCTATTTATTCATGAGAGAGAGACATAGGCAGAGGGAGAAGCAGGCTCCCTGCAAGGAGCCCAATGCAGAACTCGATCCCAAGGATCCTGGGATGCTACCTGAGCCAAAGGTAGATGCTCGACCACTGAGCCACCCAGGCATCCCAGAACAGCTTTAATTTATTAAGAGCATAATTTTTTATTAAGGTTTTGTTTTAATTCCAGTTACTTAACACAGAGTATAATATTAGTTTCAGGTGTACAAAATAGTGATTCAACACTTCTATATATCACCTGGTGCTCATCGCAACAAGTGCACGCTTTCATCCTCATCACTTATTTCCCCCAACCCCCCATCAGTTTGTTGGGTGCCAGAGTGAAGAGTCTGTGAAGAGTCTGTTTCTTAGTTTGTCTCTCTCATTTTTTTTTCTTTCCTCGTTCGTTTTGTTTCTTAAATTCCCCATCTGACTGAACTCATAGGGTATTTGTCTTTCTCTCATTCATTTCACTTAGCATTTTATCCTCTAACTCCATCCATACCATTTCATTCTTTATGGCTGAATAATATTCCATTATATATCTATACACAATTACTGGAGTGTAGGGTAGTTTTATTGCATAAAAGAGGGGTTTTGAGGAACCCCTGTACTGTTTTCCACAGTGGCTACACCAGTTTTCATTCCCACCAACAGTGCAAGAGGGTTCCCCTGTCTCCACATCCTTGCCAACATTTGTTCCTTGTGTTTTTAGTTTAGTCATTCGAACAGGTGTAAGGTGATATCACATTGTGGTTTCAATCTGCACTTCTCTTATGATGAATAATGTTGAGCATCTTTTCATGTGTTTCTTGGTCATCTGGGTGTGTGATTGGAGAAATGTCTGTTCATGTCTTCTGTACATTTTTTAATGGAGTTATTTGGGGCATTGATTTGTATTGGTTCTTTATATATTTTGGATACTAGCCCTTTATCAGAAATGTCATTTGCAAATATCTTCTCCCATTGGATAGGTTTCCCTTTAGTTTTGTTGATTTTTTCCTTCACTGTGCAGAAGCTTTTTATTTTCATGTAATTCCAATAGTTTATTTTTGCTTTTATCTCCCTAGCCTCAGGAGACATATCTAGAAAAATGTTGCTATGGCCAATGTCTGAGGGATTACTTACCGCCTGTGATCTCTTCTAGGATTTTTATATCTAGAAAAATGTTGCTAGGCCAATGTCTGAGGGATTACTTACCACCTGTGATCTCTTCTAGGTCACATTTAGGTTTTTCTTATCTTTTTAATTTATTTTTACATGTGATGTAAGTGGTATAATTTCATTCTTTCATATGTTGCTGTCCAGTTTTCTCAACACCATTTGTTCAAGAACCTTTTTTCCATTGCATATTATTTCCTGGTTTGTCTAAGATTAATTGACCATATAATTATGGGATTATTTCTGGGCTTTCTATTCTGTTCCATTGATCTGTGTCTATTTTTATGCCAGTACCATACTGTTTTGATCACTACAGCTTTATAATATAACTTGAAGTCAGGAATTGTAATGCCTCCAGTTTTTTCTTTTTCAAGACTGGTTTAGCTATTTGGAGTCTTCTGTGGTTTCATACAAATTTAGGACAATTTGTTCTAATTCTGTGAAAAATGTTGTTGTATTTTGGTAGGGATCATATTAAATCTGTAGACTGCTTTGGGTAGTATAGACATTTTATCAATATTTGCTCTTCTAATCCATAAGCATGGAATGTCTTTCCATTTCTTTGTGTCGTTTTCAATTTCTTTCATCAGTGTTTTATAGTTTTCAGAGTACAGCTCTTTTATCTCTTAAGTTTATTCCTAGGTCTCTTATTATTTTTGGTACAATTCTAAACGGGACTGCTTTAATTTCTTTTTCTGCTGCTTCCTTATTGATGTGTGAAAACACAACAGATTTCTGTACATTGATTTTGTATCCTGTGACTTTACTGAATTCATTTATCAGTTCTAGTAGTTTTTTGGTGAAGCCTACAGTCTTTCTAATCTGGATGACTTTTATTTCTTTTTGTTGTCTGCTTGCTATGGCTAGGACTTCAAGTGCTATGTTGAATAATAAAAGTGGTGAGAATAGACATCCCTGTCTTGTTCCTGACCTTAGGGGAAAAGCTCTGTTTTCCCCCATTGAGTATGATGTTAGCTGTGGGTTTGTAAAAAATGGTCTTTATTATGTTGAAGTATGTTCCCTCTAGCCCTATTTTGTTGAGGGTTTTTATCATGAATGGATGTTGTATTCTGTCAATTGCTTTTTCTGCATCTATTGAAATGATTATATGGATTTTATCCTTTCTAAGAGAATAATTTTGTGAGCCTTGGAGAACCACCTTGGGGGCCAACAGTGACCTCCAGCTCACCCACCCCCATCCAGAAACATACTTCCAAGGCATTGAAATAGGCCACATTCTTGGAGTTTCTCCCAAGCAGGCTTTTCAAGGAGCTGTTCCCATAAAAATGACTGGAGCTAGAGCCTCAGTTTCCTGGTGAACCGAGGAGCCAATAATTCTCAATGACCAGGACACATAAAACAGGACAGTTTCAAGGAAGGTGCTGGTAAGAACTGGCAGCAATGATACAGGCAATGGAGAGGAAATGGAAATCCACCAGCTGGCTCAGAAATTTATCAATTGTCCTTTTAAGCCTCTACATACACAATGCCTTCATCAAGAAATAACATTTATTGGATGGACAACAGATAATAAAATCCCATTATATCGAAATCAATTAATCATCAATCTACAGTAATTTATTTTGGGATTTTGGGCTAAGGTAAAGCTTGCCCTTAACCTATGGCAACTGGGCTTCCCCGCTATATGGTAATTGGGATAGCAAGAGACATGGAAAACCATCTCACAAAGGTGCGCCCTCCTTGCCATTTATATCATAGGTACCAAACACACATTCTCTCTCTCTCTCTCTCTCTCTCTCTTTTTTACCTGATGGAGTAACACCTAAGGCAAAATTAACTTGAAACTAATATGCTTCTTCCACTGCCACCCAATTTATTAGTAAAGTCCTTTTTTTTCTTTTTTTGCAACTGAGATAAACCCTTTTATTTATTTATGCTTCTCCATTTTGTTTAAAACAACTACAACCACCTTAATATAACTGACAGCCCTTCCCCCTCACCCTTCCTCGGGCTAGGGGGTGGTGAGCGGGGGGAAATGGCCCCCAGGGGTGGGGCTGACCATAAGAGCCCCTCGGGGAGGTGATGGAGCCCAAATCCCCTGCCCAGGGGATGGGGCACCTGTAGCGTATGAACTGGGGAGTTAACAGGGTTCTTTAACCTCTTCTTGTACCAACCTATATGCCCTTGGCCATCAAGGGTCAGGAAGCACGTGGGGGAGGGGATTCCTATCGCTCCTCTATGTCCCGGCCCAGCCCCAATTTCACGCACTAGGGGCTGGGGAGCAAAAAGAGTGGAGAAAGAGCGGGGTAGGGTGTCTCACACGAAGGAGTACTGACTATTAATGGCTCTGGGACGGCCCCCTTCTTCTCCATCGCCCCCCAGTGTAACTGCCGGAGCTGCACCATCGGGGTGGCTCCGGGCCCCACCGGATCCAGCGCCTCCCTGGGCCTCCGGGCCTGGTGCTACGGCCTCTTGCAGTTCAACCGCGGGGACCAGCTCCTCCTGGACCCCTCCACGGCCCGCTTTCTCTCTCTCTTGCCTCTCTTTGGCTGCTGCGACTGCTGCTGCCGCCACTTCTGGCGCCCCCGACACCTCTTCTGCCCCAAGATGTGGGGGACCTGTCCATGAAGGGGATTCAGGGGGCTGGGGTGGGTCATGGGAGGTGTTCGGTTACACAGTCCCTCGCCCCAAAGGGTGTGGGGGTGGAGGAGGCATCGGGGTAGCATCCATCTCCCTCATACACCCCTGCCTGGCTCCCGGCCTGCTCCCGGCCTCCTCACTTCTGGGGTGCACGGGCACCTCCTCCCCTGCAGACCTGCTCTGCTCACCCTGCTGTCGCTGGGAGGACACACCATAGCTGACAAGAACAACGTCACTGGAGCCTCCAACTCCAGAGGGATGGGGTGCACCCGGAAATGCTCGAGCACATCGAAAATGGACTGGAGCCACAAGTGCTGGACCCGGCACTGACCCTCCTCGCTCAGCGACAGGCGCAGGTGCTTGGCCTTGCCCTGGCAGTTGAAAGTGAGGACGGGCTCGCCCGCGTCTCACTCTGCAGTACCAGGACACAGAGGGAGCCAGTGTCTCCGGCCAGCACCAGCTGCACGGCCTTGAGTCGAAAGAGCATCCAGTGGAACCAAGGGTACCCGGGAGGGGCTGGTCCCCTTCACCTACCTCTGACTCCCCCTGGAAAAGCAATGATCCTCCGGTACCTGTGGCTGTCTCTGGAGTGTCCAGGGGTGGGTAGGGGGCCGAGAGGGGATGAACTATGCCCACTGGGGGACCCTCTTCAATGGGGATGCGGTGAGGGGCAACTCGGGGAGGAGGAGTTCCATTGAGTCAAAGTGGGAGGCAGCGATGGAGGCAGAGCTGGGGGAGATGGATGCTGAAGGGCGGTTGGAAAAACCCCCATAGGTCCCCTGCAACAGGCAGTCATTGCTCTCACTGGGTCCAGCAGCAGATCCTGGCAGACTCTCTGAGTAACTGAGACAGGGCAGCTCCAGGCTGTCTGTGTTCTCCCATGTGAGGAATGAGGGTCACAGGGTGGGGACTGGTGGAAGGGCAGGGTCCTGGGCTCAGGCATTCTTGGATGTCAGACACCCAGGCCTTCACATGTAGAGCATTGGCTGTCTCCAGGGTGTACTCCGAGGGGCCTTCCACCCTAACCACAAACGTGTTCTCCCGGTCAGGCATCTCCAGGGCTGTTGTCTGCATGTCCGTGATGGTAGAGCAGAGAATGCTGAGTCGAGGCCGAGATGCCTTAGGCGGTACAAAGAACTCCAGACGACTTCCTCCTCCTCCTTCTCCTTCACTTCAGAACAGTAAGTGACACTTCTGCCACTGAGGCTGCCCTCCTCCCGCTGAGGTAGGCCCGGCTGCCCCTTCTCCCCGGCCCATGCCGGCTGGGTCAGGGGCTGCCTCTTCGGCCCCCATGAAACTCAGCAGCTCTTCCCTCTGCACCATCCCTGCTGCGTCCTTCAAGGTGCCCCCTCCCCGACTGAGTCTCAGCCTCTCAAATCGGTGAGTCCATCTGTCTCCAGGGGATGTTCCATCACTAACCAGTCCCCTGCCAATGGTCCCAGCCCCACCAGAGGAGTTGAAGTTGCTGTTTCCACCCAGGACTGGGGGCACCCGATGAGGTCTCGAGGGGCCCAGCAGGGGAGGGGGGGATCAACAGTCCCCCACCACTGTAGGATGCCATGGACTGAACTGTGAACCTCTTTTTTTTCTTTGTTGTCTTGTTATTCACCATGGCAGAAATGGTAAACACAGCACACATGCTACCTCTTATCCTGCCTAAGCCCCCTACAGACATGACTAGCCAATCAGAGCTGAAGGATCCTCCTCAATTCCGTGCTCCAAAAGAAGCAAGTCATTCTAAATGTTCCTTTTTCCGAAATAACAAATGTGCTGTCCTCCTTCCAATGAGAAAACATCTAATCTGTGCCCAAGGCCCTAGGAGCTGAAGGTATTTATTCAGCAGAAATACACTTTCTGTTCCAGAAAGAACTGGCAAAGCAGGTGGTAGAACCAGGCTTTCTGGAGTGGCTGGTGGAGGAGAGGAAGGATTCCCTGATGCCCATTCAACTGAGAGCCAGCCTAGTATAGGGGTTAAGCACATGGCTTTGAGTTCAAATCCTACCTCTCTTCTACCTACTGTGTGTCCTTAACATCTCTGTGCCTTGGTTTTCTCATCTATAAAATGGTACCAACAACACCTGCCTCACACCATTGTGAGAATTAAATGAGATAACCTATGAAAAGTCCCTCGTGCATAATACTATGTACAACACATATTGCTTTTTTGCTGCTATAATTCCTGTTATCAGACAGTGTGTAAGTAACACAAAATTCAGACAAAGGCACCAGTTACCTTGCAGGGAGTCCAGAGGCAGAGAGTTGCAGGCACAACTGGTCATACCCCAGCTGCTTTCATCATTTTGAGTTTCTATGAGGTCAACAATTTTTTCCCACTGTTACAAGGCACCCCTGCAGTTCCAGATATCATGTGGCCGCTAGCAAAAAAAAGAGGAGGGGGTGCACTGCCAGCAAAGGAGACCAAAGACAGCTGGTGGGATGCAATCAATAGAGTATGGCTCAGACTGAGGTCAGCGGGGACAGGAAAGATATGCTTGCAGGTGTGCAGGCTCATACATGGACTCCATATGCTTATGTTTGGTTCACCTGCATGCCTTCCAGGCATCATGGGACAAAGCAGAGGGGTTGTGCCATGGTGACCACCCATCTGGCCCTGGGTGCAATTTGTATGATCTTGTCTCCACCTAGGACTCTCCATTGCATATCAAAGCCCTCAGTTGGGTTTAACCAGGTTACTTTGCTCTTGAGTAACTAGCGCTTTGAGGAATTTATAGGTTGTGATTCATCAGATGCTGGAACTTATTCATTGGAAGCAGAATTTCCTCTAGGTGCTGCATCATATGTAAATAGAGTTGCCTAAAACCACATATATACAAACTGTGACAAGAATACAAGTAGGCAGACTTCTTGTGTGGACTGTAAAATGGTTTAGAAGCAGAAGGGCCCAGAAATCTTTTAAGCAGCAGTGCTTTGGAGAAAACGACTCTTACTTGGATTTATCTAAAACTCCACAGGTTTGAGAATAAGACTTAAGTCTATCTTCTGGCTCCTACTATTGTGTGACCTTAGACAATTGCTTAAAGTCCCTAAAAGCCGGTTCAGTTTCACAGTCTTTAAAACAGGTACGTAAGACCTACTTCTGAGACTTACTGGAGAGATGAGTCAGGTAAACATAAACCACCTGGCAAAATGGCTGGCATTAAGAAACTATTGATGCAGTGGGTTGAATGGTGGCCCCCAAAAGATGTGTCCACTTAGAACCTGTAAATGTGACCTTATCTGAAGAAAGGGTCTCTGCAGATGTAATTAAGTTTCTCAGGGTGAGAGCCCTCCAGATTATCCAGGTGGACCATGAACCCCATGACGAGTGTCCATATAAGAGAAGGGCAGATGGAAATTTGGAGAAGGCCATGTGACCACAGGGTGATGCATCACTGAGGTGATGCAGATACAGGAATGCCATCAGCTCCCCGAAGCTGGCGGAGGCAAGAGACAGTTCTCCCCTAGAGCCTTGGGAGGGAGCATGGCCCTGCTGATACCTTGGTTTTTGGACTCCCAAACTGTGAGAGAGAGAAAAAAAAAAAAAAAAAAACCCTATTGTTTGAAGCCACTAAATCTGTGGGAATCTGTTACAGAGCCTTGGGGAATGAATGCACACTGCCCAGTAAGCTCCAGGAGAGGAGAGGCTGCATCTCAGTTTTTCCTGCTGTATCTCCAGCAACAAGCGCATTCATCCATTTCGTTTTGTTTTGTTTTGTTTTGTTTTGTTTTGTTTTGTTTGGACTTTGCTTTGTTCTGGTCTTTCAGTTGTGTGACAAAATCTATACCGGATTTCCTGAATGAGCTGATGCAACACCACCTCAGGTAGAAAGGGTTTACAGAATGAAAAGGACAACAGATTATTTCTCGCTCACTGTGCCCCCCCACGCCCACTGTCCGGCCTGGGTGGAGTCTGGAGGGCTTCTGCTTTGTGGGGTCCACCCTCTGGGTGAGTTACTTCTGCCACATGGCAAAGACTCGAACCCCTGGCCTGGGACTGGGCGATGCTCGGTGCACCAGTATTAGGAATGAAGCAGACACCAGAGGGTATCAGAACTCCCTTCGGCGGGTATGAATCCAGCCATCTCTGGGCCTCCACATTTTAACAATTGCTGAGAACCCTGGTCCGAGCTGACAGTGAATGAGACAATCGCCAGGCCTGGGTGTCTGCTATCTAGCCGTCCAAACCTCGGCCCTGACCCCACAGATGCCTCCATGAGGAGGCTATGGATGGTAAAAAGTGCCGTGTACAGGTGTCATTGTAATTTTTTTTTCCTCTTGGGCCACCACTCCCTCCCACCACGAGATTCATAGGCACTCAGGCCCCAAGAGCCCATTAACCTTCGATGCTCCACAGGGTCCGATGTAAAGAGCTCTGGATCGATGCGGTCAAGCAAACAGTTTCTCAGAAGTCTATAACAAAAAGCAGCCGGCTGGCAGCCAGCACGAGACACAGAGGCTCGTCTTTGTGGATGGCTGGAGGGGGCCTGGGATGCTGTCATTTTTTGAACAGGCCTCAGAGTGAAAATGGATTTTTTTACCTGCCGCCAGAGCCACTGGTTAGCAAACACACCTCTTCCAGGAAAACAAATACACAGCTGGGATACTCATTTTTCTTCTGTGACTAAATATTGGGAGCTCAGCTGAAAAAGATTTCAAATACAGAAGCTCTTTAGAATTCCCTCCCTCTCTCTCTTTCTTCTCCTTCCCTCCTGCTCCCCTGCCCCTTGATGGAGCCGTAACAACTGCTATTTCATCTTAAATTTCTATAGCAGCAAATGTAGGTCACTGATCTTAGAAGTGGCCTAGTTTCCCAGCCCTAAATAGAAACCTTTCCCCGGGTTGAGGGTTGTTTTTTTTTCCCTAGGTTTGTGGCTAATAAAAGTGTAACCTGGGATCCCTGGGTGGCGCAGCGGTTTGGCGCCTGCCTTTGGCCCGGGGCACAATCCTGGAGACCCGGGATCGAGTCCCACGTCGGGCTCCCGGTGCATGGAGCCTGCTTCTCCCTCTGCCTGTGTCTCTGCCTCTCTCTCTCTCTCTCTCTCTCTCTCTCTCTGTGTGACTATCATAAATAAATAAAAATTTAAAAAAAAATTTTAAAAAAACGTGTAACCTGCTCAGACAGGCCAAACACACCGAGCTCTGGTCTCCTCTTCACACAGCTGCGCACCAAGGAGTTTGGAAGGACAGCCCACAGGGCTTGCAGCGTGAGGAATGTCCAAGGCCACTGCTTTCCTTGCAAGAGACACGAGGGCCAGAACGTGGCTCTGAGAGCACAGGTGGTAGGGCCTCACGAGGAGAGTGTGGCCTCTTCTGCTCGACCAGGTGAGCAAGGACAGGGCAGCCAGGATTTGTCAGATGCCCACTTGTGCTGGACACCTGCACTCTTCACATTGCGCCCTTGTCGGGGTTAGCTCTGGGTTCTTGCCTTGATTGCTTGCATTTTTTCCCTTCCTTCTTTCCTTCTTCCTTCCTTCCTTTCTTTGTTTTTAATCCAAATTCATTGCAGATAATTAGAAAACACAAATAAACAAAAAGAAAAACTAAAAATATCCAAAATGCTATTAGAGAAAAACCCTGGCCACGTGTCTTTGTGTATCTTTCCAGTTATTTTTCTATACATGTATACCCGATATAGACTTATTTTCAACAAAATTAGGTTCATAATATTCTGTGACCTGATTCTCTCTCTTATGTTGTAAATGTAAACTCTTCCTGGTTAATTCACCTGTGTGGGTGTGTGAGCGTGTGTGACCTTGGATGTTTTTTCCTTAAAATTATTCACAGAATTTTATAAAATGAAATCTAATCTGAGAGATAGCTTGTCAGTTTATTTAGATTATTTTATTTAGGGTGTAAAAACACCCCTAATACCGTCATGTAGCTTTACCTCCCCTCCCCAACATCCTACCTCCCCAATCCTGATTTCCCCAAGTAACCACTTTTACCAATTTAATGGACTAAAGGACTCTAGCCAGATGTTTGTTCCTGCATTCATACAGAACTAAAGATACATGCATGTCTACATTCTTTAATGGGAACATGCCATCTTTGTTTTTGCAACTTGTCTTTTTCACTGAACAATATGGCATGGACACCTTCATGTCAGCTCAAACATGAGATCAAGCACATTCTTTTTAGTGGATGCGCCAAACTCGGTTAGGAACGTATTAGAATATGCTGAACCATTCCCCACTGAAGGGGATTTAGGACTTTTTGTGGTTTCCCATCTTAAATCAAGCTTGTAGATACTCATAAACATACTCCTGTAAGACAGGGACCTGCTAGAAATGCTAGGTCATGGACAGGAGACACGTGACATTTTGACTGATCCTGCCAGATAACCCTCCCAAAGATGACAATTTACTCCCAGACCAACACATATTAAAATTTCCATTTCCTCACACATCTTTAACACATCAAATCTTTTAATTTGCCAATAAGATATAAAAATATGCTTCACTTATAATAGCTATACTGTACTTCACTTTATGATAATACCATAATTACTTTATCAACTCTCTCTTTGGGGCCATTGAGATGTTTGTGACTATATGTTGGAATAAACATCTTTGCACATCTATCTTTCTAGTTCCCTGGTTTCCTTTCTATGTTACATATTCACACGTCAACTTCTAAGCTAAGGAGTGTTCTGAAGGCCCGAGATGTACTGCCAAATTTTTTTTAAGTTTGCTAAATGAAGTGTACACCAATATGTTAAATATTTTGCCCCGTGTCACAAGAGAGGAATCCATCCCAGATGTGTGTGTCCCTGAGTCAGGACCTCTGTGTGTCCCGGCTCTCTCTGAAATAATCCAGGTATCTGAAATAATCCAGGTGCTCTGTGCCAGCATATGTGCCAGGGCACTAAGCCACTGAATATTGGGTAGAAAAAGGTATTCCTTTCCAATTCTCTTTCACTCTTTCTGATCCGATTAATGAGAGATTCTCAATCGGTACTTCTTAGCACTGATTGAGAGATTCTCAATCGGTCCCTTTTTAGCAAAGAAGGCTTCGTGCTCATGTCTTTAGCTATTCACAGTATCTAGCCTGATACAAAGATCGATTTCAATGTATTTGCAGTTCCTTTCTCTGAAGCAAGTTATACTGGTTTTCCATTACTGAAAGTGATACAGACTTTCATTTTGAAGTCATTTTTTAAAAGATTTTATTTATTTATTTGACAGAGAGAGAGAAAGCACAAGCAGGGGGAGCAGCAGGCAGAGGGAGAGGGAGAAGCAGGTTCCTTGCTGAGCAGGGAGCCTGATTTGGGGGTCAATGACAGGATCCTGGGATCATGACCTGAGCTGAAGGCAGGTGCTTAATCCAATGAGCCACCCAGGCACCCCTTGAAGTCATTTTATTAAGGATTAAAAAGTGATTCAACTTTAAAAACAAAACAAAACAAAACAAAACAAAACAAAAAAAACAACAGTACACGTGGACTGTGAATATGGCAAGAAAAATCATGAAGGTCGCATATACCGTTTAGTCTGAGAAATCTTGTATGAACTTTATTCCCTTGCTGGGAGGAGAAGCAAATAGAGCATCCATTGATTTGATTCACTGCGCTGGCCATGGTAGCCAAACCCCAAGTCCAAGGAGAGCCAAACCCCTTCCTTCACTGACTCCCTCAGCCCCAGAGGACTATGTACTTTCTTTATACCTCGTAGCTCTTCTGTTATCCTGGTTAGGCATTCTCCAAATTCAGCTCCCCTGTTTGTTGTGCTATATGGCTGCTGTCTCCCTATTGGACCCAGGCCGCCATGGTCAGCCTCCAGCTCTCGCCCCCCACCCACCCCAGAGCTGCGGGCACCTGTCACAAGCCATCTGGCACAAAATTGGACCCACTTACACTATAGCCAAAGAGCACTTACACTATAGCCAAAGAGCAGTGCTAGGGCAGAGGAAGCAAAAGCTCATCCTCCACTACACACATAGACATCCTGGTTCACCTTGGGGTTCCTGTTCCTTCTTCCCAGCTCTAGTCTCACAATGTCTGCCACAAAAACAGATTCCATGGCTCCCACCTTGCTCACAAAGGCTTGCACCATAATCTTACCTCCTTCGACAGCTCTGTGAACTTTAGGGGTCTAGTCCTACCTCACTATTCCCAAAGCAGGCTCATAGATATCTCTGCATTTGACCCAAACTGCAGCAGGTATGAAGAAGAGCAGCAGCAAGAAGAGCAGCAGGTGTGAAGAAGAGCAGAAGAGCAGTTACATGGCCTCATGTAACACATGGGGAAACTGAACTTCCAAGGTTAACTGCTTACCTCTAACCACACTGCAAGCAAACAGCATTTCTAGGATTAAATCTTCTCATTCCCAGGCCTGCAACATCACTGAATCACTCAGCCCTTTCACAGTGAGAAATGCTCATTTCTATAGAGCTACAGGTGATCTAAAGTCAGTAACAGGGATCCCTGGGTGGCGCAGCGGTTTGGCGCCTGCCTTTGGCCCAGGGCGCGATCCTGGAGATCCGGGATCGAATCCCACGTCAGGCTCCTGGTGCATGGAGCCTGCTTCTCCCTCTGCCTGTGTCTCTGCCTCTCTCTCTCTCTCTCTCTGTGACTATCATAAGTAAATAAAAATTAAAAAAAAAATAAAGTCAGTAACAGAGGGTGTGTCTCCCAGTTCTCCCTGGGTCTCCACGCTGGGCCTTGCTGGTTAAGTACCACATGGCTGAGGGCTTTGGTGGGTGCTGAAATTTGGCCTGTGCCCTACGTGCAAAGCCATGTACTCTGACTCAGCCCCAGGGATGTGTGTCATTCTGGCATTTGGCCACCCAAAAGAGGCATTTTTATGTAGTTCACACAACACACAGAGTCTGCAGGCAGCTGAGAAGTATAAATGTAATGTGATTTATTTGGAGGTATCCCCAGCTTGGATCAGCATAGAGTCAGGATATCCTGGGGCTCCGGTGCAAGGCAAATGTGGGAAGGTGATGGGATGTGGGAAGGGAAGAAAGGCTGATTCTGTGACCCCAATCATTGGTCTCTGCAGACATCCACCAACTCACACCTCACTCCGTCTCTCTAGGTATCTGTCTCCCCTGCACATCACCTCCTCATGGAGACTCTCTCTTGCTGGTGTCTCACCCCCTCAGGCCCTGAAGCTTACTCTACTCCTTCCATACCATGTCCCGGGTAACACTCTGGCCCTCTCTATCCCATTGGAGCATGAAAATTGCCATGGAGCTGCCTGTCTGCATGGATTCCATGCAGCCATTCCCCTTCCAGGTCTTTCTGCCTCCCCAAGGGGAGAGAAGGTACAAGATAGGGCCCCCCACTCCAAATAGTCTATATTCCCTTCATCTCTCCTCTTCTTCCCAGGCCAAATATATATATTCTGGACTAAGCTGAGGAAGCCCTGCTCTCTTTCTTGGCATCCCTATCAAACATTCTGTCCAGTATTTCCCAAGCAGCTCATGCTTTGGGGGGATAAAACCCAGGAAACTCTTTTTGTTTGGCTTTAAACTGTGTCCGTGTCTTCCTGAAAGTCCCAACAATCCCAGAGAAGTTCCAAAGAAAGAGGAAAGATCCTTAAATTAAAAATTGTGAAATATTATTACATCTTGTGGTTTTCCTAAACTAACCACACAGAGAAAGGAAAGGTTGCCTCTCCCAAGGTGGTAGCTAAGCAGCTCACAGATTCTGGTTCCCAGTGCCAATGGTGACACCCACGCACTGGCCATGCTAACCTCAGGATGCTGCTGTACCTCGCAGTCAGCCCAAAAACTCATTCAGCATGATGTTGGGCTTCCTTGTTCAGGTTCTATGAACTCAGCAGCGAGACAGCCTCCTGACCTCTGACATCTTTTTAAAGAATCTTTGCACAGTCAACCAATTTTTCCTGAGCTCATAAATGAGCAAGGTTGCACTGCCAGGAAGGGGCTTGGGAAAGGCTTGGGGATCCAGTCAAAAAAATGCCAAGGCAATGTTGTGGGAACTCAGACATGGAGCCGAAGAAGAAACTGAATAATGTGCTATTTGAATATCCTGTCAACATTGCCCAAGTCATACCTGGTGGCCGGCAGCTGCTATCCCCTCCTACCACCAGGAAGAAAAAGAGAAAACAGATGTTAGCTGATACTGCCTTCCCTGGATGCATTAGCAGTCAGTCCCAAGCTCCTTCAAATTGCTCCTGACAATGAATGTCAAATATTAGGGGTGAGAGAGGTTTCAGAGACAGCTCCAAGTATAAAACTGCCCAGTGGAGGGTGCTTGGGGCGAATCAATAGCAAAACTCCTAGCCAAGGGGTGCCTGGATGGCTCAGTGGTTGAGTATCTGCCTTTGGCTCAGGTCATGATCCCAGTGTCCCGGGATCAAGTCCCACATCGGGCTCGTTGCAGGGAGCCTGCTTCTCTCTCTGCCTATCTGTGTGTGTGTGTGTGTGTGACTCTCATGAATAAATAAATAAAATCTTAAAAAAAATAAAAAAAAAACGAACTCCTAGCTGAAAGCCCAGGAGACCCCAGATTTTTAAGACGCAGACAAAAGATGAAACTGAGCTGGCATTCCATGAAAAACCTCCATGCAAAGCCTGCTGCTCCCCAAGGAAAGGTCAACAGGGCCTCTCTGCCTGCTCCCCTGTCCCCCCTCCCCCCAGTCTTCAGTCTGCTCCAGAGAAAACCCACAGCAACCCAGAGCAGGGAAGAGAGGGATACACTTGTGCTTGCTCTTCGGAGAGGACCAAAGTTAAACCCAAGTGGCCCACAGGACACTGCATGGATGGGAAAGAGAAATAGCAGCTCTTTGCAGTGGTCTGGCCAGTGTGAGGTGATGAATGCAACGTCCTCTTCTCTGGCTGGTAGACAGGCCAGAGGGGAGCAGAGAGGTGGAGATGGTGCTCTCCCCAGATTCCCCTGCCCGACCTTGCCCTCTGGCCACAGGTTAACTCAGGAGGAGACAAACCACTCAGGCTGATCAGTTCTCCTATTTCAAGATTAGTCTGCAGAAACACCAAGGAACCTATTCCAAATCTTCGTGGGAGTCCAGAATCCTTCACTGCCAAAAACCAGCAAAGGGAAGAAGCTTCCGAAATGCTTAAACCCACTCTCCCCGCCCTCACCAGGAGTTGAACCTGGGGGTTTGCACCAGGAATTACAGAACCCAATGCCTCTCTTGGTAAGAGTAAGAGTAAGAGTAAGAGTAAGTCATCTCAACGAGCCTTTCTTTTTAGGAAATTCAGGCCACACATTCTTGTCAATAGATTTAACACCTAAACATTGCCCCTTATTAAGTGAGACAATTTCTGAACCTACCAAAGTTCTGAGCACTTGGTTTTTCCACCTAAAGAGAGAGTAACAAGGTGGTAGCAGTGACCCCCTTTCTACTTGCTTTGGCCCGTTTGGCCCACATGGCTAAAAGGAGAGCCTGGCTTTCCACACTTAATGCTTATTCCACCCACAGCACTTGGAAGGTCCTCACTTCACCATGTACATGTCCACTCCTTCTCCTGGTTCAAACCCGTGGGCATGCCTTAGAGCAGCTGCAGAAGCATTACATGCTCTCTGCTTGGCCCCCAAAGGCCTTGTGACCCAGCATGCACCATGCTTTGTGCAGGCCTTGTGCTCACCTTCAATGGAGAAATGGGAGGTGCGAGCTCTGGGGAGTTGATTGTGTTTCTCAAACATGAACAATGTACAATACCCCTGTTAGCATGTTTTTTTTTTTTTTAATTTTGAACTCCCAAGACCAACCTAAATTATTTTTATTATTGTGTTCATTGCAACAGAAAACGTGTTTTAAACTGGCTTGAACAAGAAAGGGAACTAATCTGGTTCAAACAAATGAGGATTCCTGGGGTATAATGACTTCCAGAATTGTGTAGTATGCCTCTGGCTCAGTGTGTGTGTGTGTGTGTGTGTGTGTGTGTGTGTGTGTGTGTGACTCAGCTTGATGCCTCTCTCTCAAGCTTGTCCTGGTCCTGCCACAGGATTGGCTACTGGGAGCACTTGGGGGTTACACCCTTTTTTGTTCACAGCTGAGAGACACACACTGTTGCCTGGCTTTAAACCAGTGAGGCCTGAGGAATGTCCTGAGTTGTTCATCTCAGGCCAGGACTTAGATCACTATAGCAAGGGGAGTGGGGTGACCCTTCTTGATTTAGACAGTAAAACCAGTCAGGGCCCACCCCTCGAGCTGGTGTACCAAGGCCACCCAATCAACCTAGCTGCCACCCAAGGTAGATGGGAAGAATATGCATGGTAGGGAATCAACCACACATCCACACAATTATGATGTGTTGGTGTTTGGTGAGTTTGCCCTCAATTTCTTTACCCTTCCCCTGCTCTGCTTTGCAATGCTGGTGTGTGTGTGTGTGTGTGTGTGTGTGTGTGTAGAGAGAGAGAGAGGGGCTGGTCCCTACAGGATGCATTTCCCAGTCTCCGATGTCAACCAGCTTCTGCTGGACTCAGCCAATGGGAAACAGGACTGAAGAAATGGAAACCAGGGCAAGGGAGAAACCATAGTATTTATCCCTGTCCCCATCTGCCTTGGGCAGCTTCTTTGGAAATAGATCATCTCCTGCAAAACTCCAGGTGTCCCATTGTCTCAGCTTTTATCTGGTGGCCCCAGCCTGGGCTCAGATACCACTACCACGTTCTGTCCCTCCAGCCTCGAGGTGGGGAGCTTCCTGCTGTTGCCAACATCCAGAGTACACACACGTCCCATCTGGGTCTCCACACATCCACCCCTGTGTGTCACTTCCCGCGTGAAGTTGCCTCTGTTTCAAATATTTAGAGTGGTTTCTATTTTCCTAGCGGAACCCTGCTACGCTCCTAAATATGTACAAACATAAAACCGAGTATAAACTCTATAAGCATAGGGCTCTTATATAACAATAAAAACAATAAACTTCAAAATAACATTAACTCAACATGATAGGCCATAGGGACTGTATTATTCTGCCGAACCAAATTCCTTCTTGAAATGTGAATATAAACCTATCCGCTACGGTGCATGTTCTTCCTCAGTTCAGCAGGCTTATGTCACCACATATTAGACAACATGACCCTATTCTTTCACTGATTTTCTCTGTTTGAAGTTCTGTGAAATTTTCATTCATAGAATATGAACACTGATTGCTGGCTTTCACATCTAAAAACCAATGTAATGATAAGCTCTGAAATCTCACAGCCAAACTCAGTTATAAGATCATCTAGATTTTCCAAAATGTACATTTTCCAAATATATGTGTGTGTGTGTGTGTGTATATATATATATATACACATTATGTTTTTATTATTAAAACAAAAGCACAGCATCCTAAAATATACAGTGAAAGAAATACTAGCATGGTTTTCACACAGGTACTAGTAGATTAAGAAGGGCCTGGGCCATATTTCACAGCCCCAGAATAACACTATTGTGCTCAGATTATGTGCTAGGAATGCTTTTGATAATCCTAATGACAATCTTTCCTGGCAGGTGTTATAATTTTTATTTTATAGATGAGGACGTTAAGAGACTTGCCTAAAGTCTCACATCTAGAATAAGCCAGAGCTTCACACATTCTAAAACCCAGGCCTCTCCACTCACCTCAGTGGGTGTTTGGATTACAAAGTACATTCATTCATTCAATAAATATTGGTTAGATACTTGCTTGCTGAATGTCAGGCACTGGTCTAAACAGTGGGGTAGAGTAGTGAACAAAACAGGCAAAAACCTGCCTAGCAGAGCTTGTAGGCTAGAAGAATCAGAAAATAAACAACAGTAATTAGTAAAATATGTGGTCCCTGGATAGTGACAAGTGTCAAAAAGCAGGTAAGGGGCAAAGGAAATGCAGCCAGGGTGGCAGTGGGGGGTGGGTCTTAAAATTTTAGACAGGGTGGCCAGGGAAGGCTTTTAAGCAAAGACCTGAACCAACAATTCATTCAGGTATCTGGAAGGAGCGTATTTCAGACAGAGAAAACAGCCAGCTCAGGGTGAACCACACCTGGGGGCCAGTGTGGCTGCAGCACTGGAAACCTCAGGGGTGTCTGAGGGATAGCGGAGAGTCAGCCAGGTCATTGTGAAGGACACTGGTTTTTACTCTGAGCGAGACACAAAGCCACCAGGGAGTTTCTGAACAGGATTGCTCTGGCTGTTAAATATGAAGAGACTATAGGGCCCCGGATGGAAGATGGGCCAGGAGTTAGAAATAAAGGTGACAGTTGGCAGTAATGGGACCAGGCTGTAGGTAGTTAAGAAGTCATCGAATTCAGGATATACTCAGGATTTGAAATATGACCAGGCATGCCTTAACCCCTCAGCCTTGCTGGCCAGTCAGTTTATAAGAACGAAATTCTGTCAGTCCAGAGAGGCACAAAAAGACCCCAGCACAAGCACAGTCCAGAGCAACGTTGCCCAGTAGAATCTTCTGTGATGATGGAAATGCTCTCCATTCTCCAAAATGGTGACCCCCGGCCCTATGTGGCTCTTGAGCCCTTAAGATGTGGCTAGTGTGACTGAAGGACTAGATTTTTTTTTTTTTTACTTACCTTTAATTAATTTAAATTTTACCAACCTGCATTGGACAGCACAGCGCTAGAGAACCAGCCTGATAATTGCACACAGGCAGCTCTCTCACCCCTTGTTGGGATTTACTAAGAAGACAATTGCCCGTGCTTGTATTGTGTGTGCTCAGATCTCAACTCCTCAGGCACGAGTCAGAGTGCCTTTGAGAAATGGCTGTGGTGTGAATAAAGTGCTAATTTTATCTCTGAAATGGCCCATTAATAAACAACAAAGTGTTTATAAATATGCAAAACACACAATTAGTCAATTCCACAAAGTCTCTGTGATGGGAACCTTAAAGCATGTCCTAGAGTGAAGGGTGGGGGAATCCAAATAAATTTAGTTTCTCTTTAAACCCTACAAGCAATGAATACTGAATAATTTACTTCTGAGAGTTGTAACACAAAAGCAAGTCATTTATTGGTTCCTCTGAGCATGAGCAGCACATTCTAACTTAATTCATATATGTGGAAACCCATTATAAGAAGTAAACGAGTTACCAATGAGAGCAATGGCAGATGGCAGCTGTTTTGCACTACTTCATGGACCTTGAATTACTCTAATCATCATTTTATTTAAGCCCAGAAGGCCATAAGAAATAAGTTACTGACTCCGCTGAAATATGTCTCCCTTAAACATATAAACTAGAACCTGAAATAGGTACATTATTCAAACAATTTCTTGCAGTGACAGGCACAGCCTCACAAGCCAAAGGCAGCCAAGAAATTCTGCAATACCTCCTAGGATCTGAGGAGATCTCCTTCAGAAGATAATTTAGAAGGGGCCCTTTTTAACAAACAAGATGCTCTGCCTTTTCCAACAGAGTGAACGCCTTTTCCAGAATTCTTGTTAGCATAGCTGCTAAATTCCCTCTCCCAAGAAAATGATACTGTGTTGGCCCCTATCACCTAAACCAGAAATCTGAGCATTATGTTTTGGGGTTTTTTTTTTTTCAGCTTTACTGAAATACATAAAAGTTTAAAGTGTACAAAGTGTTGGGGCGCTGGCTGGCTCAGTCAGGTAAGTGACTCCCAATTTCTGCTCCAATCATGATTATAGTGTTGTGAGGTCGAGCACCATGTCAGGCTCCACGTTGGGGATGGAGCCTGCTTAAGATTTTCTCTCTCTCGGGGTGCCTGGACAGCTCAGTGGGTTAAGCATCTCCCTTCAGCTCAGGTCATGATCTTAGGGTCCTGGGATGGAGCCCCACCTCGGGCTCCATGCTCCAAAGGGAGTCTGCTTCTCCCTTTGCCCTCTGCCCCCTCACCTCTGCTCATGCTCTCTGTCTCAAATAAATATATAAAATCTTTAAAAAATATATATATAAATTCTCTCTCCCCCGCCCCTCCTCCTTTCTAAAAAAATTTCCCTAACTTTATTAAGATATAATTGACATATAGCATTGTGTAAATTTAAGGTGTGCAACAACTGTTGATTTGTTACATTTAAATATTGCAATATGATTACCATCCTAGCAGTGAGCTAACACCTCTATCACATCATATAATTATCATTGCTTTTTTGTGGTAAGAACATTTAAGATCTACTCTGTTAGCAACTTTTAAGTATATATTAGCTATATATATTTATTATCAATGTATTAATATATAATCAATAGTATACCTATTAACTATAATCACCATGCTGTACATTAGATCCCCAAAACTTGTTAACCTCATAACTGCAAGTAGGTACCCTTTGACCAATATCTCCCCACCCCCTCCCCCAGCTTCTGCTCACTACCAGTCTATTCTGTTTCTCTGAGTTCAGCTGTTTTAGAACACACGTATAAGTGAGATCACACAGTTTTTCTTTCTCTAACTTAACTCATTTAGCATAATTCTGGGCATTACATTTCACCTTTCTCCCTCCCTGATTCCAATCCAGTTGTGTCTCTGGATTAAAAGATCCTCCTAAGTGTCCGTCTTCTAGCTTCTTGCTCCAACCCATTCTTCATGCAGCAGTGTGAAATGTCTCTGTGCCGAGAAAGCTCTCTGGATCATCACAGATCCTCAACACCACTTGTGGGATGAATGAAATAATGAGGTCAGAGAGGCAGGCAGAGTCAAATAATAGAAGTGTTGGAAAAGAGTTTGATTTCGATGCTGAGAGTCATGGGAAGCAAATAGGAAAGCCCCTTCACCTGATTTGGGTATTGTCAGTGTCCTCCAGCCCACAACCACCAGAACACACCTGTGGTAGAGCAAGCTGGGTGGACTGACTCCTTGCAGTGAATTAGAACATACACCATAGGAGGTTGTCTGGGGGGATCAGTTGGTTGGGTGTCTCCCTGTGGCTTGGGTCATGGTTCTGGGGTTCTGAGACGAAGCCCCGTGTCTGGCTCCCTGTTCATCAGGGAGTCTGCTTCTCCCTCTCCCTCTGCCTGTCCTCCCTGTTTGTGTTCTCTTTCTCTCTCTCTCTCAAATAAATAAAATCTTTAAAAAAAAATAAAAAGAACATACACAGGGGAACTGTGGGGGTGTCACTGCTAAAGAGTATGAGAAATGACAGGATTGGGGTTTGTGTTAGGTGATTATGGAGAAGGCTCAAGACAGTGGGGTTTGCTCTGGATGCAATGTCGTCAGGAAGCAAGGGGTGTTCTGTGACTGGATTTCTTAATAAATCTTGTCTTGGAGGTGGGAGGAATGGAGTGAACCTTAAAAGAATGATGGGCAAAGAAGTGGCCATAACTTGTATCAGCCAGAAGGGAAGGCTGGCTGGTCAGTTCTGTGGTCTGAACATTGTTGATATTGTCTCTGTTCAGACATGATTACACAGTGCGCATATTCTTGTCATCTGTCTGTTGGGGATCTGTGATGCGTTTGTGTTGGACAGAAGAACGCTGCAGGCCAGCTGTGAGTACCAGGCCAGCCCTCACCTGCCAGGGGCTCCTTTTCTCTTTTCCAGTATTACTAAGATACAGAGCAGAAAAGCAGGGTGTCCAGTACAGGGAAGATGCAGTGGTCTAAGCGAGAGATGGTGGGGTGGGGTAACAGCAGTGCAGCTGATAAGAAGTGAGTACATTCAGGATACATGGCCACACTCCAACCATATCACTCCTCAGAAGAACACCGACCCCTCAGGAATCAGTGAGTACTAGCTGATACGTATAGCTTTCTCTAGACTGGTTTCTGGCAAGTTATCCAAATAATATGATATTCCTGACAGCACTCTGTATATTCAGATTTCCTGAAAATTACATCTATAAACCACTGAAATAGCAAAAGCTACTGCAGGATACTATCATTAAGTGGCAGTAACTGCCTTTGTTGTGAATGGTTTTGATTTAATTTGTTAGTAGGGGTTTAGAGATATTTATATGCTTTCTACCCTTTATGATTTTATAGGTCAAAATAGAGGGTGTTTTTGTTTTGTTTGGTCATTCATTTATTCAACAACAGATTTCCAAGAACCAGTGCCAGGCATGTTCTAGAAGCCAGAGTTACAGGAGGGGAAAAAAATAGATAAAAACCTCTGACCCGGTGGGGCTTGCATTAAAATGGATAGGAGAGACCATAAAGAAATAGAGAAATAAAACATACAGAATATTAAATAGCAACATATGCCAATGGAAAAAAAAGCAAGAGCAGGGAGGGAGATCTAGAATGTCCTAGGAGTTGGGTGATCCTAGGCAGCATCTCTAGGAAAGGCTTCACTGAGAAGGTAGCTTGGAGGAAGGGCCTGATGGAAGTGAAGTGCCCAGCTCAGTGGATGTTCGGAGAGAAGCATGGCAGGCCAAGGGCACAGCCAAGGCTGAGGCTCCAGGGCAGGAGGGTACCAGGGCTTGACGCAGCTCAGGGAGGACAGGGTGGAGAGCAAGGGAAGGACTAGGCATGGAGTAGAGGTCAGAGGAGCCATGAGATGGAGATCAGAGGAGGCCAGGGAGGCAATGTCAAAGATCATGGCTTTCTCTCTGAGTCTTAGGGGGAGCTTCTGAGGGGAATGGGTGACAGTTGAATATTTAAAATATTAGCAAGCACTAAAACACTCTGTTGCTGAGATTAAAAATAGTAAAAATTTGTGTCTTTAAAAAAATTAAAATTAAAAAATTAAAAAAATAATAAAAATATGTGTCTTTTGATTTTTTTATTGTTTTCCTACTGTATAGTTTTAATATTCTCTTTTGTTACTAAGTGTAATATGCTCATGACAAATAATGTAGAAAATACAAACATGATAAATAAGACAATTAAAAACCACTACTTCCTACCATCCAATGATGACCATTGTGACTTTGAGTTTGCCCTATCTTTTTTCTTTTTATATGTAATATATATACATGTGTGCATCTATATGTTCTTTGAACCTTTTTCTCACTTTCTAATCATGACCATGTTCACAATGTCATTAAAAATCCTTTCAGACATTTCCAGTGGCAAAGTATTACATCACATGAATGAACCATGATTTCCTTATCATGCAGTTCACTCCTTTCTCTGCCATGCAGCAGCTCTACTTGCAAAACAATTAAGATTCCAAAAGAATGTTCCCAACCATCTTTGTTCCCTAGTTCAAGACCACACACAGGGGACAGCTTATGCCATCTGAGGAGTCAGACTGGAACAGCTTGTAGCGGTATGTAGTGGTTTCTTCTTCTGTGGGAATATCCTTAGGTTGAATAGTCCTTGGTTGAGGATATTTTGTGGTTGAATTCACTCAGAGGTGATTACTGGTGCTTTGAAAATACAAATCTGGCAGCATTTCAATGCGAACGATGGGCCTGGAGGCCCATCCTTCTTCCCTCTAACCCTGTCCACTCCCCCCATCACACCCTCCCTGCCCCACACCATGTCAGATTTCATCAATCAAGAAAGAAGACAGAAGTGCTGCCCCTGCTGCCTGGCACAGGGACCCCTGATATGACTGTGACGCCACTGAACTACACCAGCCATTTCCCAAGGATGCTGGTGCCCACCTCTACTCTGATATCCTGTCTCACTCCCAAGGCTCACCCAGCCTTACCTCATACCCTCTCTCCCAGCACTGTCAGATCCGCAATCTCAAGACAGTGACTAAACATTGACCACATTGTCAATTATAGTGTAGTAATTAACACAGGGCTCTCCAAAAGTCCTCAGATTCCAGCACTTCCCAATCCAGTGCCCAACAAGACTCATGACCATCTCCCAGCCCAGAAAGGCCAGATCAGAGAACAACTGGGTCTTGAGGTCCATGTCTTCTGGTCAATGAGGCAGAAATAGATAGAGCCTCCTTCTCACCCTATGCCATAATGAGACTGACCCGCACCTTGTCATTTTTGGGTAAATGGGGTATAGCTATGAAGGCTCCAGAGAGTGGATCTCAACTCTATCCACTCAGAGCTTGTTAGATACGCAGAATCTTGGGGCACCCTAATGAATCAGCTGTTAAGTCGGTTAATGAATCAGAACCTGCATTTTAATAAGACGCCTAAGTGATCCCGGTGTACAGTAAAATTTGAGAAGCATTGCTCTGAGTCAGTAGTCCTTAAACTTGAGTGAACGTCACCTGGAGTGCTTGTTAAAATAAGGGCTGCTAAATACTCAGCCACAAAAGAGAATGAAATTTTGATATATGCTAAAATACAACATGGATGGGCCTCAAGAACATGATGCTCGATAACAAGACAGACACAGGAGGAAAAATATCATGTGATTCCATGTATAGGAGGTACCTAGAACAGGCAAATTTATGGAGTCAGAAGATAGAATACAGGTCACCAGGGGCTGTGAGGGGAGAGTGGGGACAAAGGGGACTGTACAGGGTTCTTGCTGAGGATGATGAAATAGTTTTTGGTATAAATCATGGTGATATATGCACAACGTTGCGAATGTGTTTAATGCCACTGAGTTGTGCACTTACAAATGGTCAAAGTGATAAATACTATGTCGATTTCACCACAAGAAAAAAAATAAAACTTATAGAAATGACAGGTTGCTGGGACCTACCCGTAGAGCTTCTGATTTCTGATTCAGCAGGTCTAGACCGAAGTCCGAGAACTTGCATTTCTGACAAGTGCCCAAGTGATGTCGATGTTGCTGATCTGAGAACCATATTCTGAATGGCAAGAATCTGAGCACCGTTTCTCAATCAAAATTAAAGGAAAACTGATGTCCAGATCCCATCCCAAAGAGTCTAATTTGATTGATCTGATTGGGCCTAGGCCTTCTTCAGGTTATCCTACTGGAGAACAATAGATGGGTGGGACTGTCTGGGAACCCCCTCCCCTACCCATGCTTCCTACTGGTGAGGATCTTTCTTCCTGGAAAAGAGGAAGTTTCATGGATGCTTTCTGGGGGCACCTGGATGGCTTAGCTGGTTAAGTATCTGACTCTTGGTTTCAGCTCAGGTCATGAATTCATGGTTATGGGATCGAGCCCCATGTGGGACTCCACACTTAGTGGGGAAGCTGCTTGAGACTCTCTCCCTCTGCCTCTGCCCCTCCCCCTCCTCTCTCTTGCTCTCTCTCTAAAAATAAATAAATAAACCTTTGGTGGGGAGGGGGAAGAAGGAGTTATCTTGGTGGTGGAGGAATTTCTTATACTAGGAAAATTACCTTACCCTGTATTCTCCCAGAAAAAGCCTTCTAACCATGGGACAGATCCTCAAGTTAGAGGGGGACATTCACTCAATTACTGAATGACTAGGGTTGATAGAGAGATTTGAGCTTTGTTACTTTCCCATGTTAGTGTGTGAAATCCTTAATTCTTTTAAGAAACCTTCTTTTAACTAAATGTAGGACCCCCCCCCCGACTCACACTTCATTTCCTAACATCTGACAAATCTGTCACAGGTGAACCTACTAGAACAGAATAGGAAAGAGAGAGAAAACCAAGTGCTGCTTTCCTGAGCATTCTTCCTCAACCCAAAACCATCCCATGAATAGCCAGTTTGCTGATTTTTCCCCCAATTCTAAAGAGATCCATAAGATCATAGAATTGACCGTAGCCATGTCCACAGATGGTAATAGGACAATAAAACTCTTGCACATTTGATTCTTCAGTTAAAATTTCCTTTGGCTTTCTGTACTTTATTCACCAAGCTATTTATATTCCTGCAGCTGGTTAAGCACCTACATAGGCACCCTGACCAGGGTGGGCAGAGCCCCTTCCCTGCTACTTCCCTCCCTCCAGCCTGCACCCACCCACCACTATTCCCACCCGAAATTCAGTTCATTCCTTTTTCCCACGACCACTGGAAGGAACAAGGGAGGGGCAGCCTCAAGACCACATGCTCTACCCAACTCTACTATATGGCACTTACAGCATGTTAAAAATAACGCATTGAGGGGCGCCTGGCTGGCTCAGTTGGTTGAGCACTGCCTTAGGCTTAGGTCATGATCCCTGGGTCATGGGATCAAGGGCCTCATTTAGCTCATGGGATCAAGGGCCTCATTTAGCTCCCTGCTCAGTGGGGAGTCTGCCTCTCCCTCTCCCTCTGTGCCCTCTCTCTCTCTCTCTCTCACTCTCAAATAAATAAATAATAATAAAAATAAAACATTGAACAGGAGTACTAGCAAAGACAAATATTCAGAGATTGGCTAAGGCCTGAACATGAAACATTGACTTTAAGATAGCATTTCTAAAAGACTCTCTGGCAGAAGCCAGCAAAAAGAATTCACTTTCGTTCAAACCTTCTGAAATCTGCTCTCCTTACACCTTTTTCTCTCTACTCCAGATTACCTTCATGTACAGACAGCCAACTCTACCTCTACAAGTCCTTCTGCTCCTTCTTCTGACCTCCCAAGTGAATGATCCTTTCCCAGATTTTCTCAGGAAAAGGATCACATTTGGCAATATCATCTCAAAATTGCTAGGATAACATGCTGATCTAGAAGTCAAACTCAAGTTCAGGACTATAATTAAGAACTCCAAAACCTCAGGAAGACAAAAGTAACCTGCAGAATTAGGGATCTTGTCAGTTATTTACTATCCTGGACTGCTGGATCCATACCAACTAACTCACTTAATTATAAGCCCTCATGTGGGAAAAAATGGTTAAAGGCCACAGGGTGGGAAGGTCAAGGTGCGGGTGGGATTTAAATAAGCCAACTGTGCACAATCCAGATATTTCAGATATTGGTCTTGAGAGGATAAAAAAATAGGAAATGAAATACATATGGCTGTTATTGGAATCTTCCCCTTGAGAGAAGATTGGATGAAACTTCAAAGTTGTAAATAAAATAAATATGTCTCAATAGGAGACCTTAAAACTAGACCTCAGAAATCTTTTCAACAATATTCTGAGATACACCTAACGGCTGAAGCAAAAGGAGATTTGCCCTCTCTTTTGGTAAATAGGCTCACATTTGAAATAGGAAACTTAGTCAGAAAAAATAAATTGGACTGAGAAATTGCCAATTTAGAATATCTCCAACATGTGGCTTAACATTTTCAAAAGCCCTAGAAAATAAACAAGCTAGGAATGAAAACAAACTTCTGGCTGTCCCAATTAAACAACTGGTCCCTAAAATAAAAACAAAAGCAAAAGCTTTTCTATTCTCTGAGAATTCCAAGAGTCTATGAATGAGGACACCTGTAGATACTGCAAGCAGAAGGGCCATTGGAAAATTCATGCCATATGTTGGTTAGGAAACAGAAAACAACTGTCTAAAGTCAGCCCAGTGGTGCTGCAACTAGGAGAAAGAACCCAACTAATTCCCTACCCTTCACCTAAACCCACAAGGAGCATGGTTTATGAATATATATATGGACAATTCATCTTTTTTATTGATATAGATATTGATATATTGATATCCATATCACAGAACATCAGATGCCCCAGAGCACTGAAACCACTCCAGTAGCGGGAATTCTCAACAACCACAAGCCCCTTTCCACATTCCCATCCACAACTGCTACATTGGAGCCATTAGCAGGAGAACATTCCTTTCTTCTCTGTGACACGACTTCTGTAAATTTAATAGGTAGGGAACAAGTTAGCAAGTAGAACTGACAACTAAAATGTACTACAGAGGGATTATTTTTGGAAGGCCCCAAATTATAACTGATATTCATATGAAAAGACCTATACTGTGTATGACTCCAGAAACTACTGAAGAGTCAGCCACAGTCTCAGAATCCCTAAAAGTCGAAGACTGGGCAAAGGCAAGTCAATGCTTTGGAACAGAGTCATAAGAGTCCAGATTGATTCTCCTAAACTTTAACCTAAACTTCCCAATACTCTACTAAAACTCAATGCAAAGAAGATCTTAGACTAATTACAACCAGCCAAATTGAAAAAATGGATTAATTATTCTTTGTAATGGTCCCTGTAATACCTGGTTCATCTGCTTAAAAGCCTAACAGTTGAGCCTATAGATTGGTCTAAGGTCTGGGAGCAGTTAAAACAGGCTTGCTTCCCAGCACTACCTTACTCAAATACCACGCCCTCCTCAGTCCCACCTGAAGGCAAATTCTGCACTATAATAGATTTTTTTGTTGTTCAACATTGTTTAGTATCCCTTTGATGAAGTATGTGATATGTATTTCCCTTCACTTCAGAAAAGCAACAATTCTCTTGGATAGTTATGGCCTAGGGATTCACCAAAGCTCCATCCTATTCTTCTCAAATCTTAAAAGATCTTAAGGAAAAGCTGTTTCCTTGTGGGTCCCTTTGGATCCAATATGCAGGTGACTACTTATGTTCCTTGAAGATTCTAAAGCCAACTCTGTACTTCTACTCACAGAGCTACCAAAAACAGGACACAAAGCTGAGAGAGAGAATTTCCAATTCTGAAACAACAGCAACAACAACAATTCATTGTCTAGACCATGACCTATTAACTTCAGGAAAGGCATTATCTGAGGAGAGATTATAAATTATGCAATTGTGTCTGGCATTCACTGGGTATTATGGAGAACGGCCACGAAGTATTTCTGGAATATCAAGCTTCTATATGATTTGACAGAATCAAATATCACACACCCTCTCATGGAACAAAAAAACTAAAAAGGCCTTCAGTGATTTCAAATATCCCTTTGACAGCCATCTAAACTAAATCTCCCAAATTATCATAAGCCTTATCTTTTGTTTGTGCTTGAAAGGTTAGGCCATGCTCTAGGGGTATTAACTCAAAAACATTCTTCACATCAAAGACCCATTGCCTATTATATCTGGCCCTTTGGTCTGGAAGCTAGAGATTTTTCTACTTGCCTCAGAGCAATTGTATACCCTCAGCTAAATTAAATAAAGCACTTCAGATCCTGCACTTGGATTGCCTTTAAACCTGATCCCTATGGCTAATTGAAAATGCCAACATTTTTCTTCTAGCCTATTAATAAAAAAATATTGTTACTTTCTTCCTTCTCATAGTATCATACACTATTCTGACAACTCCACCCAGCAACTTTATTATCCTTACCCTTGAGGGAGAATATTATAATCATGTTTCTGCTATTTAAGAATTGTCCATGTCCAGAACACATATCATAGACATCCCCACACCAAATCCTAACTTAATATTGTTTGGTGATTGGTCTTCTCTTAAAAAGGAAAAGATCTAAACCCATGTTCACAGCAGCATTATTTACAACAGAAAAAAGGTGAAAGCAATCCAAGTGTCCAATGGCAGATGAATGGATAAACAAAGTGTGGTATACACATTCAATGAGCTATTATTCAGCTCACGGAAAGAAATTCTAACACATGCTACAACATGGTTGAACTTTGAAGATATTATGCTAAGTGAAATAAGCCAGATGCAAAAGGTCAGAAATGATTCATTTATATGACATTCCTAGAGTAGTCAAATCCATAGAGACGGGAAGAAGAATGGTGGTTTCCAGGGCTGAGGGAAGTTAGGGTATGGAGAGTTAGTGTTTAATGGGTACAGAGGTTTCAGGTGGAGAAGATGAGAAAGTTCTAGAGATGCATGGTAGTGATGGGTGCACGATGTAAACATAATGCCACTTAACACAATTTACTGCTTAACAGTACAATTAAAAATGATTGAAATGGTATATTTTATGTTACATATTTTTTACCACAATAAAAAATAAAAAGAGACAATACAAAAAAAAAAAAAAAAGAGATAATACCAGGCTGGTTATATGAAAGCTATCACAGATTCCCTTGAAAAATCCCTTTAACAGCCACCTTAAAACTATGAGGCATTCCCAATCCCTTATTAAAAGTCAAATCAATGTAGGTAATCAAAAATATAGCTTTTTCAATGGTGTAGCTAAATTCACTTTTATTGCTAAAAACAAAAGGGTAAATATATTCACAGATAGCTGACATGCTTTTGGAGTAGTTAATGATTTTGAAATGACATGGAAGCAAGGAGATTTCTTAACCTCTTCTAACACTCCTATACAAACAATGGACAACAAATACATAAATTACTGATATCTTAATGCTACCTGAGGAAATTGTTCTTGTAAAAGTAAATAAGATGCTGTAGAGATTAGAAGAAATGCTTTAGTAGATCATCATGCTAAACAAGCTGCTCTGATATCATGCTTATGCAAGAATCACCTATAAAAAAATTAATATCCATAGTCATTCAAGAATTCCATAATAGATGCACAACATTTAGCTACCAACTCCGAAAACAAACACTGTGGATAACTAGAGAGTAAGATACATGAGGAGATCTGGTGAGGCCAGGATGGCTGAAGGGGAACATCGGATAATCTCAAAGGAATATTTCTAAAATATACCATGAAACAATTCATCACAGCAGGAATGAGCAACTACAATATTAAACAATTCCTGGCTGAGAAATTTTTCTGGAATATCCAATTCATTCCTCATCTGTAACCAACATAATTTGGAGAATACTGTAAAGGTGGGGTATGGACCAGAACTATGTCCAAAGGGATACTCAGACAATCTCCAAATGGATTTTATACAATTGCTACTATAGTTTATCTATGTATAATAACAATAGTATGTCCATTTTGTAGGTGGATTGTATTCCCCTGATACAAACCTAGAATCTACTCTGGCCAAAATACTTTTAGTTTTATGGGACCTACTTGGGACCTTCCTACTTACCCATTCAGGGATAGAGGAATACATTTTACTGGAAGAATTACTTGTAAATTATACAAAGCTTTGCTCTTTTCTCAAAATCTCTGTTGTCCTTATGTCCCAATCCTCTGGGAATATAGAAAGAACATGTGAAATATTAAAACTGAAAGTAGCTAACCACCTTTAGGTCTTATAGTCCTGAGTTCTTGTCCTTTAAGAGCTCAAACACCACCTCTTGGTAAAAGGGTGCCTGGAAAATCCATGCAACTAGGAATATCTTCACCCATACTTGATTTCCATCTTTTACAAGCTAATTATTATAAGGGACTAACTCAATACACTCAGTCCAATCATTCCATAGGCTGCTGTTCCCCCTCCAATGACCTAATCAGTCCCTCTTCGACCTAAAACAGGTCATCTAGGGTACTAGAAAAGACATCAGAGAAAGCTGCCCTTGAATCTCCCTAGAAAAGACCTTATGACGTGCTCTTAACTACTGGTACATCCGTCAAACAACAAGGAATTATCCTTAAATATGTTACTCAATCAAAATGACACCATCTGTCTGATAAAAATCAGAATGTTATATCTACTAAAAAATTGAGATTTCCCCAAAAGAAGGCTTCCAGAAGGAAACAGTCCATAGAAGTTGGCTTCTAACTCAAGAGATTCAGAACAAGCTGATGACCATATGAAGGGGACAGTTTCTACCCAAGGTGATTAGAACAGGATTTTTCTTAAGATTTTATTTATTTATTCACGAGAGACACAGAGAGAGAAAGGCAGAGACACAGGCAGAGGGAGAAACAGGCTCCATGCAGGAAGCCCGAAGCATCACTCGATCCCAGGACTCCAGAATCATGCCCTGAGCCAAAGGCAGACACTCAACCACTCAGCCACCCAGGTGTCCCTAGAACAGGGTTTTTCTATATGCTACACTTTCCTTTATTAGTCTCCCTTTCAATCATACTTTTCCTCATTACTGATTTAACATCACACACTTCTGACTTAGCCTGTCATGCCACCAATACTACTGATACTGATTTTCTTTGTCTAGGCCTTACGGAAGGTAAAATCATCCTACCTCTAGTAATACAGCTCTCTTACCAGTACGGCCAAACCCCAGATAATAGCCATACATGTAATCAATCCTCCTAAAGACAGTTTTTTTCAAGAATATTCTAATCAACAAATAGCTTTTAGACTAATATTTGTTAATGAACATCCAGGACAGGATTGCTACAACTCTATGTAATGACCATGACTCAACCTGATCATATAAACTGGCCCAGCTCCCTTCTTTACCCCCTCTTTTATAACTATTTTTGGTGTTTCCTCAGTATTAGTATTTCAGATCGAATTCCCTAATAGACAAAAATATTCAAAGTCATTACTCTTATAAATAGGCCAAAAATTATGCCAATCTTACTAACGATGGTGATCCCTGTAGACAGTACATCGATGAAGAAAAATGTACTTGTGCTTGGAAAGAGGTAAAATTTTGGATGTAACAGTGATGTGACAGTCATGACAATACCCAGAGACAATACACATATCTCCACTAAGATTTACCACATACTATGATGCTTCTGTGTACTTCCTTGGTTATATTCCCATGCAAAAATCAGGCTCTTAGTAGCTGACCCAGGACTGGAGCAATCACTTAGATCATTCCAAGTGTATGACTCCTTAATATCTTCAATACACTATGTCTTCTTAAAAATATTCCTAAAGAGGGGCACCCGGATAGCTCATCTCTCATGAATAAATAAATGAAATCCTTAAAAAACATATCCTTAAATATATATTATTCCTAAGAATAATATCCTGCCTGGAGGTATTGGTAGGATGCATTCCTTCAAACAACATCAATGTCCTCAATAGAATTTCAAAAATTTGGAACAATCAACAATTTTCTCTATAGTTTAGCTGATGTAGTAATTAATGTAGCCACGCCCTAGGATCATAATAAACAAGTACAAATTCTTTAGTCCAGGTAGTTCTGAATAAGATAATTGTTTTGCACCTGGTCAGTTAGGGGAGAAGGTAAGTCTGCATAACAGCTAACATTTCACATGGTACCTGGGTGAACAGTACAGGGAATGTAAGCTAAAATAAAGGATCACCTGGGGAAAAAAAAAAAGGACCGCCTGGATATCTAGAATAGATCAAGGGGGTTGCTAGAAAAGATTGATTCTATAACTCTACATGACTCTGTAAAAGATGGGTTAATATACCTGTATCAATATTAAGAACTTTTCAGATTAGATATGAGACAGGGCATCTAGACAGGAATAGAATAAAAGTGGGTTTGCAGGTCTGATAAGTGAAGTTGAGAGATTTACCATTTTGTGACTCCTTCTTCCTCTGCAACCTAGACAGGAGGTTTGTCCTGGCAGTGGGAATAAGGGTAAATTCAGGCAAGGAGGTAGGCATGTAGGAGAGACTGAGTCAGAAATCTGAGAGGTATGAAGACAGTATGTATGAGTCACTGAGTAGAAATTGCAGAGTAGCGAAACATAGCCAATGGCCAGGCCTTGCTGAGGCTCCAACCAGATCAATGCTCCTGAGCAGCAGGTCCATCTTCCCAGTAGTGTGGCTGCATTGGGCAGCGCTCAGCTGCCAGAGACCGGTGGTCTGTCCCCCAGCTAGTTCCACCCTCCTTGCAATGAGCAAGCAGCTTTCCCTAACACAGCCTTCAGGTTGATCACAGCCCCAACCCCTCCACTGAAGTGAGTTTTCTTCTCTTTCTACAGCTTCCGGATATTTTAGTAAGAAAAGGCTACTCTGGGGACCATTGGCCAGGTGCTCCCTCAAAACTTCACCTCCAATTTTTAGCTGCAAATTGTTCACGGTTTAATCAGAGTTCTCCAACCAGAACTGACTGGTGAGTATCCCTCTCACAGTGCACAACTCTAGGGTATTGGCCTTTTGGTCGGCCTGTCAGTCCACTTAGCTCAGGTGCCAGCTTCTTTCTGCAGTCTGAAAGCAGGCATCGCCTGGCTCATACTATCAGCAAAGAGACCTAGAGATTCCTTTCTGGCTGCAAATCACAACACTCTTGGTTTCTCTGCTTTCTTTATCTTGAGTTCCCAACTAGAAAGAAAAATAGTTGCAGCCACACGATGTCTTTATACCAAGCACAACAAACTCTGAGGGCACTTCCCTGATTTCTTTTTAATCGTCTATGGACTTCATTGTTTTCACGTCTCAAGAAGCTCTCCAGCTGCCCTGGTATGGATTGTACAACAAGTTCCTTTAAGGAACAATTTGTAAACTTGCCCCTCATGTAATCTGTTGTCTGAGGCCTGATATTTACCACAGGCCATTTTTTAATAATTTAAATAGAAAATATAACAAGGTTTCCAATAAGGATGTTCAACTGGGCATATCTCTATATCCTTCTGGTGAAGGAAGGGGGGAGAGATTTCTCGGCCTGATTCTGTCACTTGCTAGTTAACTAGTTAGGTAACCATCATTCTGCAAGTCATTCCTTTTCTGAGGCTCTTCCTTCTTTAAAAAAAAAAAAAAAAGAACAGTCATGCTGAGCTGCCTCCTTCCTCACAGAGGTGTTGCATGGATTAAATATGATAATGAATGTCAAAGTGCTTTGTAAACTGCAAATCTAAGGTGTTATTATTCCCTTGGTGAAAGTAAACATAGGCTGTATATCTTCTCTGCAGGAGTATAAAGGTTTGGAGTTTTCATTAAAGGCAAATCCACAGTGTTTATTGAACCCCTTTTGTTTGCATGCATTTGCTAGGCATTTGTATATAAATCATTTCATTTTATCTTCCTAGTAAGCCTGTGGCGCAACTAGTTTTAAAACCCACTTCACAGATAAGGAGACTAAGCTTCAAAGAGATGAAGCAATTCACCCACTATCCACAGCCAGTAAGTACTGACAGCAGTTCTGGACTAGCACAGCACCTCTTCTCCACACAACCCTCAAGGATGTGGGCTCCTTCCAGCTCATGACACTCTGCCATCCTAAGTGGCCCCTGGCCTCATCATCCAAGATGGAGTGCAGCATCACCTCCCAAGAAGGAGGGGAGAGGACAGGACAAAGTGGAGAGGCCAACTCTTAAGGAATGGTCACAAGAGGTTCCATATGACACTTTGCCAATCCCTTGGCCAGAATATATTCACACAATTGGTTTGATGACAAGATCCTAATGGAGCATTTGAACAGAGCAATTGGAGAGAGTTTAGTAAAGGGGTCACATTCAAAGGTGTGGGTACAATTAAGAGAAACACACAGGGTCGTGGTGCACACCAGAGTTAGAGACGGTGGAGAAATATCATAACCACAGGCCTGAAGGGACATGGAAGGGATTGTTCCTGGAGCCTAGAGAAGGCTGGAGTTGCAGCTGTAGGAGGGGGCTATCCCAATTGAGCTGTGGCCTTTGGTAGCGGAAAACCAACTTGTTATATATATATATACTCTGTCTAGCCAAAGGACCAAGATAGGGGTGTCCTAGCAAGACAGAAAACTTTGAGACAATACCCATTCAGCCTGCCAAACATCACAAAAACAAAAACAAAGACAAAAACAAAAACAAAAACCATCTTGTGGCCACACTCCACCCATGCCAGCAAAGGCCACATGAGGAACCTAGACCACCATCCTCAAAAGGATGTAACAAGATGCTCCATCCACTGTCCCTCTCACCATGGTAGTGTCATAAAAGACTGCATGGGGAACAAAACTTCCATTCTCTCTGGAGTGACTCAGAATATCCCTGTATTTGGAGATAGTCTTTAAAGAGCAATTAGGTGAAACAAGATCATTGGGGTGGGCTCTAATCTGCTATGGCTGGTGTCCTTTAAGAACAGGAGACTAGGGATCCCTGGATGGCTCAGCAGTTCAGTGCCTGCCTTCAGCCCAGGGTGTGATCCTGGAGACCTGGGATCAAGTCCCACGTCGGGCTCCCTGTATGGAGCCTGCTTCTCCCTCTGCCTGTGTCTCTGCCTCTCTCTCTCTCTCTCTGTGTGTGTGTGTGTGTGTGTGTGTGTGTGTGTCTCATGAATAAGTAAATAAAATCTTTTAAAAAAAAGAAGAGGAGGAGGAGACTAGAGGGGTACCTGGATGGCTCAGTTGGTTAAGCATCCTACTCTTGGTTTGGGCTCTGGTTGTGACCTCAGGGTTGTGTGATGGAGCCCTGAGTCAGGCTCCACACTCAGCAGGGAGTGTGCTTGGGATTCTCATGCTCCCTCTCCCTCTGCCCCTCCCCCTGCTCACAGGCTCTTTCTCTTTCTCAAGTAAATAAATAAAATCTAAAAAAAAAAAGAGGGACTAGAACATAGATACACAACACAGAATATCATGTGAGGACACAGGGAGGAGGAGATGGCCATGTAAAGCAGAAGAGCGAGGTGCCAGGACGAACCAACCCAGTGACACCTTGATCCTAGATTTCTAGCCTCCAGACCTATGAGAAAATAAATTTCTGATTATGTAAGCAGTGCCCCCAGTCTGTGAACTGTGGTAGTATCAGAGGAGGTTTGGTGGAGAACCAGGAGTTATTATGGCTCATTGGTAACAAGACCACCTCCCTAGTGTGTCAGAGGAGACCACATGGGCAGCTGGAAGGAGGTGCTCCTTCCTCTTCCTTCTCTGCCAGGGAGTTATCAGCAGAGGCCTGGCAGTAACAAAGTGGAACCCCCTTCACCCACCAGAGTGGTGTCAGGGGAGACTGCTAGAACATAAGACTTAAATAAGATCCAGAATCTTACAAAGTAGTACCCAAAATGTCCTGATTTCAGTCCAAAATCACTTATCATACCTGAAACCAGGAAGACCTCAAATGTCCTCATACCAACATTGGAAGGTATGGATCAGCTAGAGTAGTTCAGCTGCAGTGAATAGAAACCTGAACACAGAAGGAATCAACCTTTCAGGAGAATTTATTGGCTCACATTACTGAAAGCTCCAGAAGTAATGCAGGCTTCAGCAAACGTTGATCCTATGGCTCAGGGATGTCGCAAGAACCCAGGCTCTGTCATCCACCATGTAGTTTCTTCTCAGGGCTGGCTGGCCTTGGGCTTGTGGGATGGCTGCCAGTAGCAAACAGGGCAACCGGCTTCCTCGCTCATTCCCACAGGGAGAGCATCTTTCCCCAACCATAAGGACAACTTCTTTCCCCCTTTAGATCACCTGCTCACCTGTTCAACTACTCTCACCACAGGAATATCTTACAAGGATTGCTTGAGGTCAGTTAAACCCCAGAGATGAGGGTGAAGTGTAATCTCACCTAAAACACTATGAGGAATCATGACGGAGGGGAGTTTCTCAAAAGAAACTCTTACTGGGGTTCAGAGAATTTAGGAAAGTTGCTCAGAGTTAAAGTTACTGAAATGGAGGAGCTGAGGTTCAGACTCAGTTTTCTGTTTCTGAAACTTCATGGCAATGGAGGACAAATGCCTGGCACTACTTCAGACCCTGGTACGATGCTTAACATACCACAGCCGCTTAATAGATACGTGTTAAGTAAAAGAATAAAATACCACTTTCTTGGCAAACATCATCAGGGCAGAGACACCTACTCTTCTTCCAATTCTCACATGCTACCATAGACACTTTGGCCTCCCAGTTAGCCACATTCAGGTGACCAGTAACAGCCAAAGTGCTACGACTGGAGTTAATGTGAATCACTACCAGACTGAAGCATAGAGGAACTGGTGTGAAGTCCCCTGGTGCTCCCTTTTCCTTCTGTGGTGACTAAAGTAGCCACATGTTCTAGATGGTGTGGCTACAGGATGGTCAGCCTGCATCCCCAAGTGGCTATCTGGAGCAGTGTCACTCTTCAATCTTACCCCCACAGATCCATGTTGGACATGAAGCATAAGCAGAGAGCAAACTTTAACCGCTACTTGGGGGTTAACCTGGTATTAATCTAGCCTAACTAGACAAGTACAATACCTGAATAATTCCAACACCTTCTCTTGCAGAGCCTAGACTTGGCTCAGAATCCTGAAACATTTATTTTAGCTCAACAACTTCCAATGATTAAAACACTTCCTACTTTTGTTTATTCAGTCAATAAATATTTGCTGCCTACCAGCCGTATGCCAGGTGTATTCATTTCCGTGGCAGCTGTAAAGACTAGGTGTCTTACATGGATAGAACTGGAGGGTATTATTCTGAGTGAAGTAAGTCAATTGGAGAAGGACAAACATTATATGGTTTCACTCATACGGGGGAATATAAAAAATAGTGAAAGGGAATAAAGGGGAAGGGAGAGAAAATGAATGGGAAATATCAGTGAGAGCGACAGAACATGAGAGACTCCTAACTCTGGGAAACGAACAAGGGGTGGTAGAAGGGGAGGTGGGCAGGGGGGATGGGGTGACTGGGTGATAGGCATTGAGGGGGCACTTGACGGGATGAACACTGGGTGTTAGCTATATGTTGGCAAATCGAACTCCAATAAAAAAATAATAAAAATAAATTTTCAAAAAGTAAAAAGTAACAGTAACAAAAGAGACTAGGTGGCTTACATTGGATAGCTTAAAATAAGAGAAATTTATTCTCTTACAATTTTGAGGCCAGTGATCTAAAATCAAGGTTGTCAGCAGGCCATGCTCTGTTTAGAAGCTCTAGGATAGAATCCATTCTTTGCCTCTTCCAGCTTCTAGTGTCTGTTGGCATTGCTTGGCTTGTGGTCACATCACTCAAATCTCTACCTCTATAATCCTATTGCTTCCTCTTTTTGTCTTTTCTCCTGTATGTCCATTATAAGGACATTTGTCATTGGATTTAAGCCTATCCAAATAATACAGGATGATCTCCACATCTCAAAATCTGAACTTAATTACATCTGCAAAGACCCATTTTCCAAATAAGATCACATCCACAGGTTATGGGTATTAGAAAATGTACATATCTTTTGAAGGACCACCATTAAACTCATTACAGCAGGCATGGTGCTAGACCCTGGCAATATGTAGTAACAAAACAAACGAAGCATTTGTGGAGCTTACCTGTCTAGTTAGGGAGATAGGCATTAATCAAATAATTGCACAAATAAATGTTCAAGTGCTAGAAAAGAAAAATGCAAGTTGCTAGGAGCCAAGTCTAGGCCAAGAAAGGAAGTTTTCCACTAGGATGTGATGCTTGAGCTGAAACCTAAAAAGTGAACATGCCTGGCACTACTTCAGACCCTGGTATGAAAAGCAGGTAAAGCATTTCATGCACAAGGAAAATTCCACTCAAAGCCCATTGGAGAGGGGAGTGGGGCTAATGCTCAGAAAGCAGGAGAAAAGATGAAAGTTTAGGACTTTGTTCTAAAAACAAAGTTCTAAAAAATTTGCATAGTCTTTACACTATGCAAATAAGTGACCTAAGCAGAATTGTGTTTTTTTTTAAAGATTTATTTATTTATGAGAGAGAAAGAGAGAGAGAGAGGCAGAGACACAGGAGGAGGGAGAAGCAGGCTCCATGCACCGGGAGCCCGATGTGGGATTCGATCCCGGGTCTCCAGGATCACGCCCTGGGCCAAAGGCAGGCGCCAAACCGCTAAGCCACCCAGGGATCCCAGAATTGTGTTTTAAAACATCACTCTAGCTTATAGGAAAACAAGAGTGGGAGTCAAGGGGTCAGCTTAGGAAGGCATTGCAATGAGGTGACAAATGATGTCCTAGCCCAGAAAGATGACAATAGGAAAGGACAAAAAGAAGCCAAATTTTAGAGATATTTTAGAACTAAAATCAACAGACAAAATGATGTCCCTGAAAATGGAAAAGTAAGAAACTCCAAAAAAATAATTTTGAAGGTGGCAAAAACGTTGAGAATCAACTTTTTCAGAACTCTGGAAACTAATCAAAAACTTAAAACAACCAGAGCAATGTTAAATGAGAAATGAAGCCACTAAATTTTTGTAAAAGAGCACTGTGGCATTTTAACTTACCTACCTGCTATCTCCCTAGCTCGTCAGCAGCAATAGGAATGGTGGCACACATTCCTACTGTGGCTTGCTGGTGTCAGAAGAGGAAGAAATGTTTGTCTCATTCTCCAGGAATTGTGGTTGTGTGATTTGATCCGGCTGGTAGATCCTTGAGGAATTAGTCTTGGCAATTTCTCATGATTAAAGCAGCCTTCTGGGTGGTGTTGTCAAAAGCACCCAAAGGTAAATGTTCTAACCACAGCTGCCAGGGGCAGGAAATGGCAGACGAGTAAGCAATGGATGGACTGAGGAGCTTGGGAAGAAAAAGCTCAGAATGCATGGGGAGGATGCAAAACTATTGGAGCTAATAAATGAATTCAGATAAGTTACAGTTTACAAGATTGACACACATAAATCTACCGTATTTCTATACACCTGCAATGAACAATCTGTAAAGGAAAATAAGAAGACAATTCCATGTTTAATAGCATCTAAAAGGATAAAATACTTAGGGACTAAATTTAACCAAGGAGGTATAAGAATTGTACGCTAAATACTACAAAATATTGCTCAAAGTAATTAAATAGCTAAATAAATGGAAATATATCCTATGTTCGTGGATTAAAAGACAATATTTTAACATGGCAATACTCCCTGAAGCAATCTAAAAATTCAACTCAACCTCTACTAAAAATCTCAGTGAACTTTTTTGTAGAGATGGAAAGGATGATCCAAAAATTCATATGAAATCACAAGGGACTCAAAAATACAACCTTGAAAATAAAGAAGAAATTTGAAGAACACATGCATCTCAATTTCAAAACGTAGTACAATGCTAAGAATAGTCAAAATAGTGTAGTAGGCATAGAGATCAATGGAACAGAATTAAGAGTCCAGAATATAAGCCATACATCTTTAGGCAACTAATTTTTTTACAAGGGTACCAAGACCAATTAATAAAGAATCATTCTTTCAACAAATGGTGTTAGCTAGACAATTGGATAGCTATATGTGAAAGAATGAAGTTGGACCTTTACCTCACATCATAAACAAAAGTTAACTCAAAAAGGATCAAAGACCTAAATATAAGAGCTAAAAGTAAAACTCTTTGAAGAAAACACTAATAAATCTTCATGATCTTAAATTTGGCAACAGATTCTTAGATAGGACAGCAAAAGCAGCAATGAAATAGAAAACAAAATAGAAAAAATAAATCAGACTTTATTAAAATTTAAGACTTTATCAAAGAACACTATAAAGAGAGTAAAAAAAGACAACCCACAGACTGGGAGAAAAATATTTTTAATCATATACCCAGTAAATGTCTAGCTCCAGAATACATAATAAACAATTACAGGTCAATGACAAAGAGTCAACCCCATTAAAAAATGGCCAAAGGACCTGAATAGACATTTAAAAAGATATACAAATGACCAACAAATGCATGAAAATATGCTCAATATCATTAGTCATTAGGAAAATGCAAACCAAAATCACAAGTTACCACTTCACACTTATAGAAACTAACAAGCGTTGGCGAGGATGTGGAGAAATTGGAGTCCTCATACATTGCTTGCGGTGATTTGAAATGGTGAAGCCAAAATGGAAAACAGTGTGGCGGCTCCTCAGTAAGTTAAACATAGAATTACCATATGACCCAGATATTCCACTCTGGTATATACACCCAAAGGAATTGGAATCACATATTTAAACGAAAACTTACAAATATTCATAGCAACACTACTCACAATAGCCAAAAGGTGGAAACAACTCAAATCCCATTAACTAGTAAATCGGTAAATCAAATGCGGTGTGTCCCTACAATGGACTACCACTGTGCCTTAAAAAGAAATAAAATATTGACATGTATTATAACATGGATAAACCCTGAAAACATTACACTAAGTGGGAAAAGCTAGACACAAAGGCCATATATTGTATAACTCAAGTCACATGAAATATCCAGAATAGGCAAATCCACAGAGGTAGAAAGCAGCTGAGTCATTGCCAGGGGCTAGGGGCAGAGGGGAATGGAATGATATTGGTGATGACTTACAATCAACAATTGTAAATGTAGAAAATGCCATGGATTGTATATTTTAAATTTATTAAAATGGTGACTATAATGTATATTTTGCCACAATTTAAAAAAAAGCAACTAAAAAGAAAACACAACAGGTCTTAGTAGTACAGCAAACATAAAAGGTGAAGGAAATGGGATAGACAAAGATCACGCTCAGGTTGTCAGCCACCACAACTTGATGGAAGATGCATGTGGAAGTTTGAAAACATGGCAGCAAAATGTGTTAATACTTACTAATAGGTGGGGTCTTTGATGCCTCCACCTGAATCTGGACTCTGTGACTGTTTGAGCAATAAAATATATCAGTAATGAGGCTGTACCAGTTTCCAGGCTCAGGTCTTAAGAAAATGTCAGTTTCCACTTCCTGACTCTTGGGGCACTTGCTTTGGAACCCAAATGCTGTGCTATGAGGAAGCACACTGCTCCATTAAGAGATCTATGAACTGAAAGCCACCACCAACTAGCCAGCCATGTGAATAAGTTATCTTGAAAGCGAACCTTCCCATCCCAATAGAGCACCAGAGCTGTCATATGGAACAGAGACAAGTTGTCCCCATTGAGCCCTGCCCAAATCACAGACTCATGAGCAAAATAAATGACTGTTATCCTAAGCCACTAGGTTTTGGACAGAGCAATAGTATCGAAAATGGTGTGACTTTGTCTTATGATTCAGAGACAGAAGAGCTCCCACTGCTCCCTAAGGAAGATCTCTATTAAGTACATCACTCTTCACTTCATCATCTTTATTGGTTTTTATTTGGGGACTACCTAAGTCAAAGGATCAGAAATTCTGCCTTTGCCTTGACCGCTTGGCATTCTGGTTTTGGTTTACGTAGTTTTGAGTTTTCCTATACTGATTGTATTTCTATTAAACCTCTGGTTGGTGTAAAAAAAAAATGGGGTGGGGGGTCAGATCAGACTCTGGGTTGGGAGGGGGAATGTCAACTCCTAGCTCACCAAAGCCACAGGAGGGATGGGAAGGATGCACAAAACAGTCAAGGATGTCCCAGGGCATAAGGGCAATACATTGAGAATGCCTACTACATTCAACTTGTGATGGGGGGGAAGAAAGAAGTTCGTGATATAGACCCATCAAGTATATTCCGTGCCTCCCAGAATATTGGAGAAATCAGTGAAATTCCACACTAGTGGAAATGGTCCAGATGGGCGGCCAAACACAGGTCCCCAATCAGCGGGGCACTAGTCTTACCTTGTGACACCACTCTTCTTTCCCCATCTTGGAAGAAAATGCCTGCTGTCATTGGGTTGTGCCACTTTCATCAAATCTTCTTTGAGCCCTTCTTGCCTTCCCAGAACCTTTAGCCATCAGCTACAATCCCCTTAGAGGGCCTTAGAGGGACTATAACCTGCAGCTTTACCTGTTCACTTGTTGAAGGTGGGCCTCCTCTACCTGCCACTAAGGGGTTCAGTTTCACCTAAGCCCTTTGGCTTTCCTACAACACACACTACAAGTCATCACCACTAAACAAAAACCTTAGAAAAAGGAAATAAAGAAACCCAATGCCAGCCTCTCTTTTCTGAGCTGAGGAGGAGAAAAGAAGTCCATTTCTCTTAACCTATTTTTCTTATAATCCACCCTGTTATATCAACTTCATGCCTGCATTTTTCAATAGTACAACTATTGCAGGCACAAAGCTCTTAATATATATATATATATATATATATATATATATATACCACATTTTTCTCAAACTGTGTGCCAGAGAAACAATTTTCAGATATTTAATATCAGAATAAAAGAAGTTTCCTACCAAAAACTGGATTGAGTTCTAAAAAGATGTCTATACCTTGGATGAAGTAATCAGAACACATTTTCCCCAAAAAAATAATGCAATTGGTTGTGTTAAGGTTCCAAGTCTAGCCCATAGAAACTTATATAAACTAACAACAATGCATTTGAAGAGTAGGAAGTAATACTACAAAAATTAGTAACTAAGTCACAACACCACAGAATGGATAGAAAATCATTTATTAACTTGAATTCAGTTACTTCAGGAAAGGCAGGTCTAACCAGAGGGTGCACACAGAGGATTTCTGGGACTTCTGAATCCTTTGAGGTGTGTTTTTAAATTCCTAAGAAAGTCTATAGAGAATTGATTTTTAATTTAATCATTAAATTTACTTTTATACATCAAAATAAAATGCTTTTACACAATGAAGGAAACCATCAACAAAACAAAAAAAAAGTAGTGAATGGAGAAGATATTTGCAAATGATAAATGATAAATATATCTGATAAGGAGTTAATATCCACAATATATAAAGAACTTCTAAAATTCAACACCAAAAGCAAACAGACAATTTGATTAAAAAGTGGGCAGAGGGCCCAACTAGACATTTTTTTTTTCAAAGAAGACATACAGACGGCCAACAGACACATTAAAAGGTGCTAAACATCGCTTATCAGGGAGATGCAAATCAAAACCACAATGAGATATCACCTCATACCTGTCAGAATGACTAGAATTAAAAAGACAAGAAATAACAAGTGTTTGTGAGGTTATGGAGAAAAAGGAACCCCCATGCAGTTGGTGCAAATGTAAATTGATGCAGCCCTATGGAAAACAATATGGAGGTTCTTCAAAAAATTAAAAATAAAAGTACTGTAAGATCCAGCAATTCCATTTTGGGGAATATATCCAAAGGAAATGAAAACATTAATTCAAAACAATATATGCACTCTTACGTTTATTGCATCATTATTTACAATGGCCAAGATATAGAAGCAACCCAGTGTTTATCCATAGATGAATGGATAAAGGAGATGTGGTATATATATGTGTGTATATACAATGGAATACTGATCAGCCATAGAAAAGAATGAGTTCTTGCCATTTGCAACAACATGGTTGGACCTAGAGGGTGTTCTGCTAAGTGAAATAAGTCAGACAGAGAAAGATATATATCATATAATTTCACTTATATGTGGACCCAAAGTAGCAAAACATGATAAAAAAAAAAAAACACTCATAAATACAAACTGGTGGCTGTGGGCAAAATAAATTAAGAGGTACACATTTCTAGCTGTTAAAAAATCATTACTTTTAAAGGAGCACTGAAGAATAAGGAAAAGCTCAAGACCCTGCAATATTGGCCCTAAAAGAGACCCCTCCCCCATGAATGCATTCATTGTAGAGATCAGGGTTTGGGGTGCCAAGCAGACCAGGAGCTTGAGCAAAGAAACTCATGTTTCTACCATTTACCAAATGTCTGCCATTTACCAGCTCGTGCTAGGGGACAAACGACCTCCCTCTGTGTGTACCTCCACTTTACTGGTCACAGAACCAGCATGCGGCAAACACATGAGAATAGTCGAGGCCATGAGAAAGTGCAAGCAACACACATGACTCTACAACATTGTCCTCCACTCCTTCTCTTCTTTGGGCAGTGGCCACTTAACTGCCTTCAGGGCTGAGTTATTAGGGACAAGGTACAAAGAGAAACCAAACACGGTCTTTGGAGAACGGATTGGAAGGCCGAGTCCTGGCATAAAAATAGTTTTGGAATAACCTTGCTAGAAGTATCCCTATTCCTGCCTCTACCACATCTACACCTTGGAGGGCAAGGGTATTGCCAGGGCAAGGCCAGCACCTAAGCTGAGAGCACAGTAAGAGTGACCCAAAGCCCACATGGGCTCCTGGGGACCAAGGCAAGTAGTCAGGCCAGAGAACATGCCCACAGGCCCAAAGCAATACTGTCCAAGGGCTGAAATGGACACAGAGGGCCTGCCATCTCATAAAGTTTAGGAGGGGGAAGCCAAGATGATCACAGACAGAAGTGGCAGGGAGAAGGCCCACAGGCATCTCAAATTTGTCAGGGTTGGGACCCAGGGGAATAGCTCCCAAAACTACCACTCCCCTCTCCCTGGTCATTCCCCAGCCCCAATGACTGTTAAGGCTCTCAGATCTCAGGGGCAAATCCCTAGAGACAAGGGTGATAGGCTGCGAAGGAATAAAGCTGCTACATCCCAAGCATGCTCAGAAAACTCAGAGTGGCTGAATGATCATGAATGAAGTTTCCACTATTCAACAAAATGAGAGCTCTAGATACAAATTGAGTTGTAGGAAGTGTTCTGTAATCACCTGGGTTTGCGACTTAAGAAATCCATACCCAATGAGAGCACTGGGTAGCCAGCACCAGGTAGGTAATAAGCACTCAAAAGCCATTATCATGTTTACTATCATCTGGATGGGACTCTCTTTTCTTATTCCACTCTAGTCTCCTTTAAAATAAACAAGCCTGTCTCCACAGCTTCAACTGTTGTCCCGTGTCCCCGCTGCCACCCAACATCCATTTGGGACACTAGAGAAGCAGAGTCTGTTTCTCACAATGGAGTGGATCAATTGGGTCAACAGCTACTGGGGAGTCCCCATGCCATTAACTCAGGGAAAGGACATCCCAGGACAGACTGGGTCTTGGCCAGTTTTTGCACAGGACCCTAAGGTCCTCCCCTCCTCCAGCCATCAGAAGCTCAGAAGTTGTCCTTCCTGTATCTCTCCATTCAAAGGAGCACCTAACAGCCCAGGGTTTGGGAGGATGGGGAGTTGCGGGTTAGGGGAGGGAATCTAACAGGTTCCATTTGCAAGCCGCAAGATAAGGACCTCTGTTCCACACCCACACCCCACCTCTCTTGGGGGGTGAGGTACAATGAGTTGTTAGATGCAAATATATCAAAAGATTTATATAAATGAAAGCTTCTTTATTATGATAACAACCCCCCCCAAGATCATAGTAAAACATTTAAGGTGTGTAAATGCCAAGAAATTTGCCCTGAAAAAGAAAGCATTAGAGATAGCTTTTGTTCATTGAGATTTAAAATTTTGAAATATGTTACATTAAGTTCTGTTTATTGTGAAGGCCAATTTGCCACTTTTCATACTTTCAAGACATTTTTATAGACACTATCCCATCAATTGGAAGAGACAGGCAGGGAAGTGGCTCCAACCATCAGGCTCTCAGCACAGACCTCAGGCTCTATACGATGCTACTATATCCTTCACTGTTGATAGGAGAACAGGTGGGCCTCTCTGCCAGGGAGGATGTGAAAAGAGTTTTGAAAGAAACAGAATATACTCCATTGCAGCTTTAAAATCTTATTTTTATATGCCAGTTTCCCAGCTCCAGAGGATACCTGAACAGTAGAGGGAGGGAAACTGTAGGATCTCCATGCTAGCTACTCTCCAATGACATTTTTCCCAGACTCTGGACCTAGAAACAACCAAAAATGATTTGGTGAATGTACTGAAATGATTTATCGACCATTTACCAAGTTCACACTGTCATAAAGGGCACAGGGCTTAATGCTGAGTATTGATTAAAAGATACTGAAAAATTCCATTCCCATGTATTATCCCTAACGTCTTGCCAGAATCATCTGTCCCAAAACAAACCATCTTGTTTCCCAGGCATGCTGTCAGGTCAGGGAAAAGGAGTAAATTTTCCTTAAAAAAAAACTATAGAATCCCACAAAGGGAATACAGTTTTTAAGAACTGAAATAAAATTAGGGATAATAATTAGTCATTAACAAGGAGTCCTCAGCCCCGTCAAGCACAGTGCTAACGTTTCACATCTATTAACTCATTTAACCTTCACAGCAATCCTATGATTCAGCCCCATTTTACAGATGAGAAAACCAAGGAACAGGAAGAATAAAGCATTTGTCTGTGGTCACAGAGGCCAAGTAGGGACCCAAGCCCAGGTAGTAGGGCTCAGAGTCCATGTGCTTAATGGCTACCCTCTGCCTTTTTACACAAGCTGCTCTGGATTGAAAATGCTGAATCCAGTGACAGTGGCTTCACCTCCCAAGTGAATCTGTACGTGTGATGTGGTTACAAATGATCCTGATGGCTATGTTATAGACCTTGACAAACCATACTTGAGCTTATCTAAAACAATAGCCAGTTGGATACATGCTAGAACTTTAAAATAGTGATGCTGGTCTTGGCAGACCAGGTTCTCAAACATACCACCTGATGACCATTATCAAGCCCCTGTGCCTATAACTGGGTGAAAAACCAGGATATTTAACTCGTGCTTTGGGGACAGAAATTCTAGAAATGAATTCTTTCTCATAAGTTCTTAGTTCACAGGAGACCAGACATAACTTGATAGCACCATGCTGACCACTGGGATGTCTCAGCCAGGCCCACTCCAGCTCCCAGAAATGCTCAACTTCATCCCCTAACTTTGGAGATTCTCCTTGTGCCAGGCCAGGACCTGCAGACATTCTCTGCTCAAGATCCAGTCTCCACTCACAGGCAGTGACACCGGAGTGGCCAGCCAGGGTCCCTCTGAGAAACACACAAATACAGATGAACTCATCAGTCCCAAAGGGGCCGCCCTTTGCCCAGAGGCCGTGGGGTTCCTTGGTGGGCTTTCCAGGGCCCTCCAGCTCTCATCTACCAGGAAGAGGGTCTTAGAGGCTGCCCCCCTCATAGTCTCATTACAGCCAGAAACCTTACCTCTCACTTTTCCCTCCATTTCTGCTGAGTTCTCTTATGCCAGTTTGCCCATCTCAGAGGCTGTCAGGAGCCCCAAGAGAAAAAGAAAGAGCCATCATAGGTCACTGCATACTTTCGGGCCAAACACCAAGTTCCCAAAGGAGAATCTTAGTTCTCAGCCTTCCCATGCCAGGAACCGCTGACAGAGGAGCCCGGCAAGGCACCAAGTAGCTGCTACTGAGCCTCTGAAAGGGCACGGGAGCCTCAGGTGGCTACAAGTCCAGGGAGCTTACAGGGTGGCAATCTGTCCTTTCTTTAGGATTCATTTCCACTAGAAGGGCTCACCTCTGAGAGCCTGTCGAAGGCCCAGGCAGGTAGGAACCAGGGGCTGCCCTAGGGGCAATGGCTCCTGTGCTTCTCAACTGACTCTCCTTGGGAAAGGCAGGCACCCTGCCATCTTGTCTGCAGCTGGAGGTGTAGACAAAGTGTATCAAGCCTCTCTCCTCCCCAGGGCTGGCAGGTTTTCAGCACCGTTGTGGAGGCCAGGCTCCATCGCTGGGCTCCATCCTCACTGCCCGGTGAGCATCCCTGGTCACCCCGACCGAGCCACAAAAGAAATGTCCCTCAGGCTGATGAATACCCCCTCCTCGTTCTTCCTTGTCTCCTCAGAAGCACCTCCTGCCTCTCAACCCTCTGTCGTCCTTGACTACCATAATCAACAGAGCAACCAGCCTCAGCCTCAGCCTCAGCCAAATCTCAGGCCCATTTCCAAGTGTTGTCCCTGGGTTCATCCACACACATTTTCCTGCAAGCTTCCTCTGCCTTTTTGGGCCCTAAGCTCTGTCTCTTTTGTGGATGCTAGGGCTTATGGTCCATATCAGGCTAGAGACTTTCTCTCAATGAAGAAACGCTCATGGTCATCTCAACATCCCCTGGCGCTTGAACACCAGGACTTGGCCTCCTGCCTGGGTGGTAGGCACTTTCTCTCTTTACTGCCACCTCTGGGGATCAGGTCAGGGTTCTTCTCACCGCCTATCAGCCACTAGGGATGGAGGGGGGCTCTGGAGTCCCACACTGAGGTGACTTTCCCAGGCACACACTTTGGCCCCTGTGTGCTTCACAGAACCACATCAGCCTCCTCCAGATGCCTGGCCTGCCTTGCTCAGTGGTCCTGTCTACCCACCCTTCAGCATCACCCCACCTTCCTCCCAAGACTGGCAAGTTCCCAGAGTTCTGAGAAATTCACTTTCCAAGCAAGGTCCTTAGGCCCTCATGTCCTTGGCCAAAGGCCAGGATCTTGTTGGGTTTCCAGCTCTTGTTATATGGTAAGGGTAAAGGGGGTAGCCTTCAACATAGAATGGAATGACATGGAAGGAGGAGACTCTAAGAACAAGACCTGAGCCCCTCCCCTGGTCATCTGCTCCCCCAGATCATGATTTGCTCTTTCCAAGTAGATGTCTCACGCAGGAAGTCCTCCTGTGTCTTCTCCTCTGGCCCTGACCTTGAAGGGAGACCTGCTCTTGTGCCTCCTGGACTACCTACTGCCATAAACTTGAACACTGATGCCAGAATCACCAGAATTTCCTCAAAGGACACTCAGCAGCAGGAACTCTCTTTTGCCAGGAACTGGCCCTGGCCCAACAGTCTCCAGGCTGAGAAACCCATAGCAGCTCTCCTGGCAACAATATCACTGTCAGTTGTAAACCAATCAGTTGGGGATCACCCTCTTTCTCTTCCCTTGTGGATGCCCTAGGAAGGAAATTCCAGGATTTCAGACTCTTGGGGCCCTTGCTCCCAGAGCTCAACGCCCCAATTAGGTACCTGGCAGCTGTAAGAGCTCACACTTCTGCCAAAATGACAGGGCTCTTATGGATGGGTCCAATCCATTTTCTGACCCCATGAAATGACCACTCTGCATTCAGTCTGGACATGGGTCAGGTGTACCATACCACCCAACACACACACACACACACACACACACACACACACACACACACCTTGGCAATCCCCCCCACCCCTCACCGCCCAGACAGGGCAGGAAAGCGACGAGGCACAGGTGTAGAAGGAAGACCTGGAGGAAGAGAAAGCCAGTGGCCTCCCACTGAGTCTGGCTTAGGGCTCTAGGTGCAGATGATTTGGCCTCAGAAGATTACCCTCCCATGGAGGAAACAGTTGGAATTCATAGGAACTCTGTGAGCTCGAGTTTCCTCAAGAGTAGCACGAGGACACTGGACTCTATGACCCCCAAGTGTCCTTCTGTGGTAGACAGAATAATGCCTCCCCGCCAGAAGCCCTCCATGCCTTACTCCCCAGAACCTGTGAATATGTTACATGGAAAGAGGGAGTTACATGGACATCTTAGATGGAATTTAGGCTGCTAATCAGGTAACCTCGAGATAGGGAAGTTATCCTTGATTATCTGGTTGAGCCTAGTGTAATCTCAAGTGTCCTTATAAGTTGAAAGAGGGAGGCAGGAGTAGGGTCAGGGTCAGAATCAGAAAGAGATTTGAAGATGCTAGCTTTGAAGGTGGAGGAAGGGACCATGAGTCAAGGGATGTGGGGGTCTCCTAGAAAAAGGCAAGAAAACTCTTCTTCTCTAGAGCCTCTGGAAGGAACACAGCCCTGCCAACACCTAGATTTTAGCCCAGGGGAAATCCACTTTGAACTTCTGACTTCCAAAACAGTTAAGATGGTAAGTTTGTGTTGTTTTAACCCACTCATCTTGGTGTAATTTGTTACAGCTGCTGTAGGTCCCTAACATCCATGCCCCAATTTCCCATTAGCTTTACCCTTTCCATCAGAATTCCATCTCCTCTCTAAGTCCTGGATCCCCAGGTAGCAGCACCGCTAGGAGTCAGGGTCCCAATCCTGGGGCAAACTCCTACCAAACATTCAAAATAGAGGCGTATAATGTCCTACATTTATAGAGGACCTTGCTTTTTTTTTTTAATTACTTCATTAAAAATTTACTGTGTTTTATCAGTGTTTTTATGAGCCAATTACTGAGCTGGTCCCTACAGATGCAAAGCCAAGTGGACATCATCCTTTCCCTCAAGGAATTCACTGTCTAGTTGGAAAAAGAAACACAGAAGCAACTACCTAGAATCCTTGGATGTTTCGGAAATAAGACTAGAGTTGGATCAGCCCAGCCCCCATTGATGGAAACAGCTATTGGCAAGAGAGCGATGTTCATGGACTACATGGGCTTCAACCTCCTAGGGTAGAGCAATGGCACTGGGCTATGCTATGGAGCCTGCCTAGGCACGTGCATTCTTTTAAAAAAAAAAATCTAATGAATAATTCTGAGTCACAACAGGGACACTAACCCACTGAAAGATCTTTTCATGTTTTACATTGTGTCAAATGTTCTTTGTACTTTTGTCCCAGGTAGATGGTAAATTCCAGTATCAGGGAGCAGTAAAATAAAATCACTGCTTAAGAGCACAATCATCCTTTTCCTTTTCCTGATTCTCAAAACATTTCAAACTCATGTATATTCTTTATGTATACGGACAAGAATAACTCAAACTTGGGTCGTTCTTCTTTGTTTGATTGGGGTTTTTTGTTTTATTTGAACCTGAGCAAAATTGCCTTTAGAACCTGGAAGCAAATATGCTGCACAAAATACTTAACTGACAAAGGAAATTTGACTAAATCCATCCCCTTTGTAGAATGTTGGCTGCCGAAATGGCCAAATTGGCAATTTGTCAGGAAGAAAACTGGCAAACCTTTTAGATGAGATGTCTAAGAAAATATAATTGTTTAATGGAAGCAAGGGTTTACTGCTTTTTTACAATAACATAGATATTTTCTGAACCCAACCAGGTGAAACCGTGCATGAGGAGTTAGGAGTCAACAGAGTAAGGAGCAGAGCTACTATTACAAGCTGTCCATAAACATTTCCAGGGGCAGGCATTCTTCCTCGCCTCGTGTTATTTTCTTTAGCCTCAGTTTCTAAACCTACAACATGAAGGAGTATTGCCAAGACCCAGCAAGAAAGGGCCCTGGTGGTTTCTACGATTTTGATGTTACAAAACATCCTGGTACCTGAAATGCAGATTGTCACAGGTCAGAGGGCTCGGCCTGCCACTCACACCTTGAGCATCTGCCCAAACTCTCCAATTATTTACACCTCCACCATATTCTTTTTTGAGTGGGTCACTTCTTGATCCCCAGAGACAATGCCTGTGGGGTTTTGATGCAACTGAGGCATAAGCAGAAGGGAAAAGACAGAGTACAGGAGCCATGAAAGTTTAGAGGAACCTGCTTCCAGATGAACTACGTTTCTCATGTGTCTCCAGAGAGACCCAGTGCTTTGGAAGAGAAATGGAAGAGCCAGTTGCCAATGGTCGATCACTGCCACTTAGGAGAGGCTAGAAAAAGACACTAGCATCAAGCATTGGAGTGAAAACCTCCTTGTTACTTTCAAGTTTTCGGAGTATCCGTGAAATCTGATAGTGAAAGGAGTTGGAAGCTCTGCTGTTCACTGCGCTCTAGGTCTCCTTTTTACCTCCCTCCCCAGCCCTACCCCCATCAAGCCATCTTGCTCGCCAGCCCCCCAGCAGGGAGGCCAGAGGAGGGTACCCGCTGGATACTGGCTAGGGCTACAGCTCTTCCCACTGAGCCTTGTGCCCCTCGGCACCCAGCCCCAGGGAACGGTCCTGCACCGTTCTGCCCGTTGTCTCTTCCTTTGAAAGACCACTGCCCTGGACTCTCAAAGCAGCAGCCATTGTCTCCTTCCCCTCATTTCATCTCAGCATAGAGCTCTTCATCTGTGTCACACATCGCAGGGTTGCAGGCATGGAGTCAAAGCGCCGAACCATGAGCATCCCAGTCACTTGGGGTCTAAATCCCTCGTGTGCTCACAGCAGCAGCACCCAGAGTCATCAGCCAAGAAGCCACAAGACTCAGTACATCATTTTCAAATCCAAGGACACAAAGAAGTATAAGACATGGGCTCCTCTTTGGGTAAAAATGCCACTCCGGCAGAGAGTAGCATCGCTCCACACTGAGGGGTGGTGAAGAGTGGGGCGGTGGCTCATCACATCAAGCCAGTCTGTGGGTAGAGCTGAGCCTGTGACCTCGACCGGCTAGCCATGTCCTTATCAGAGTAAAAAGTTTTAACATGACTTGGATGCTTGAGAAGGAGAGCATCTAGGCAAGGGACAGAGGCCTGAGCAGGAAGCAAGAGCCCCTCCAGCACGTGCCATGGCATACGAGACTGCAGAGTGTGTGTAGGACAGTGGGGAAAAGGATGTGAAAAAAAAAGCTGGGACCAGACTAGGGGGAGTCATATAAAGCCGAGCTAAGGAGATAGGACTTTACTCTGTTGGCAGTGGGAAGTCACTGGAGGTTTCAGAGGGAGGGTTCTGTTCTCCTGCTAAGCGCAGTTTGAGAAAAATGGCTCTGACAAGGTGTGTGGAGTGGATTGGTGGATGGAAGGGTCTGAAGACCGAGACAGTGTGGTGGGTAGACTGGTGATCCTCAAAAGTCCATGGGCACCCAGAACCTCAAAATGTGACCTTATTTGGAAATAGGGTCTTTGCAAATGTAATTAGCTAAGATGAGATCATACTGGATGGGATGGGACCTAAATCCAGTGACTCTTGTCTTTATAGGAGGAAGAGAGGACACCTAAAGACACATACAGAGAGGAAAACACCATATAAAGACAGAGGCAGAGGCTGGAGTGACGTATCCACAAACCAAGGAAAGCCAAGGGTGGACAGCAGCTACCAGGAGCTAGGAGAGAGAGGAGGGGCATGGAATGTTCTCTCTCTCAGAGCCTCTGGAACGAACCAACCTGGCTGACACCCTGACTTCTGACTTCTGGCTTACAGAACTGTGAGATAATACATTTCTGTTGTTTTAAGCCACCTGGTTTGTGCTAACTGGTTATAGCAGCCCTGGTACCCTCAATGCAGAGATCAATATAGAACCTAGCTGGGGTGCAGGCTCTGGAAATGGTGCCTGAGACAAAAAGCAGGGCCTCAGAGAAGAGAAAAAAAAATCAGTATTTGAAAAGACTTATCCACGAGAATAACCGGGGAACAAGTGAGCTGCAGCAGCAAGATCCTACTCCAAATTTGCAGAGATTGAGGACTTGCAACCTTGGCCAGCTCCCTGGGGTGTGAATTTCAAGGGAGCTGACAGTCCTTGAGGGTAGGTGCGTTGGGTGGGGGGTGGGCAGGGGTTAAATGTGGCCTCAGAAACTGAGGAGTCAAGCTGGCAGCCAGGCAGGGCAACCTCCAGCAATCCTAACCCAAGACAAGTAACTTCATACTGTAAACCAAATTATATTATTTCTTTGTATCTCTTTTGGGGGAAAAAAAAGAAAGAAAGAAAACTCTAGTCTGGAAAATGGCCTGGCGTCCCCAGTGTGGGGAAAAAAAAAAAAAAAAAAGGCCAAAGAGAAGCAACTCCCTTTGGGGGCAGCATGGTAGAAGCAGGGACTTTCCAGAGAGTCTCTAAGGCAGGGTGAATGCAAAAGGATATACAGCCCCTCCAACAGCCCGCTTTCCCCTCCAGTGCCGATTTTGCAAGGCTGGGAACAGATCAATGAGGCAATGGCAGGTTTCCTCAGTGCTCTAGCTGGCACATGTTGCAAGCAGCCCTCCGCCTCCTTTCTGCAATCAGGAATCATGCAGCCCTGCATCTGGGGGCACAAGGACACATGCTTTCCCCTCAAAGCCTATGTCAGGGGCAAAGTCTAGGGAGAGGGGGATTGCACTCACTCAAAAGACCATTCACCCCCCTCCACCCTGTTCCTGGAAACCCTCCCAGTGCACCCAGATGCTGTCAGTAAAGAACCCGCAGTATTGCCTCTTAAAAGGAGGAGAACAAACAGAAGCCCAGCCCATGTACCAGTTGTCCCTGGACCTCGCCTACAGGTTCCTCCAGTTCTCTCAAAGCTTCCCGCTCCTCATGGTCAGGGAGTTTCTGAAAATTCTGAGAATGAAGGGCCTCGTCCCCGGGCTTGGGCTCACTGACCATGCAGCCACCTGTGTCTTGACTTAGTCCTATTTTTTCTCCAGCGCTTCCCAAACTTGGGACTGCCCTTGCAACACCTGGCCCCTCGACTGTCCCCCATGGTGCCATTTGTTTCTCCTAAAATGCAGCTCGCAGCAACAACGGCTGGGGGCTCTCACGCAAAGCTTTCACCCACTGAGTGGAGGAAGTGAGTGTGGATACGACAGATGGAGGAGGGTCGGGAAGTGGGGGGAGAGGAATGTTCTCATGCTCTACAGCATGACCATCAACGAACATTGATTTCCTTGGAGTTTTGTAAAAGCTGGCATTGCAAGCTTTCTGTTGTGGTTCTACATCCTGACCCAGAAATTCCACTTTTGGAAACGTAGTTCTAAGAAAATAAGGTATGTGTGCAAGGATTTAGCTAGAAGAATGTTCATTATAGCCTTATACACGATAGCAAAATAAAACGAGGTAACGTCTAAATATCTAAGAGGAGAAGTTATGTAAACAAATTTTGAAATATGCATGCACTGGAATAGCATGGAGTCACCAGTTTGGAGGTAATACCCTTATTGGCATACCAGTTGCCTCCAGGGCAAAGAGAGTGAGCAGCTCAGAGGCAAGTGATCACTTTTGTATCTTTCGTGTTTTAAACCATTTGGACCATTTAGGTAGAATTTTAAAGGACGTTTTGGAAGAAAAATAGCTCAGACAGAAGAAGGCATTCAAGAAATAGTACGGGAAGAGGGTATGATGCAAAATAAGAACGTACTGTGTGATACTATTACTACTAAAAAACAACAAAAAAGTCAGGAAATGACTCCAAGGCTCAACAGTATACATTGCCAGTGGATGGAATCACAGGTGATTTTTATATTTTTGCTTCGTTATCCTAGCATTTCTATAAGCAACAGGCAGTGTTTGGGGGCACAGGGGAAGCCAATAGAAGTTATTTTTAATTTCCAAAAAATGCTTCAACCAATAGTCTTGCACTCTCTCTCCTTCCTGTCATGGCCAAGCTGCTAGAAAGAATAGAGAGACTTGTCTTCTATTTCCTCACCCATCACCTAACCCACCTCCACCCAAAAAATTGGCCTCCTCCATCCCTCTCTTGCTCGGCTGAAATCTGGCTTCCGCTCTCAGCTCTCCCCCAGAAATGCCTCCACTGCCGGATCCACTGGATGTTCTCAGCCCTCCTCTCACGGGGCTCTGTGCTATGTTTCATTCAGGGGACTGAACAATAATTTAGTACCTACTGTGTGTCAGGCACAGTGTGAGGCAGGCACTGTAGGGGGATACCAGCCCTGAGAGCTCTTGCCCTGGCTGGTGGGACAGACTGTCTGAGTGGGCATATGAGGGACAGCCCACCCACCGTGCCCTCTGGATTCTCCACCAAGCTCTCCTCCCTCCGATTCTGGCCCCCTGCCATCACCCGGCTCCTCGGCCTGTCCCTGACGCACCTGTCCCCAGGGATCTCTCCTCTCCCCCTGTTCCTCTCACCCTCCCAGCTGCCTCCCTCCTTGGCTCTTATGACAGAAACCCCGTAAGTGTTGATGCCCAGGGTTAGCCTGGTCTGACCACACTCCCATCCCCCCAACCCCACCTGAGGCCACAAGACACCTTGTCATGGTCACCCCACCTCCCAATTCTCTTCCCCACCTACCAATTCTGTTCCTTCCTTAAGCAGTGGCTTATCCCCAGGGGCCACCCCTACATATACAATCACCCATCTCCTCCCACTGAGCCCTACCCTGCCCTTCGCCAGCCCCTCACTTAGGGCTTCATCTGCTGCCCCGTCCACTGCCAAGGCCTGCACTCATGCTCTCACTTAGACCTGTCCCTGCAGATTGCAGCAAAGAGTTTCACCCAAAACACCCACCAGGTCCCCTCGCTTTCCTGCTGCTCACCAGTTTCTACAGGATGAGACCCCCACCTTCTCATTCCCTCTCTACACCCACCTCCCACTTGCTCCCTCAATTCTCAGCATCCCCAATTTCTCCACCCTTGGCTCTGTTACACTCTGCCTTGGCCCAAGCTGGGTGCCCCCATCCCTTGGATTCTCTCACAGCCCACTCCAGGCCTGGCTATGTCCTTTCCTCATCAGGATTCAGCTCAGGCTCCCTCTGTTCCAGAGCCTTCTCAGGAACCCCAGCACTGGGTGGACGGCCCCTCCACTGTGGTTTGGTCACAACTGGAGTAAAGCATTCTTGGTTATGTGGACGTGACTCACACACACTTCTTTTCTCCCAAATCAACCTTCAGCCCATCCAGGAGAATAATCACTGTATTTTCAGCTCTTTACACAATGCCTGGCCAACGGAGGTATGCCATGGGGTGAACTGATGGCCGCTATCATCACAGAAGGAAACCAGCAGAAAGCTGGCCCTAATGGTGAAGCTATTTCTTAGGTCTGAAAGCACCACAGGCCCAAGGAGAAGCCATTTGTAGAAGTTCCTTGGCCCAGTGATGAGTCTGAGGATCAGAGGAGGAGGAGATACCAGGAGAAGGAGGCACCGTGTCCTAGACACTGCTCAGGTATGTCCCTCTGTTTGATGTTCAGCCCAACCCAGCAGGGAGACCCTCCCTGTCCAGGCCAGGCCAGCCTGAGGGCTCTGCTCCCCAGCCCAGAGGCACAGGGTTGGTCTGAAGGCCTTTGTCTCCCCAGGGGAGTGGGGAGGAACCCTCCAGCAGGAGGAAACCCACCACCACTACCAAGGGCACCCATACCTAACATGGAGCTGAAGGGGAGCAGAGCACCAGAGTGCCATACATTCTGAATCTCATTCACAAAGGACCTCAAACCGTACACAGTGAACCTTCTGTCCAAATGAGGGTCAATCTAACCACTATATTTATATGAATGTTGTTGAAGCCTTTTTTTTTTATTAAGTATTTAAATAGAATATACCGCCTACAATTTTTTGTACCAATTTTTGGCATTTTTCTTCTTTTTTCCAATATTTAAGGTACTTAAAAAATGGAGGCGGCCAAGCCTCTGTCCATCTCTAAAATGGTATGGGGGGATGGGGAGAAGGGGACACCTCCACCCTGGAGATGTAGGTCTCCTCTGTCGCCCTGAGGAGGGAAAATGATTATTGAATCAGCACATCAATCCCTGTGCAGCCCTGCCCCATCGCTGGGCTGGAGGTACTCCACCGGTGGTCTGCCTGGAAAGATCCAGGAGCCCGAGGGGGGCAGGACAGGGGCCACACGGGGAGGCCAGAGTCCCCCGGGCCACGAATCTTGTCTGCTGGGCCTGCCAAGGCTGCTCCATCAAGTTTTTCTTCAGCTACGGCAGAGACAGCCCCCCCGGAAAATGACCAGGCGGTGACGAGAGGGTGTGGCATGGTGGCCTGGACCGGCCGGAACCCACGCCGGAGTTTTATTAAGCTCGTCACTGCGTCCTCACAACCTCCCCGGGCTCTTCCAGCGCGCGGGCTGCCCGGTGCCCGCAGGATGGGCGATGCGATGCGCTGGACCTCGCCCTCGGGGCCTGGCAGTCCAGCCCACGCCGCTGCGGAACCAGGGCACCAACTGCTGAGAATTTTAGAGAGAGAAAATTCCAACGGCAGTTGAAGGCAAACGGTCAAGCGAAGCCCGGAGAAGGCAGAGCGCGCAGTCCCAGGAGGGGTGCCGGGGTGACAGGCGGCCCCAGGGCCCGCAGGGTGGGCGGCAGGGAAGAGCGAGCAGGGAGCCAGCCGGCTGGCATCTGCGGCGGGGAGGCCCAGGACGAGGGCCGGGAGGGGCTGCAGGCACCGCTGTCCGACGGCTTACAGGCGGGCCCGGCCAACCTCTGCCGTGTCCATCTGACACAGTTAGCCACTGTGCTAAGTGCTTCTTCCTGGGCCCAAGAGGCAGGGGGCCCGGCTGCCTGTGGCCCTGAGCCATTGGTAGGAGCTGTGAACGAGGATCAAGCTCCTGCCAAACCACCACACAACCATTTTATAGAAACAGATCAGCAACGGCAAGTTCAAAGGAGCTGGCCAGGGATAAAACTGAGCGGGGGACACGCAGAAGGGGTGTCTGCGAGCGGGCACATTGCCACATGTCCGTCAGATCGTGTCCATGCGGATGCAACACGAAACCCTTAAAGGGCTGCTGAACGTTCTCGGCTCAAGATGCCCTTATTGTCCCAGTGATACTTTGTCTTGCCCCCAGATGGTCCCATGAAGAGGTAGCCAGGTCCGAACAACTCTACAGCATGGCGCCTGGCAAATGTCACTGTGTTCACTTCAAAAGTTTTCAAATATTCTGTGGTGTTCTTTGTGAACTTGGCTGCGGTGCCCTGGGGCATCCTTGGCACAGAATTTGAAACAAAGGGACGCAAACCATTGATGAAGAATCCTGGTTGAGTCCTTCAGTACTCTCCACCCTACTACCAGAGGGGAGAGATGGCAGGCACGTGCTGTCTCAGATTTTTCTAAGATCTGTTTCATAAAAGGCCACCAATGTTAACCCATGTGGTTTCTGAGTGAGTTTCCTTTCTCCAACCACTTTCCATGGGATCCTTTGCCCAGAAGAAATAGTTTCGTTGAGTCAAGTCCACACTTGAGGCAGCTGAAGGATGCTCCCAAGGGTCTAGAAAGCGTTTCCCACTCACACTGATATCTAAGCTCCAAAGGACACCCCATGTTAAAGCAACACTAACAGTGAAATCCTATTTCAGACCGTTGGACTCTTGATGTCATCCCAGTTGGCACTGTCCATCCATCCCATGTCTGTTTCCACGTTTCCCCACTCCAGACAAGCTTCCCTTCTAGAGGGCAAAGGTTTTGGCCTCCGTCATCCTCGCATCCTCCCAGCCCAGGCATAGCACCTAGCCAACAAGAGTGCTCCGAAGTGCTTGTGGAAATAGTTGTGGGACATGGCTGCTCCCGAGCAGTCACCGCCACCTCGGGGTGTCCCTGTGGCTGATGGAAATGACAATAACAGGCTAGACACCTTACAGACAGCTTCTGCTGCCTTACATGATCTCAGTAATGAATGTGAGCCAGTGAGGATCCTTCCTTGTTACTCCCAAATGGGAGTAAACAGAAGTTCCCATGGGTTCAGGACCAGGCCCTGGGAAGTAGCCTAGACTAGACCAGAGCCACATCTATCTTCTTTTAGTCCAGAGAATTTTTCCACCTTTTGCCAGGGGTGTTGAAAGCTGGAAGATGGGTAGGGGTAGCCCTGGGAAGCAGGGAGGGGGCATGTGAAGGTACAAGGGTGGGGAGAATGAGGGAAGAAGGTTTTCAGCGGGGAAAGAACCAGGGGTTTTGAAAGAATCAAAGAACACACGCACTATATCTAAGGTTCAAAAGCCAGAGCTCTCATTTCACACTGGAATCCCAATTTTAGTTATTCTTGCCTGCTACCCACACCCCAGGCACCAACTTTGACTCACCCTCTTTCTCATCTCCACAGCAGCTAATAAGCACAAATAATTCTGCAGTCGTTGGTAAAATCATCCCAATTAAGCATGCAGTATATATTCAGGGTAGTGTGCTAGAGACTTACAGGATTTTTCCTTAGTGAAACATGCCAAGTCTTTGTGTAGCATCCCCACCACCCTGATCCAGGGATGCCCCACACAGGGCATCATCCTCCTACCCATGCACCGTCACCACCAGCAACCCAAACACACGCACACACACACACTCATTCAAATTCTTTCTCCTCTCTCTCAGCATCCTGGACACTAGTCTCTAATCCTTAATTTGTGAAGCCTCCTTCCCATGCATGATCAAAGTCTTACACACTTTTTCTCTTTCTCCAATGCAGCTTGCTTCTAGCGGAGATGATGGGTTTGTTTTTGTTTTTGTTTTTTTAAGATTTTTATTTATTCATGAGGTGACGGGTTTAACTGAGCAGTTGGGTGGGACCTGTCCACCTCCCACCCCCAGCCCCTCGTGCTTTCACTAAGGGTCTCCCAGCAGGGCCCTTTGAGGTTGATCTGCCAGGACAGAGGTCTCCAGAACTGGCACCTCCAACTCTTCCAGCAGATCTTGGGTTTCATTATTTTAGCTGAGACACGTGCTTGTCCCCGCCTGTCCCCTTAACTCAAATAGCAGCAGGACCCAGAGGGCTGCTGACACTTGCCCACAGACTCCTGTTTTCCCATTCTGCCTCACCACTACCCAGTTCCTCCCAGTTCTTCTCAGCTCTTTTTCTAGTCCGTACATCTCAGAAGCTTACGTGAATAGCCACAGTGATAGAGAGCCACAATATTTGGACAGCTAGAGATAACACTCAGAGTCCTCTAAAGGAGACTTTTCTGTCTCAGTCCTGCTCATCCAGTGGCCCCCACATGTCCTCACCTCAAGGCGAGATGGGGCCCAACAAGGTGGTCACCTAATCCCAGGCTGTTGGGTCCATGAGGCTACAATAGGACCTGAGCCTTGGGTTTGGTCTCTGTCTGTGCTCCTTCAGAGTCAGCTGGGTCCAGCAGTGACATCCTAGCCTAACCCAATGCTCTTCCATTTTTTTGACCCTCAAACCATGGAAATAGATTCATTTTTCATCTCCACCCAGTACAGATATTTACAATATAGATACAGATATAGGTATAGATAGATGTACCATTGAAGGGAAGAAACCCACTTACCTTTTCTGTAAACGATACACAGAGGGTTTTGTTTTTGATCTGTTGTTTTAAACTGCTGGCTGTAAACCACTAAATTGATTTCACAACCCACTAATGGTCTGCGACCCACAGTATGAAAAACAGTGCTGTGTAAAACAGGTGGTGTGTCTCATTTGGCTTACACCCTGACAATCTTTTATTGTCAAGGGATACCAAGGAAAGTTCCAGATCTGAACTGATCTGAGAGCTCCCGCCCTATGTCCCCCACCCCTTACCTGCCCCCCAAGGGTGGGAAGGCTGTGAGGCTTCCTGCTGCTCTCCAGTGTAGGGAGCTGGGCTCCCAGCAAAGTGTCAGACGGGCCAGGCTTGGCGTGGGAGGGCTCGACCCGCATCCCTCTCGTGGCTTTGTTCCCTGAACCTCCCCACCCGCCTCTCCCCGCCGTTTATGACTTGCTGGCGTGAACGGCAGCTGAGCTGGGGTCCCCGCAGCCCTGGTGGGAGGGGAGCGGGCAGGGAGAGGTGAGCGTGAGCTGGAGGAAGGGAAGGTGCCACCCCAGCCCCAGGACAGCTGTAGGCACGGCAGCCTCGGGACCAGGCTTAGCTCCCCTGGCTTCCCGCCAGGCAGAGGACCTCGTCTTTCAGATCCCAACCCCTTGTCTGCACCCAGACGACCCCTTCCGCAACAGAGGCCATCCATGACCCTGAGAGTCCAGAGGAGGTCGGGTATCACCCACACCCTGCATGGCTGGGGTTTCGGGACCTCTGTGAACGGCATTTGGTTCCAGCTTGAAGAGGGTGAGACCTTAGGAATCACTCGATAGTCTTTTAGTTTTGACAGAAGATATTTGCCATCTTCTGGCCCTCCCCACATTGCCACTGGCCCCTGGGGGTGGGGGGCGAAGCACTGCCACCACTGACCCACATCTGCACCCCCCCACTCTTCTCCATTTGTCTCTGGATAGTGAGGGTTGCCCTCTGTTGCTCTGCGGCATCCAGTCCCCTGAGAGCGACAGGATCTGTTGTGTCCACGATACCATTTCCAGCCACACCAGCTTCTCCGCTGACCCAGAGCCGTGCCACCTGGTACCTCGCGGCTCCCGGGAAGCCCAGCTGCGTGTGATGAGTGCTCCTCCACCCAGAGACAGGGACGGCTGCTTGGGCCACACACTGGGGCTGGGGCAGTATTGGTATTCCCTGTTGATGGGTACTGAGAGGGTCCCCTTGTTCCTCAAGAACACATGGAGCCACCCCAGACTCTTCTTTCCCCTCATCCTTTCTCCCTACTCCTGTCATCTCCACCTGGGCTTCTTCTAGTCTGCACTGGATTTCAGTGCGCATCCAAAAAGCACCCCTCTCCGAATGCAGGTTGCAATCCCCCAGAACCAGTCCTGGGGCACAGCAGCCTTCTGAAGGCCCATCGGTCAAGGCTGAGGCCAATCCATGCCCTCAAGGAATTTACAGTGTCTTTGGGGAGAGAGATGGACAGAGACAACCATAGAAGGCAGCAGGAGGGAACAAAGCCATCCCTAAGATTCCTAAAGAAAGCGGGATGACTACAGAGGTGGGTTTCAAGGAAATCTGAGTGAAATTTGATGCTTAAGGGAGAAGGGAATGGTGAGGGGAGGGGGAGGCGGGGGGGGGCACAAAGTGCTTAGGAACAGTGGAAGGAACATTGAGACAGGCATGGAGGCTGTCTGCAGAAGAAAGACAAGGCAAGAGAGGGGGGAGGCAGGGGACTGCCGACAGGTCACTCACACCAAGTTAGAGAGTTTGGACTTTAATCTGTGGGCATTGGGAAGCTGTCAAAGGTTTGTGAGCCTAGCAGGAGGGTGCTGATGTGGGGGCGGGGGGGGGGGCGGGGGGAGAATCGCTTGTCAGTGGTGCATGGAATGGACTGGAAAGGTTGAGCCTGGAGCCTGGGAGACCAGCTGGGAGCCTGTGCACACCTCAGGTACCTAGCCACTGGGGTGGGAACTCTTCTGGAGACTGCAAGGTGGGCGTGAGGTAGTGAAGGGCACCTTGAAGGCACCGTGGAGTAGCAACCGATGTGATTTTGTTGACTGTCCTGGGGTCAAAGATGACATCGAGGTTTCTGGTTTGGAAGAACTGGATACCGTGACCCAGTGGGGGATCAGCCATTATTTGCGAGCACAGCCCAAGAGTTCTTTGCAGGCAGGTCATATGGAAATGCTACATTCTTGATGCACTCTTAAAAACCCCACTGGAGGAATGAGTCAGGTCGTGTATTCAACTTCCTCCCTCTCGAATCTTCCTCCACCTCTCACCCCCATTTCTTCAGGCATGAGACAATGTTTTTTCCTTGGACCTGGGTCATTCTGCCCTAAGCAATACTGGTGTTTCTCAGCTGATAGAGTTGCAACCAGCTGCCCCTCTACCAGGTGGCCCAAGCCGAGGTGAGGCCATACACCCCCCACCCCCACCCCCCCGCCAAAACATAGCAGGGCCTCACGGTGCACAGAGGACAACTAGACTCTGGTCCTGAGGACCCCTGGACCCTGGCACTGACTTGTCCTTGGGGAATGATTAGTGCTAAAAGCCGTCCCAGTGCTTTTTCTGTTGGCTCAGTGGAGTGGCCAAGAGCCCTACCACTCCCTCTCCTTGTGATTCAGTCCTTTGTTCTTGCCAAGTAGGTTGTGGAGAGTGACAGGGATCTCTACAGAAAAGCGTGTTATGCTGGGAACAAGGCTGATCCTATTTCCCCATGGTCTGATCATCTATCTACTCTTGCTTCTCATCATGCACACAGCCAAAGTCTACCTTTACCCAGAGATCAAGGTCACTTCTTGTGACACCCGAGTCTGGCTGTTTCCCCCGAAGTGCCATTTCTATTCACACTCGATGGGTACAAGAGGCCCTTTGATTTGTCAAATCTTGCCCAGGCCCTCTGCCTCTGCCTTTGGAATAGCATCTGTATGGGCCCTGGAACCACTCAGATTGGTGGGGGCACGGAGCAGGCAGGGGGAGGCAGGCTTGGCAGCAGTTGGCAAGGTTGGAAGCAGGTAGCAGTTGCTCCAGAAGATGATCAGAGAGAAGGACAACCTGACCTCTGGGGACTTCTTCCCCAGTCCAGGGCTTGTTCTCTGGAGGGTAAAGTGTTCTGGAGTAAGTCCTCCTGTGTCTTCCCCTCTGTACTTTGGTCTTAAATGGCAGCCCTCCTGCTACCAAAAATGAGCTGCCTCTGCTGACTCAGGCTCTCAAAGTCCCTTATGCCTGGGCCTGAAGAGGTGAAAACCAATTTGGCCCCACCTGGTGGGAGGCACATAAGCCTTGGAAGCCATTGTAGGCTGTGACTACCCGGTCACAAGGATCTGCCCCTGTTGGCTACACCTGGTGTCAGTGCACACTGGACCCAGCTGCAGGATGGCTTGCTCAAGACTAAGGAAATGCACAGCCCCCGCCCCCCACCCCAGGCCACAGTTGCTTCCAATGTAAAATGAGGTCTTTGAACTTGGGGGACTGGAAGGGGCCCTCCTAGCACTAGCAGTCCATGGTTTTCTGAAACCCATCAGCTTTTTCTTCACCCCACGACTCAATTTTTCCTACCTCCTACACGTCAAGCACAGAGACAGGAGTCCACACACCATGGCCCAGTGCCATAGCCCTGGCACTGTACAATATATCATGATTGTATTTCACATTTGCCTGAATAGAAGAAACCAGGTGACAGCACTAGAAGGACTCCCACTCTGAAGGCACTTTCATCCCCTGCGCATTGGTCAAATGCATCTGGTGGGTATAGGGTGCTGGCTGTGGGGATGCAGAAAGGGACAAATGGCAGATCCCTCCTCCAGACACTTGCCACTCGGTAGGAGAAACAGACAAACCACAGTCTAAACAACATAGTCTTTCCTGGTGGGTCTGAGCCAGGCCCAAGGCCCTACCTTATCCCCAGTTAGCGTGGGATAATGGACTTTCAAGTCCAGCATTGGGGAGAGTTAAACCCGAGAGCCAGAAACACCCATTAAGCTTCTACTTTAAGCTTCAGTGCTTTCTTTCTTGGTTTGCAGGTGATTAGGATCTTTGACATAAAGAAACTTTCATAAGTTTGGCTGATGTACATTGATTCTTCCTGGAACCTAGGCTCAAGGCCCATGACCTTATTGATGGGCATGGACACCTGGGAGCCCCAGCTCCACATGAAACATGAGGCTGTGGAGTCTCAGGGATGGGGCTCTCATCTCAGCACCAGGAAAGCAGGAATGGCGGAGATGGTGGCAGAAACTGTTCTCAGATTTCACCCCAGGACCTCCCAATTTCACCTTTATTCTTTGCCCTTCTCTTCAGCCAGCTTTCCTCTCAACCAGATGCCAAGCTCATCCATTTGGGTGATGTCTTTAAGCTATGGCAACTGCTCCCCTCGCTGGCCCTAACTCTCCTGGGGCCTGGGAGGCCCCACTGTTCTTTTTCTCTATCCACCTGTCCCAGCTGATCATGACAAGGAAGGCCTAGAAGTATGAACAGTCCAGTCTAATAGTGAGGGGGGTGTACCTTCCAGAGATAGCTTTGAAGCTGCCATTGAGCACATGTGCCCTAAGTCCATATGGCCCCTTAACCCCAAACGAAGTGGCTGTAAATGGCCCCAGACACCACCTCCTCACCCTGTGCCTGGATATCAACAGGTGATTGTCTCCCAAAAGTTCGCGGGGACACCTCAATTTCCTATGCCTTCATAAAGATAAAAAGTGACTAGCAGACCGACAGGATCTCCACCCACAGGAAAGCAGTAATCTAGAGCGATGAGACAGACCTTCACGAAATAAGGACTCAAGTTCATACTTAGAATTCTAAGAGGTGGGAGGGAAAAATGCCCAGGGTTCTGTGAGCATAGTGAAGGTTAAAGTGGAGAACAGACCTCTAGAAATTTCTGGTTCCTGCTTGTCGCAGCTTAATTTACTAGTCTGATGCTAATGATTTCTGCCCATCTTCCAAAATGTGAGCTAAAAGGGTTCCTCTCCAGCAGATAACTCCTGTGTTGACACAAACCAGAAGCAGCCCCTCAGGGTCTGAATGGTCACTGGGCTTCCAGAGACCACGGGCCCCAGGCTGGCCAGACAGACACAGCAATCACACGACAAAGAACTGACAACCTTGCACAGGGAAGTCTGGGCCCTTGACTGTTAGGTTAGCTTATTGGGGGCCCTTCTCTGTTCCACATGTCTTATCATTTGTTTTCGGAAAGGCCAGGATGGTTTTGAGCCTGAATCCGGAAATGGAAGCTGAACTCACTTTGTGCCTTCCCCTCCCCAGAGAGGCCCTGCTAGCTTGGGTCTTTTCCCCTCAAGAAGCTTGGGTCCTTTGTCTCCAAGTAAGGGTGTGCTCTGAAATCTCTCCAGAGACATAAGTTCCATCATGGTGTCCAGTTTAATAGCCTATACCCCCTTACCTGTGGCTGCACACCTAATCATGGGGGAATTTACAGCAGGAAGGCAACACTCCTTGGGGTGGATCTAAATGGCAGATAACTCCCAGCGAAATCTGTTGTGCAGCCTGCCTAGGACCCCAGGCAGCTCAGCGGTTCAACTCCTAGAATGTGCAAAGCTTAGTATTAGTCTTTAATTCTTGCCCAACACCCTTTCTCCAGAGGGGGTCCTTGAAAAACACCTCATCAGACAAAAAAGGAGGCCAGAAAGTTTGGCTTCCAGAAGTGGATTCAACAGGTGCCACTCTGACTTGCCCTTCTCTGGCTGATTGTCCTATGGTGGACTATGTGACTCTCAAATGTCACCGGAAAAGAAAAGTGGAGTGTAACCAGTTCTCTCTCTGTATTGGGTCTGACCACCACATGGTATCACCATTGAACATGGACCCTGTGGAAGGTCTCCAGACTTGAGCTGGTCCAGCAGTGATGATGCCCTGGTTGGTCCCTGAGCAGGCTGTAGTCTTCTTCAAGAAAAGGTGGCCTTCCTCCCTGGTGTTAAATCCCATCTTGGGTGCCCCAGCTTTGAGCATACACATAAGCACATGCACCCACACATGCACTCAGTTGCTATTTCCAAAGCACATCCAGTGTGCCTGATTGGCTGTGCTAGGATCCCATTCTTTCTCCCAACTCACCCTCTCCTTGTGCCTTACTTGTATTGAGCCTGGGCCAGTAGTCTTTTCACAAAGTAATACTTTAATGCCTGAATTTGTCCCACCTTTATCCAACCCAAAAGACCTCAGGACTTCAGATATCAGGAATTAGGGTTTGGAGTCTTTCCCAGAAGGTCCTAGCTCTTCTGCAAGTAGATTTACCTCCTCACCTAATTAGCTTTGCATCCAGGAGACTTAGGACAAGTCAAGGAAGGTTCTGTTAAGAGTCTAAATCCATATAAAACAACTGCTTGCTCCTACTACTCTACATAACTAAGAAGGACTTTCAAATGGGTTTTTTAAAGGGGAAAGATTAGGTTCTCTCAATTAAAAAAAAGAAAATTGAAACCAGCTACATTTACACTCCTTCCGTTTGTGTGGTTCATTCTGTCTGCTTGGGGGAAAAGTTCTCCTCCAATGATCTTTGATTTCTATTTATTCCACTAAAAAGTTAAGTATCAAAACCTAAATCTTAAGACTTTTTTTAACATAGGCAATGAATGGCCTTGCCTGTTTAGAATTGGGAAAGAGAATACTTTGCCATGAGCTGTTTTTCTAGAAACAGATTATGAATCTAAGCAGAAAAGCCCCCTTACTCATAAATAGCATGAATAGTCTTTGCTGCAATACATAGGATACATCTGAAACATAAAAACTAACCTTGTTACTCCTTGGGGGCCAGCACCATAGATGGTATCCCATTGGGCTGCATTTCTTATGCTTCTTTAAACTTTTGAGGTATGTAAGTGGGATGATTAGAAACCACAATGCAGGAAAGAGTACTGGCCATGTGCTGTTTTGTAGCAGATCCATACAGCTCTCTCCAGTAAACACGTAAGAGCTGTATTTCTTACCTCGCTGCCTATCTAGTAATGGCTCCTCGAACTAAACTCTTTGGCATTGGCTTTGTAAGAACTGTTGAGAACCAGCCTACAGCCAAGAAAAAAATAAAAATCTTCCTGGTCAGAAACTACATCTAATCTTATCACATTGGTATCACAAATTTCTCTTTGCCATAAAAAAAAAAATCTCAGATAATATAAGTCCTTGATGGAGGACCAGCATCCATTTCTGAGATCTGAGGAGGAGAGTTGTAAGGGGGAGGGAGGGGATGGGAGCAAGTCAACTAGAGTGCTCACATATTACATACAGTGTCAGATTACTTTGACATTTTTATAGTAAGCAGTCACTTCATGCTTTACTTTTAGAATTCTTCATTTTTTTAAAGTTTCCATGTCATTTCTTAAGCCCAGGCATAGCTCTTTGGCTCCTGTCATACACAAGAAACAAGGATTTAAACAGTGGTCTAGAGACAAATTGGCTGATTATCATCCTGAGGAGACATCTCTTAGGAACAGCATAAGGCTGTAGCTTGAGTTGACTTTTGGCTCTATTGATAAGAAATGCTTTGATATATGCTGAATGAGACCAATTCAGACGCCTGTACTGATGCATATAGGAAGTCTGTGCTTCACCATCAAAACAAGGCATATAGAAACTGTCATTTATCAGATAACAATTTCCAGTGTGGGTACATAGGATGTAGTCTGATGTCCCTATTTATGAAAGACTTGGACCCACTTTGAGATGAACCAGATACAAGTCCCTCAGTGTAGAAGAGTAGGGATAGTTGAGCTCACTGAGCTCTTCTCTATAAAGATTATATAACTGCATTGTCATGATTAGAAATACCTTGATAGACAACTGGCCCTGGCCCTACTTTCCATCAGCTATTACAAAATCTGCTCCCACACTTTGACAAATATCCCCATACCTCATGTCAACACTTTTATTTACTGGGGTGATATTTTGAAAACATGTATTTCTTTTTGTTTTGTTTTAGAAAACAAATTTCTTGAAGATACAGGAAACCACTTTGCTTAAAGTTAATTGAGCATCTTAGAGTAATTTCAGAAATGTGTTTATAGGCTAAGGGGGCATCTGGTTACACCTGTTCTCAGAATGATTCCAGCTAGAAGAGAAAAAGCACAGTCAACAAACATATTTAAATATATATTGTGTTTGGTTTGGAGGAATCAAAAAGATGTAAACTGAAATCTAACTACATGTTACAGCCTGAAAAATAGATCAAAGCTGCAGAAAGATGTAATTCTTTTAATTGTGTGAATTTGCTCTCATAATTTTTGTTTTGGTTCTAAATGATAATGATCACACATAGTCCACATTTCACATACAGCACACTGCAGCAAAGGAAAGCTTTTCCCCCTGCCTCGCTGAAATGCATGTTCATTTTCCTTTAGAACAATGGTTTTTGAGGGGTCAGAGACTTCTTGGTGCAAGAGTACTTCAAAATGCTGTTTAAACTGAGCGATAGTGATGAGATGAATACAATGTGAGGACCTGAAAAGGATTATCCTTCATACATCTGTAGAATAGGTTACATGTTTGCGCTTTGCAGTAACTTGTAATCCAGCATCAGGATTCCCTTTGCTTCCTATTTTTAACTAACAAGTCTATTGTGGGTCTATTGCAAACAACGAGGGACCAAAAAGAAGAGTAGCGACTGTGTGTGTTGGTCAGAAAGCACCAAGGCAGCTGGCAGTGAGAGCCAGGCCACCCAAGTACATAAGGCCAGAAGGCGCTCATGGAGTCTCTCCAAGCTACCCCACAGGTGCAACCAATACATGCCCAGAGCATCCACACTCTGCCTTAAAGGGGAATTGTTTAAAAATTCTTAAAGGTTTTTTAAATTGAGTATCTGTCTCCTTGAATCCCTCCACATGCCTCTCAGAGTTCATGAACCAACAGTTGGAAAATATCCTCTAGAACAACTGATGGTAAGGCACAATGATTAGAACTTTGAAAGGCTTACAGAGGGTTTGTTTGGGGTTGCTTTTTGCTGCATGGCTCTTTTGGGGACAGGGGAAAATTTATCCTGCTGGCCTGTGCGTGCTTTCTCAATCCTGTGCTCTTCCAACCCATAGCCTTATTGTGATTCTCAGCTTTCCTTTGAAGGTCTCTATCCCACTGCCTATCAAAGCACCTAATGAGCATCGGTAGTAACCCTACCTAGTCCCAGAATTCAGCAGAAACCGGCGCAGTAGGGGGACTATCTGGAAATGACAAATCCTGTATATCTGGCACACTAGAACAGCACTATTCAAGCTTTTCAAAACCAGTCTGCATTTTGATAATCACCCCCCACCAAATCACATGCCATTCTTTCAAGTTATTTGAAATTTCAAAATAAATTCAACCCCCCTAACTTTGAAATCCAACCCTCAAGGCAACAGGACCACACATCAACTTGCTTTCACACTCTACAACAGCTCAACAGCTATATACCTGTTAGAAAGGAGGAAACAACGTGTTAATCTGTAGACTATAATATGACTACGCATCAAGATAATAGAAGAGCATCAAATGGAACATTCTTGGTATTTACAGATGTTAAGGAAGTGGCAAGATACATGATAAAACATACCAAAATCTCCCAAATCAATACCTTCCCGATATTCCAGCAACAAGCAGAAAATCTAGAGAGGGAATTATATTTGTGAGAGGATTGAAAAAATTTAGAAACAACACTAATGAGAAATGTTAAAGGCCCATATTAAAAACATAAACCTCATGGTGATTGATTAAATAGAAAAGTGAATGGAAAGACATAACCTTGGATTGAAACATTCAATATATTTATGCTGTTAATCCTCGCCAAAGTAATTGTTAGGTGAAATGCAAGTAACTAAATCCCAATGGGATTATTTTTAAACTTGGTGAAAGATCCTAAAGCTGACTCGGAAGGGAAAAAAAAAGATAAAAATAGCTAAGAGTTGTTTAAAGAATATCAAGGAGGTACTTTCCCTAAGAGATATGTGACTATATTGTTGTTGATTAAAATAGTGTGCTGCTGATGCAAGATTCTGTAGTCCAATGGAAGTAGAACCACACAGTCCTGAAAGCTATTATATGTTTTCTAAAAACTTAAATCTGAGAAAGGAAAGTAATGGCTAATGGTTGAATTATATCTAGGAGTGAAATTGGAAATCTTGCTGTTTGGGAAGGGGAAGGAACCAAATTTCATCCCCACCTCATAACAACATACACTCAAAAAAATTGGAGGCTCTTCTGCTGGCCCTGACCCTCCAGCTTTCCCATTCACACTGGAATTACCTCCATCCAAATCCATCTGGGTTCCTGCATCTCAGACCCCATAGTGACAGATAAAGTGACGTGGGCACTCCCCTATGCTGTTAATGAGGGTGTAAATGAGCACAACCTTTTTGGGAACTACAAACAATGAAATTATAGTGCACCCTCCTTCAGTAGGATATTGTGTGGTCAGTAAACATCAGGTTTGGGAAAGAGCCTGGATCTGGAAAATACTTGTGTTATAACCTTCCCTGGATAAGGTGAGAAACTATATTGACAGCATGATATCATTGCAACAAACTATCACATATAATAGACCCACAAAGAAAAGACAGACGACAAACCCACCAAGATGTACAGGATGGCTGTGACCGAGGACAGGATTATGAATGATTTTTTCCTCCTATTTTTCTGCGTTTTTTTGTATTTTCTGCAGAAAGTAGAGATTATTTCACAATCAGAAGTTGTTGCTTTAAAAAAACAAGATTCTAACGTAGGCGAGAACAGGAGGTGGTGATAGAACTGGAGCCCAGAGTAATGTCCAAAAACCTCTGAGATGGACAGGAAAGGGAAAGGGGGCCCCTGCCCCGGCCTGATAGAAAGGCTGACATTCAGATGACTGGAGTGGCTGTGGCCACAGAGAGGAATTAAGGTGCCTAGGGCATGGCCTGAATCGTCAATGGGACCAAAGGTCTATGAGAAAAGTAACAGGAAATATTAAGAAATAAGTTCAAGTCAGAACAGCAGTCTTCAAGTGCTAAGCCAGTCAATAGAAAGCCTCAGAAGGTTCTTTGGTGTTGCCAGCTGACCAATAATGCTCCCTTCTCCCTCCTATTCCTCTGAATCCCCCAGATTAAATCCAGAGAAAGCACCCATATAGCCAGAAGCAGCTAGAAGTAGTTTGGGGCTTAGCTTAGCCATCATGTGCTTTTCTGTCTCAGCCAGTGGAGCCTAGGCAGCCGTGGGCTCCCCAAGGAAACAGAAACAGGACTGTAGCACTGTCCCCACCTGCTAAGGGAGGACAGGCTTCCCTTGAAAAAGCTATTTCTCGGGATTTGCTTTCCTTCTCTTTTGCTTCACCTGCATTTCAGTTTTGAAGAGATATTTGGGAAGGATTCCATCAGCATAGGTCATGTTGTGGAACACATGTTCCAAGGATGTGACTCTGAACAGGCCACCCAGTTAAGGATGTGGCCGTGTCATCACATTCTGGGATGAGGAGAAGCCCTAGGAAGGGTTACTTTGAGAGTGTAATGCAAACAGAGTCCATACAGATGCCTACCTGGGGTGGTGGCCCTTTGGAGTGTTCTCTCTGGTACAAGCAGACAAGCAGGGCAGGCACCCATGCTTCTCAGTGAGGTCAGGTTCCCTTGCTAAAGAATGGAGACAACATCTGAGAAGGAAACGGTCAAGCACATTTCCACTCTCTCCCTCTTCTCACAAACACTGGGCCCATGGAGACCGCTTCTCACTCAAAAATGAGCAAACCAAAAAAAGAAAAAAAAAGAAAAGTGGGAACAGAAGATGAATCCCCAACTTGGACCTTGAAGACTTGGAGAAAGAACATACTTCTGGAAATTATCCCAAGCAATGTTTCTCATCCACGTGTTAGCCTCTGGTTTGGGTATACCACGACTACTGACCTAAAGATGCTTCAGTCTGGAAAAATAACAACGAAGCCCTGGTTCCCGCTGGCATGTCTATGCTGAGAAGACCTCCCCAGCCGCTGAGACCTCTCTCATGGCTCCTTTTTGACTCAAGGAATCCCACAGAGCCTCCCTCTGTCCACTTGGCTTTTTACTTTTTTATTCCTGTATCTTATGGCAAGCCTTACCTGCTGCTCTTAGACATGAACCATGAGCTCCGGTCCAGGAGGAGGGTCCCAGCTCCCCAGAGGCTGGCCATTCTAATCTGCCTCCCCCTGCGGAGGAAGACAGGAGGGAAGCGTGGAGCAGGGGAGGCAGGAGGCAGGCCTCCTCTTCCTTCTTCCTCCTCCTTCCAAGCTACAGCAGACCCCTCTTCTAGTTTGTGCATCACAGAGATCCACAGGGATTCTAGAGATGAAGAAAAGCCTGGACATGTCATTTACACTGAATCCCTCTTAATCAAACTCCCAAAGGGCAGCCCCTCTTACCCAGGACCCGCTCCAAGATGTGATGGAGCACAGGGCTCCCGGACAGTCCCTTGGGCCCAGAAAGGCTGTGTCCAAGGACCTCAGATGCTCAAGGGGTGAGGAGGCATAGAGGGCATGCTACACCTAGTCGAGGAAGCAGATGGGAAGGCTTGCCCCTTCTTCTGGGACCCGCCCCACACCCTATTCTGGGCTTGGCACTCACTCTGCACAACACCAGGATTAATCAGGGTCCACTGAGACCCTCTAAGAGGCAATTAAGATATTTTGTGAACCAGGACCACAGTAAGAAGCTCTATTATGTGGGTAACCATTACGCCCACTTGTGTACTCACAGCCGAACCATAAGTTTCACAAAACAATACTTACCCTACTTTGTGAAGTACACTCTGGTACTTTCTATTACCATTTCAATATTATTAAGACCCACTAAACTCTGTCATGGCTCACTGTTGGGTGGTAGCTGGCGGTTTAAGGAGCCCTGCCCTAGGAGACAGGGCCCCGAGCACCCTGACAGCCTCCTCTTGGGTGCTGAAGAGGAACCATGAGAATTGGGATTAGAGAAGGGCCTCCCATACTGCTGTTTCTCTGTGCTAAGTCATTGTAAGCAGCCAGGACCCCCAACAGAGCTGCCAGGTCAGGGGGTTAGATGCTGGAAATTTTGATAATGGAATCTGGACCAGAGGAAAAAAAGGCACAACATAGATCGTCTCAGCAGCATACATTCTGTGGATACCATTCCAGGATTTCATATTTTGCCAACATTCATCCCTGAATACTTACTGTCACTCTTTAGGTGTAGGGGGGGCCCAGGTGGGGGTGAGGGGCCGGTGCCTGTGGGAAAGGCTCTGGGAGGAGACGGAGACTCTGAGGGAACCCACTTCAGAGTATGTCCCATACCCAGGCCAGGGATCAATCTGCATAGCAGGAGCATGGGCACCTGTGTTTTCCAGACCATTTCTGTTCCCATGCCAGGCACCCATCCTCCTCCCTACTAAGGAAAGATTATTTACCCTATGGGATGTCCTTCAGGAAATTCTGGGCTCCCAGGCACCGAGTCTCAAATAGAGTCGAGCTTGTCGCCTGTCCCTAAGTGACCAGAGTTTAGGGGCAGCTGGGACTCCTTTAAATTCCAGCTGGAGGAAGACAAGAGTGAGTTCAGCTGATACTCTTTCACTGGGGACACAAGAGCTAAGTGACTACTCCCTCTCCCGGCACCCGTCTTCACTCTCTCAGGGCATGAAGCATCATCTAAAAGGCAGAGAATGAAGCAGAGAAAGTGGCACAAAGCCCTGCCACCAGCCCTGCTTCAGGCTGAGGGCCATTCTCATCATCCTGGCTTTGCCTTGCCTACCCATCTTTCTGGGAAACTGGTCCTACCCACTGAGCTGAGTGTTTTCAGTAATGTGGTGGTCAGTCTCCAGCAACATCCCTCAGACTGCTGGCCCCAAGCCCCGGGGTGGGGTGGCGGGTGGCACACTAGGCTCTGACCCTGCCAGAGCTGGGCTCACTACTGCTGAGCCCAGTCAGAAGCCCTTCCTTCTGTCATGCTCTCCTTTTCTGCTCCTAGCCACCAGGGGCCGGCCCATGGGAGGGCTGTCATCAGTCCCTGACATCCAAGAGTCACTTTCATCTCCGGCTCAAGCCAGTGCAGGGTCCCCCAAGTTCTCACAAGCCACCATCATCATATTAAGTATTTACAGAACATGTACTATACTGCGTGCAAGCTCAAGGAAACAAGGAGACAAGACAGATTCCAAACACTCAAGGAGCTTACAGTGCCACCGGGAAGACAGCAACCCAGCCACATATGAGTGGGGGTGGGAGCTGGGCAGGGTGACTGGAAAGCCATGCATGGGGGATCGGCTCTGAGCACAGGTCCAGTAAGGCAGAACACACAAGTCCAAGAACAATCAGCAACCCCATGAGGCCAGAAATGAGGGTTTGTGGGAGAAAGTTCATGGGAAGGTAGATGGGGATGGGGGGAGAAGGAACACAAGGGGAAGAGAGGGTGGGCGGCCATGCCTGAAGAAAAGATGCTGCCTTTTCTTCAAAATAACAAAACAATAGCTAGCCTTCTAGAAACGCAACCACAGCCAGCCAGAAGCAGCAATTACCAGTCAAATCACTGCAGGGCCAGGGATCCTGTCACGTCATCACTGACACTTCTGTGAGCTCTAGGATAACTCAAGCATGGGGATAGCACCAATCCCAGTCTCCCGGGGCTCTCCCCCATGCAAGTAGCTTCTCCCTCCTCTGTGTTACCTTTTTTGTCAAGTGACAAAGAATGTGTCTGAAAAAAGAGATCCTTCCTGTTTCCTTCCCATAGATTGATGCCTAGCCTTCCTCAATGTTCCAGATCAGGAAGTCAGCTTCAAATCATAATAGGGGCACAGAGCCCTGTGAGTCTGAGGGATTAGTGCTTGTAACTGGGTTGGCCAACAGACAAGGAGACACTGAAGATCTCTTCCAGATCCTCTGTTTCCAAGATTGTAAGGTGTCTGGTTGACGAGCTGCCATCCTGCTTCCCAGTCATGATGTTGGGTGCAGCTGCGTTCTTCCCAATGTGAGCAGAAGGGGTACATGACTTCCAAGTAGCCCAGGAAAGCTCTATGCTTTCCCACATCCCATGAACTGGAATGATGATCAGAAGAGCAACCATAGAAATCATTTGTTGAATATGGCAGAAGCATTCTATGCCTGGGTCCTACGGGAATGCATTGAGCAGAACTTCCTCCCACGTCTCCAACTCTCCAGGACGTGTGCCCTGGACTATCATGTGAAAATTAAATGTCTCTTGCCCTTGGGCCATGGTATTTGGGTCTATTTGTTATAGTAGTTTGGCCTATCCTAACATAATCTCAAAGACCTGAGTTTTCCTTTATCAAACAAGTGACTCAAGAAAAATTAATAAAACTCAATTACTTATAATTCTGGGTACTGTTAACCTACAGAAAGAGAAACTTAGGTGGTGATTTATTTTTTGGTGGGTGATTTAAAATGAAGGGTTACACATTCACAAACTTGCTCTAGAATATTTTGGAGGTGTCGACCTTAGCTTTGTATATCTCCATTTGAATTTGAAGGCAGATCTGGAAGTTGGTTCTAAGGAGATGTGTAATTGAGGACTATTGATTTCAACTCAGCAAACATCTCCCAAGAGTCTCCCAGGTAAAGGCAGCTCCTGGAAAGGGAGCTGGATACAAAATGGAAGCAGCAGCCAGTTCTTACCCCGGTGAACTTGCCATGTAATAGATAAGTATCAACAGTTTATTGTAGGACTCTGCCCTTTCTTCCAGTTTGAGCCAGCTGCTTCTTGGCTCTGGGCACACCTTGTTTGATTCTGTCTGAAGCCGTTTATAGGAATCTTTGGAGCTAGAGCAGGGCTCTATGAGGCCCGGCTTCACACTAGTCCTTGACATTGTGGTTGCCAGAGAACCACATATATGTTTCAAGTGACCTCCTAGAAACAATAGGACCCTTTATTGGGCTCCAAAAAAGGCACTCAAATAAATACAGTGACCCAACCAGTTCTCTCCTGCCAAGCTCTTCCTCCCGGCCCTGGAGAATACTGACACCATGCAAATGTGTTGTATAGAAGAGAAAAACCAAGGCATTCTGGAAGGAAAGGCAGTGCTCTCCACCCTTAGAATTCTCCTTTGGGGGAGAATTGTGTCTTAGGAAGAAAACTACTGCTGTCAGCACAGCACCAATCAGGACCAGTAGGAATGCAGGGGGATCCCTGGGCTGGGGACAGAGCTGCTAAGATGTCTTCCTGAACCCTCAGGATACTTTCAGAGCTTACATTTTAAAGCACACACAAAGTGTGTGTTGGCATGTTGTATGCTAGAACCTGATATACACCCTCTCCCCAAGTCTCAACTAAAATATCCCAAAAATGTGCTTGCACTGGGGGAGATCCTCACTACCCTCTGTATTCATGGTGGCAGATGGAGAAGCGTGTCCCTGGAGACGCACGGATGGCCCTCTTACCTAGGAAGGCGCAAAACAACCCCTGCCTCCTCCTCACCTGTCTGCGCCTAACTCTGGGACACAGGAGCTTCACCAGACCTGAGGTGACTCCTCCCTGCCCTGGAGACTGTGTTCTGCGGGGGGAGAGGATGGTGCCCCAGCCTTGCCCTCATCAGACCCATCCCTCGTATCCTATCCAGACCGCAGAGAATGGCTGCTGATGCGCTGGCTCGCAGCCAGATTTGGCAGGCAACGGGTGGATTGCGTCCTGGGAAAGCCATTCTAGCTGAGCACCCCCTGGCCACCTTTCCCGACCCTAAAGTTCTAATCATTTTTATTACCTCCTCAGTGGAGCTGGCTTGAGGAATGGGAAGCCCTCTACTTTCCTGGGTGCCGTTAAGGGCGAGGATGAGCAAGCTGGTACCTACACAGGAGGACGTTCCCCCTCCCCTCCTGTAGTAGTGGGGGACGGGGAGTCGCAATGCTGTGGGGGAGGCGGGCACTGGTGACATTGCCGGAAACTGTATGTGGCTCAGCGTGACCCGCCACAGAAGCAGCCACATCTACAGAAGAAACCAAGAAATATCCTGGTGTGGCGGGTGGGGTGGATTGGCTTACCCAGGGCAAAGATGAAGGGGCTGTGTTTCACACTTGTTGACATGGACAGCACGAATTCAAGTGGAAGTCAGAGGCCAGGGGACAGGGAGAAGACCCTTTCCAGAAACTGGCAGAACACTTACAAGGGTGTGCTTCGGCCGTCTGTAGAACTGTAGCCTGGAGCAGGGCTGATAATGCGGTCCCCCAAGCTGCAGCTAGTGCCCCTCCTGGTCTGGGCAAGAGGGACGTGTCCTGCAGACCAGCCCTCCTGCCTCAAGCCCCCACCCCCCGCCGCCCCCATCCTGCAAGGCAGCCTCATGTCTTAAGTGACAGGCATGTCTTAAGGGCGCTCTCAGTCACTCACACATCTTGAGAAGTGCTAAATTGCAATCATGCAAATATGTTACACATCCCATTTCTTAATCCATGTAATGGAAAGAAAATGCAAATGAAAGTATCCAGAAGAAAAAGAAAAAAAAAAGAAAGAAAGTATCCAGAAGATATTGTGACTGCATCAAGTCTTTTTTCAGTTGCCAGCCTTCTGAAGATAGACCTCTAAACCCCAGCAATGCCACGACCCTGGGTTCTAACCGTCCAGCTAAATGAGCTTTGACTGTAGTTCTCTTAGCTGGCATCTGACCCCCGGCAATGAGTAGCTCACAGCCCACCCCCCAGCCCTGAAGTCCTCCCTGGATGCAAGCCTGCTGGTGCCACCCTGGAGCTCTGCTGTACCCCACAGAGGGAGCTGCCCGGCCCCACAAGGCTAGTGATAGAAGCTAAAGAAACTTTGCCCACCTGGATTGGCAAATACAAGTCCTGGAGGGGATGGTGATTTCTCAAGAACAATTAACCTTGGGTGGGAGGTGATGGGAAGGAGCAGGATTCTAGCACAAGGAGGGGGGAATCCAACTCTGATTATTTAGGAGAGTGAAAGATTCCTACATGCATCCTCGTGCAAGAATATTCCTGAGAATGTTAAATCTACATAAGCAGGGTTTTTTGGGGGGGTTGTTGTAGGTTGGTGTGTCCTCAGTGCCCCAAACTGGACTTGGCACATAGTAGGTGCTCAGTAAATATTTGTGAAATGAATGAATGAATGAATCGATCAAGATGGGTTCCTTACCAACTGAAAGTAGAAGTGTGGAATTATGAAGTTGAAGAGGGTCCATGCCAGTTAAGCAGCCCAAGGCAGATACCAATAAGGCCAGCTGGCTCACCACCAAAATGCATGTTTCCCTCTAGAGGCCATGGGAGAATGGGAGAAGGAAGGAGGACCCAGCAAGCTGGGTTTCTGCAAGCTCAGAAACCTGGTTTTCCTGGGTATCCAAAATTGATAAATTCCAAGGCCAAGGGTAATCATTAGGAAAAAAAAGAAAGACTTCTGTCCCAGGTGACATGAGCATGTCCTGCAGCCATACCTCCCTAGTATCTGCACCCTCCTCTCTGATCCTCTGAGGTCTGAGGTCTGCAGTGCCTCTACCGCCCAGGAATGCCCCCCCCCCCTCTTGGGCTATCTCCAGGAGAGCCAGGAGATTTACCTTGGGGGGTGGGAAGTGTGGAATCAGGACAAGGTACATTAATGCGGGGCACTTGGGCAAGCTTTACATCATCGAATGTGGCTCCTTAGAGTGCAGAGTGGTAGGAGGAACTGCCTAGAAAAAGCAAAAGCGATGATTTTATATACCAAGAATCTTTGCCCTCCATGATCCCACTTCCAGGAATCTATCCTTAGAAGTGATGAGAGAAGGTGGTCGTAACACACCTGCAAAAGGATGTTTTTCAAAGCATTAATTATAATAAGAAGTTGGAAGCTACATGAACATCCGGGAGAGAAGGGGTAAATCAGAGGTTGGTCCTTAGGAAACCCACCCATGCCCTCAGCACGCCAAAGGACCAAGAGATGACAGGAACCTCCAAATGTAATTAAACCATGCCTGCAAAGAATTTTCTAAATTTGCAGGCAGTGTAGGGGTTTGCAGAGATGACTTATATTGCAGCTTGCACAGCACGTTACTCCAAACAGGAAAGAAATTCCTATAGTCAGCTTTTGGCCCCGTGTCTCCCTGGGCTCACCTCCAGCCTCCTGGGCTAGACTATGGGCTAGACTCTCTGGACTCAGCACCCCCCATGGCCTCTCTCTTCTTCCTTATTAGATATTTATAAGAAGAGAGACCTAAACACAATGTACCCAGGGCGAATTGAGGCGGGGGATGGGGGTCATTGGCACATCACTTACAAGCCATGACAGAAACAAGCCACAGTCAGAAGGCACTATATATATATATATATATCCTTTAGTACATGTAAAAGACATAAATATATGAGAAAAGAATTGAGGTGAATTTGAAGAAATATAAATGTAATTTGATTTCCACATGGGCCTCTTTTTCTATACCAATGCCTAAGTTCAGAAAAACACAGAATACCCTACCTAAAGGCCTAGGTAGGAGTCCCCTAGAAATATGCCAGCTCTTTATATCTGCAGGCAATTTTATCCCTCCTCACTGATTCTCTATGGTCTGCAGGACCCTCCAGCACTCCTCACTCCTCCTCTCTCCTTGGGGGCTGTCCTTGTCCCCAAGAACCCTTGGAGAAATACATACTCGCCAGCTGGTGAATGAGGATGCCAGTGCTGGAGGCTCCCTTCCTTTGGAGGCTCCAATGCCAGACCCTCCAAGCCTTCCCGGGAGGTTTGGGCTTGAGGCTGTACCTCCTTAGCTCTTCCTCCTCTCAAAGGCCAGGATACACCAGGCTCAGCCCCTGCCCCAGAGCCCAGCCAGCCTTCCTCCCAAGTTCCATTTCCCCAGGGTGAGCATCTCTCTCTGAAGATGAAGGAGAAGCCTATGGCCAGGAGGAGCCTAGAGAAGTCACTAAGGGTTCAGCTGCTGGAAATGGCCCACAAGGCCATTGAATTAACCCCAGAAACAGTTATTTAAAAAAAGATGAGATATTATAAAAGAAAGACTCTTTTTAAAGGCATCAAAGAGATGACAAGATAGTGAGGAATTATTGAGCAGAGTCGCGGAGAAGAAAACCCAGAACAGTAAACCCAGCTCTTGAAGCTGCTTTTGCCTTGAGGGCACCGGAGGCTCCAGAAGAATCTGCTCAGAAACTGACCTGTGCTTCAAATGGGCTCAGGGACAAAAGTCACAGGCCAGCGACACCCACTGTAGTCTGGGGCCCTGACGAGCACCCCCTTACCACCACCACCTCCTTCACACTGACCCCAAAGGGTTACATCCCCAGAACCAAGGAAAACTAGGAGTGAGTCAGACCTCCTTGGCCTCTGGCTGACCAGGAAACCCCAGGCCTCAAGCCACCATGGTGGCAGCCCCACTCCTGTCCTGCCAGCAGGCATTTCTCAGGAGCAGAGAAGAGTCTTCTCTGAAAGAAGGTAACATCACCCTGGGCCTCCAACTGTTCCTACAAAGAAAGAGCCAGCCGTCTTGAAGTCTTTCCTCCCCAGGAACTACTGACAGGCCACCTCCCTAAAAGGACATGGTGGTCACCTCACGAGGACACTGGGGTGTGTGCCCCACAGGAACGGACAGACACAAACAGAGCCCCTCCCCACGCTACAGTGAGCTCTCACTGTGCCCTTTTCTGGGATGAAGCTGGACCCAGATGCAGGCTGTCTGTGAAATCAGCTGCGTCCATGCTGGAGGCCTCTTCTCAATGAGAGGACGTCAAACACTTAAAAAAATGAGAAACCACTAAAACCCATGACCATCTTATCCCCCGGTTTTCTTTGCAGGGAGCCATGAAGATCTCTTAAGAATTGGGTGGCTGTGCCTGGGGAGGGTGTGAGACCCTGGGAACGGGCTCCAGGCTCTTTGATGGGATAGGCTGGGGACATTTCTCCAAAGCCTGACTCCCAGGCCTCCTCCCCGTCCTATCCCTTCTCCGCCTTCCACTCCCATTCGGGGCTGACCACCACCTTCAGCCCTTAGTGTTCTCACCGACAGAAGGGACTTCCTGGCTCAAGGTCTGCCTTTTGCTTAGTCCAAACCCCAAGGACACCCAAGCCAAGTCTATTTTGTCCACGGGGGTGCTCCCAGCCCCTAAAACAGCGCCCTGACATGGGAGTAGAGCTCAGTCACTTTTTTTCCGAGTGAATGAATGAAATCACAGCATTCCCTATGAAGCCCAGAGACTCGAGACAGTCAAGCTTATAGGGCTGCGCCCCTCCCTCTCTTTGCTTCAGTGATGGACTTCCTCCTCCTTCAGGAATACTGGGGGGGGTCCTTCTCCTCACCCCCCTTCATTTTCCTCTTCTTTTGTCTCCTCCTTTTATATGAGGCTTTTCAGGGCCCTGGCTCACTAGGTGCTTTTAGAGTACTCTTTATAGTAAAGTGCTAGTTGACTCGTTTCTGGCTTAAGAACCCTCCCAGATCCATTTACCAGCGATGTCCTCATATTACCCTCATTGTCACTATCAAAAATGGTCACTGCCTCGCTGTCCCAAGTGCAAGACCCCTATTCTGAGCAGAAAGACAACTAACGGTCTGGGTTCACCCCGCAGAAACTGGAGGGTTGAGGGGGAAGGCTGGGCCAGTGAGCGCTCTGATGATGTTGCAGATGCATTGTCAAGGGCCTGGGGAAGAGCAGACCAGCTGGCCCTCCCTAAAGGAAGCAGGCTATTTGCTCGGGGCAGGCACGGGAGTTTGGAGAGGCTTCGATCCATGCTTGTGGCAGCAGGTGAGGTCCCAGAGCCTGCTGGTACAAGGAAGAGGTGAGCACACAACAAACAGGGGGACTGGGGACTTTTTTTGGTTGGGGGAAGGGATGGGAGGAGTGAGCAGGGTGAGGCAAGAGGGGCAGGGGAGAAAGAGGACGACTGTTGGCAAGAGTATGAGGCTGGATGCTGCAGACCTGGGCCAAGGGGACATTCCAGTGGCAGAGGGGCAGAAAGAATGCTTCCAGGCAGGATGCCCAAGGCACCCCTTGTAAAAGTGTGTGCATGTGTTTGCGGTGCACAAAGTCAGGCCTCTCGGGAGCGTCCCCAGCTCCTCCAGAAACGTTGAAACCTTGCCCCCAACTATGTTACATGATTGGGTTTTGGTGGCACCTGACACCCAGGATGATCTGGTAAAGAGAGCGCAGATGGACAGAAGACAGAGAAAGCAGGAGGCAACCATGACCCCACGGTCACAAGTCCCTGGGCCTCCAAAGAAAGCCCACAATGGTGGTAGGATTGTGTCTGAGTTCCCTAGATCTTAAATCTCACCGGGGAGAAGACAGCTCTCAGGAGATAGGGCCCTGGGGGGAAGCCAGGGCACCCCGTAAAAGTGGGGCTGGAACCGGACCTTGCCTGGGAGGGGTGGGGCATGTGGCGTGTCCAGGAACCCTTGAGGACAAGGCCTGCACAGAGACTAGGGGGCAGCTAGCTGATGGAGCGGACTGTAGAAACCAGAGCAGGCTACAGATTGCTTCCTAAGCTAAGTTAAAGAGTTTGGACTTTTAATCTGTTGGCAATGGGGAGCCAGTGAAGGTTTATTGACCACAGAAGTGCCTCGGTCAGAGAGTGCTTGAGACCAACCCCCCACCCAAGGGTGAGGGTTGAGAGACCCTGGGGCCAAGCTGAGCTGGGGGGAAGGGGTGGTGCTGGAGCCCAGAGAGCAGTTGGGAGACTCTGCATGAGCTCAAACTAGGGGAAGGAGGGCCTGGAGGGGAGGAGGGAGACTAAGGCTGACAATGGCAGGGGAGGAAAGGAAGTAACAAGAACCCAGAGGGAGCAGCTGGCTGGAGGCCGGAAGATGGGGGAGGAGGGCAGACATTGAATCAAAGATGATGTGGATGACCTTGAAGCCTGGGAGAGGTCTGGAACCTCAGGGGACCCTGGAGAGAGGCAGCTGGGGCTCGGGGAAATGTGCCAGGTGAGCACACTGGAGGGAGGGAGGCAGGGAGATCTTCTTGACTCACGCTGCTTTTTCTCAAATGTAAACTTCCTCTCACTCATCCTGTGTCCTCTCAAGTGCACAGAGACTTCAGGCCATGTGGCCTTGCCCTAGGAAAGGCCTCTACGTCTCACTGGATGGAGACGCACGCCACTCCAAAATGCCCCACTGGGTGCCACCCACACACCCCAGCCTACAGCACTAAGAGTGGAGTGAGGCCTCACCTGCCCTGTCCAGTAGCTCACTTCCTCCTGGGGGTCAGGCCAGAGGCCCAGCACCCTGCTGTCCTCCCGACCCCACTCACAGTCTTGTGCAGCCACCTGGCTGCCCATTTGCCTTTTCTTTTGCACCAACAGACAAAGGAAGCATGGGGGCGGGGGAGGGGGGCAAGTGTCTGAAACTCCCCGCGACATTGAAAATGTTGAAAATCTCCCCAACAACTAGTTTACAGTCCTCTAGCTCTGGGTTCATGATTCTTTACCTCTACTTGCAAAGTTTGAACTCATAACTTTTCAACTATCGTGACTGAAGTTTTGGGGGCAACTTCTCTTTCTCCCCTCTACATCTATGTCTTCCTCTGGCCATTTTGTGTGGCTACTTGGCTAGTTTCCAAATACTTTGCTCTGTTCTTCCTCTCCATGCTCAGCATTTCCCTGGACACGGTGGGAAACCACACTGTGTCTTCCTCTCCCAAAAGTGAACTCTTCGCACCACACATGCATCTTGTAGCACCTTTTTACATTTTTAACTCTTCTCCCGCCCAAGTGCCAATCTGTCCATGCCACAGCAATGACTGCAGGTCCCGGCTGTGGCCCCTTTAGCCTGAGACCTGATCGTGTCACACTTGGAAGGCACTAGGACTGGAGCTGGGACACCAAGGCGAGATCGATCACCTCTTTGACAATCGTGCCTGCCATGTCCAGGGGTCCCTCAAGGGCTAGACCCTCGCTTCCTGAATGGGAGAGGTTTTTCACTTGTAGGTTGCTAAGAAGAAAAGGAAATTAATATATATATGTATATGTTCGCCAAAGAGAGCCACATATCCGCGTGGGTTGACAACAAACCCTCCTCTCCGGCTGCTTCTCAAATGTCAAGGTCTCTTCCTGGAGCAGAGAATTCATCGCAGAGAATCCATTCCTCCAAATAAGGTGGCCCTCCTGGGCATAGGAAGGAAACCGTCACCCCACTCGATTCCTTGGTCCCTGCACTCCTTCAGGGCACCAGAGATAGCCTCATAACCTTCTGCCCTTGGGTCTTGAGGATGGTCTGTGGAGTCAGCACGTGGGACTGTCTGGCCAGAACCTCCGTGTGATTCTAATACAGCAGGCTTCATGGTATCGGGGACCATTGCAGAAGCAGGGTCAGGTCAGGGGTGACCTCAGAAAGCTGAGGAGCAACAATGAGGCAAGGTATGGGGAAAAAGCAACCCAAACCACTGCTCTTCAGGACATGTTTCCCTGGGCCAGCATCACTGGCCTCTCCGGGGAGATTGTTGGAAATGCAGAGTCTTGGGCCACAGGCCTGCTGAACCTACCTGGGCTCCTGCAGCAGGTTCCCATGCATCTTCAATGCTGTGTGGCCTTAGCCCAATGGACCTCACAGCAGTCCCCACGTGGGCCTCCTGTGGGGCCCACTAGGCTGGCTGTTGGCAGTCCAGGGCCTGGCTGCCATCTCCTACACAGAACACCCAGCCCTGGCACCTCCTCCTCCCGGCGCAGGCACATGCTGGTGGGGCCTTCAGACTGCAAAACCTGCAGCGGAGCCCCAGCAGCAGAAGCCAGCATTGGCCACAGCCAGTGGGGCAGGGTCACTACTCTCCACAGTGCTTCCTGGTCCCCCTCAGGATGAAGTTCGAGGCTTTCAGACTCCTGGGTCCCTTGGCCACTGAGCTGCTTTCAGGATACATCTGACTTCTTTTGGTAGCTCCACATTGTGAATCTGCATTTTTTGTTATTTCTTTATATAGATGGGCCCAAATCCACTCTCTGCCCCAAGTACAGTGGCCACACCTTCCCGGTCTGGACTCTCATGAGGTGTGCCCACCCAACTGACTCACGCGTCTGCACCCTCACCTAAATGGAGCAGGAAAAACCACGAGGCACAGGTGTAGCCTGGAGGAAGAGGAGGCCGGTGGCTTCCTGCTGAGTCTTGCTTAGGGCTCTGAGTGTAGATGATCTGGCTTCAGAGGGAGCCTTACCCTCCTGTAGAGAAACAGTTGGAATACTCATAAATTCTGTGAGCCCCAGTTTCCTGAAGTGTAGCACGAGGACACTGGACTCTGTGACCCACCCCTCCCCAGCACCCCATCTGACCTGAATGCCCACACGACAAGTCCCCAGGTGTCATCCTGCACAGCAAGGCTCCATCTTCCAGTATGGAGGACTTCAGGTTGGACCTTTCCAGGCCCTGGACCCAGTCCCATGAGTAATTATTAATACCACAGAGCCCAGATGCAAGGGCTTTAAACATAAAACTTTGACACAGAACTTAGGGTATTAGAGATAGTGTCTGAAGTCCGTGCTGCAGGGACAACTAGAAAACGGATAAGATTGAATCCAAATTTCACACGATGGCTGTTTCAGGCTGGGCAGAGAGCTCACTGGTTCTGAACCCCATCTGCACATCAGAACCCTGGAGGCTCCCAGGAGAGAGAAAGGGAACCATATCTATGGGGAGTGGACAGAGCTGGGAGGGTTCTGATGGGTGTGGAGCTCCAGCTCACTCCCTGGGCCTGCACCTGCGCTGGCCAGCAACTGCCCTTTATGGGCTCCACTCCGTGCCACATTGAGGGTCACTGAGTGGCCGTATGCCAGGGGAAGGACAGCAGGAGGTCAGGACTGCACACAGCCCAGCCATGACCACCAGGTCTGGCCACCAGCAGAAGCTCCCTGGTCACATGGAAGCAATGACGGACTGCGGTAGGCTGAGCTCTTTGCTCACACAGGCTCCATCCTCCTCTAGGCTCTAGCCAGAAGTAGTGAAAGGGACATAACAGGGAGAAGAGAGGAAGAGGAAAGGGAACTAACCATCATCTGAGCTTTACTTGGGAGTCAGGTCAGACCCCAGAGGCCTCACTCCTTGTACTTGGCATGGGGCCTCTCCCCTCCTGTAGCTTATGCCAATATAGGTTAGAGATGGGGTCATTCTGTGGCAATCCTACAAAATACAATTCTAAGGCCCTCATTTAAAGAATTTTTTTAAATATTTATGGATGCCAGAAATGCACATAATAGTAACACTGGAAATGCTCATAATATTAAGCCAAAAAATCAGTTAATATGACCCAATTTTGTGGAGAAGACTGTGAAAGTCACCCATGCAGGAGTCCAGAAATCACTCGCCATCCAAGCAGAGCTCGTCCCTTGGTCATCAGGGCTTCTGAGCCCCTACCCCACCTCACAGTGCCTGTAACAATCCTTTCTTCTCTGTCACCCCTGGAGGTCGTGTCTGGTCTTTCCCTAGACTCCACTTCCTGAACCTCTCAAACTAACACAGCCTGGCATGAGTGGGCATTCAGTAAATGTCTGCAAATGATGAGTGAATAACGGATGGATGGATAGAAGGGAAGGAGGGAGGGAGGAAAGAGGGAGGGAGGAGGGAGAGAAAAAGGGGGAGGGAGGTGGAAGGGGAAGAGTAGGAAAGGGGAGTAGGAGGAGGAAGAGATTATGTTCAGAGGGGAACACACCAAAATGTTGAGGGTTATTATTCTCTGGGTAATGTATTTTATCTTCTTTATAATTATCAGTCTTCCAAAATTTCACCAATCAAAAAAATCACTTTTATAATACATCCACTTTTTATCAAAATTCTATTTAAATCAGTTTGAAATGTTTTCTTTAAAAAAAAAAAATGTTTTCTTATAACTTCCAAGTCCTAGTTTAGGTGAATCTAGAAGACACCGGAACAAGGTTGTATCTATAATACAGTCACTTCTTCCAGAGCCAACATTGGGACATAGGATCTCCTAAGTTCCCAAATGCTCATAAAAGAAATGGAACTGGGGCCCGTTGAGTGTCTGCCTTCAGGCTCAGGTCATGATCTCAAGGTCTTGAAGTGGAGCCCCACTTCAGGCTCCCTGCTCAGCAGGGAACCTGCTTCTCCCTCTCCCTCTGCTATTCCCCCTGCTTGTGCTCACTCACTCTTTCTCTGTCCAATAAAAAATCTTAAAAAAAATAAAAAAAAAAAACTAGAACTGAGTAGTTGGAATCAAGGTGCCTAACAAATCTGGGCAAGATCCCCACATCTAAGGAACAGGCAGTAACACTGAGGGTGTGGCGGGATCCTTTGGGACAGTGGGCCCATTTCCCCCTGAGGCTGGCCCCACTGTAAGATCCACAGTAAAGATGGGAAGAGGGAGACGTAAAGGAGAAAGACACCCTACCCAGGTCTGATCTTCCTTCCAACCTGACTTTGCTTCTCCACTGCTGAACTCCTTCTGCTTTTAGGAAATAAATCTTGTCATCCCAGAGGAGGAGCTGCATTTTCCAGATCAAGAAAGGTGCTTCTGCAGCCTCCTGCCCCAGCCCCATGCTCACTTCTCCTCTCTGTCCAGGGGCTACATCTGTGGACCACACATTCTCAAGCACCAAGCACCTGTTGCCACAAACGCTTTGCCCAGGGGAAAAAGAACAGCCTGAGGAGAGCCCTCCATGGACAGCATCCTCTGTGCCTCTGAAACTGTGCTCTAGCAGGGCCTCCAGGCAGCCCTGCTCAGACCAAGACCCAGCACCTGGTAGTGATTCAGCACTGTGCACAGCACCCAGGGCTTTGGAGTTGGGCAAGTCTATTACCATACCCTGGTTTCCTAGCTTGTAAAGCAGAAATACTAACAGAAGCTACTTTCGAGGGGAGCCATATATGTTAACATGTGAGTGCTCTGAGCCTGGTGGTGACCACAGAACACCCACTTCACAAGGCCCAGATGAGGCGGATGCTATTATTATGCCCCTTTTACAGGTGAGCAGAGGGGCTCCCAGGGAAGTAAGAGCCATCCCCCAGATCCTATGCATGGTAAATACTAGAACCAGCCCTTGTGTCTGGCTTCAGAGCCTGAGTTCATAAGACAGTGTTGCCTGGAAGCTATTTAAAGCACAAAAAATTGTAGCTGATGCTCTACTGCCACAGACATCTTAGAGGATGTGTGCAAACCTCTCTCCTCCTACTCCAAGCCTTACAAGACAGAAGCATACCTGTTCCATTCACCTCTGTGGCCCAGCAGACCCTGTGTCATGCCTTGTGGTTCCCTGAACACCTGTTGAATGTGTAATACAATGACATCCCATTTATCAGGTATGTACCATGGGTACCTTATCCCATTCAATTCTCTTTCTCTCTCTCTCTCTCTCTTTCTTTCACACACATGCGCACACGCGTGCACATACACACACACACACACATACACACACACACACACACACACACACACACACACACACACACTGTATGGGCAGCTGAGAATTGCCTCAGCCAAAAGGCCCGAGCCAGGTGCCAAGTGTCCCCAGGATGGCCTGCCTCCCCTCGCAGCCTCTCCACAAGGATGGGTGAACATGGACAAAGGGAGACTGATTCTCCAGGCAGAGCGACATGCCCCTTGGGTAGCTTTCAAATGAAGAGAGATTATCCATTTCCTTCATTACTTTATGCAGTACTAGTACAACTCTGTTCTTGTTCACTTTCTATTCTGGAAGATTTGTAGCAATTGTTTCCATGGATAGTGACTCCAAGTAAAATAAGGAAATAAAAGTACCTGATGCCTCAGCAAGACCTCGAGAGAATTGGGAGGGACAGCAAGAACATCGGAAAATGAGGGTTGATGTCAAGGCCAGGTGAATTGACCACGGCCTCACATCATGTAAGAGAATAATCACAAAAAGAAAAAAAAAAGCAATCACAAAACACTGACAAACTTAAAGCACACCCCTACTATATCTTTGATTGGAGAAAAAAAAAAGACACAGAAGATCCCCCTGTGAACCAGACTCCACAATCTGACAAATGGTTCTTCCTAACCCCACAGGCACCTAGAGTGGGCTTGTCGGACCTGCTTATCTCCCCACCATCAGTTCTAACGTTGTTGTACAACAATGCTGAGGAGGTCAGAACTAGAATGAAAGCCAAACACTATCTTTCCCAACGCACAGCCAAAATCAGGTTCCATGGATGGAGCCAATCCACTGCCCAGGTTTGTCGCACGCAGGTCAGGATTCCAGTGCAGGCCCCTGTTCAGCATCCTGCTCCCCTGCTCTTACCATCTCCACCTGGTCTGTATTGTGGGGGGCCCCTGTGGACACACCAGCCTGCACACCCTTGTCCCAGGCACCCCTGGCCACTCTTCAGCCAAGGTACAGGCATGCAAGTGGCCCTACGCAGGATGTCCTGGGAGCCAGGGACACTGAGGCACAGAATTCTAGCAGGGGATCTGGAAAGGGAAGAGCACGGATCCCCTGAGGAAGCCACAGCCAGAATGGGGCTCCCTAGACTGTGGGGTGCCAGAGTCCTTGACCTAGAGCTCAGATGTCTTATGCCATCCTACGAGTAAGCTGCTATGGTCTCTGAAAACACGCCCCCTTGCCTCCTTCCTTCAGGGGAAAGTGCTGGAAAGGGGAGGAGATTCAGACCCAAGACCTGTCCCTTTTAAGGAGCTAACCCTGCACAGCAACAAAACCATCCTGGTCCTGTGCCTCCAAGTAGAAAACAAAGACCATCACCAGCCTTCCCACCTGGTTGGCTGGACTCCCAGGCTGTGAAAGTGCTGGGCCAACATGAAATGTGTTTTCTTAATGGGGAACCAGGGAGGAGGTGCAGCTCTGGATGGGAGCAGCCCAGGACCTGTGGAAATGACAGAAGTACCCCAAGTCGGCTTCAGGATTGACACCTACAGAGAGGCCTCCAGAGGAATGGAACAAGAGACTGGATGGATGCAAACACACCTGGCCCACAGGGAGGACTCAAACGTTACCATTGATGGGGGTGGCAGCAGTGACAATTTCCTGAGTGACTCCATGCCAGGCACATGCAGCATGTGCTTTGCTAGATTACTCTTTTAATGATCACAAAAATCAAAGAAGCAGACTTGCTCCCAGGTGGCCATTGAAGGAGTGAGGCCAGGCCCATACAGCTTGTTGGCAGCCAGGCCAGGAACCCCTCTACTGGTCTGTCTACCTCCTGATTCTTCTCACCAGGCTCAGCACCTGGGCTGGCTTTCCTGTAGACACGGAGGAAAACTCACTACCCTCCCTACCTGCCCGCAGCTCCCATGATGGGTCAGTGGTTAGACCTTGCAGCCAAGATTCTGGACACCCTGCTTTGCCAACACACTAGAGCTCTCTGCGTTCCCATCATGTCTACATAGCTCATCAAAGACCCATCCCTGGGAGAACAGAGCTTGCTGATAAGCCAACCAACCACACCCAGAGAAGACCTAACACAGTATCTCACCTCAGCACATTTAGAGTACACTTTCCAAGGAGACCTACACCCAGCTACTTGGTGGACCAAAGACTCAGGTAGTGATGTAGAGTGTGGCTCACGATAAGCTCAGGAATGTTGGAGTCTGTCTGGTTCCCCAAAACAATGCAAAATAGAGGCACCTGGGTGGCTTAGTGGGTTAAGTATTTGACTCTTGATTTCAGCTCAGGTCGTGATCTCAGGGTCATGAGATCAAGACCCACATCAGGCTCTGCACTGGGTATGGAGCCTGCTTAAGATTCCATCTCTCCTTCTGCCCCTCCCTACTCTCAAAAAATAATAAAAAAAATAACAATGCAATGTGTGCATTATTGCATTTCACATGTGCACTTGAGTCCACATGTTCTGGAGTCCATTCATAAAGCCACAAGAATGTTTCAAGATGCCAGCACTGCCAGGCCCAAGGTCAGCCCTGGCCCCACCGGTCTCAGGAGCCATCTGGGGGTTTGCTGGGGCAGACCTTTTCTCTGCCCTGGTGGGTTGCAGCAGACACCTCCCCAACCCCAGAGCTCACTCGCCCATCGCCCTCAAAGGATGAAACCACTTAACTACCGAAGACAAGACCTAACTCCAACACCCTCAGAAGACCCAGGAGACCATTAATGGTGAGAAATGTAGGCAATGTTGGGTCCTGCAAATTCATGACTCTGCTCCAGGAAGAAATGCGCCAGGGGGAGGTGGCTGCAGGGGGCACAGTCAGAGAGGCAGCATGGGGTCCTCACAGAGCCCAGTACTACCTCTGGCTCCAGAGCTGATCCTCTTCCCTCCCCTCCCTCCCAGTCCTCCCCTATCCCTCTCCCCTCCCCTCCCCTCTCCTCCACTCCCCAGTCCTTCAATCCCCTCCCCTATCTCCTCCCCTTACCCCTCCTGTTCCCCTCCTCCCTTCCATTCCCCTCCCCTCCTCCTCTCTCCTCCCCGCTCCCTCCCCTCCCCGCTCCTCCCTTCTCTTCCCTCTTCAGGACAGGGCAACACCAATGTCCAATCTGCTGACATGGTCACCACAGTCTCGCTGGCAGGTCTGGGGCACGGGTATATCCCATCCCTCGGATCTTGCTCTTCAGGGCCATCTCCCTCTGATTCCACTTAAATGGAATCCAAACACAGGACTCCCACTGGAGAGGGCAGGGAGAGGAGACAAAGACTTTCAGGGACAACGTGCCAATTCCTTATAAGAAGTCCTTTGGCAGGACTCCTGGGTGGCTCAGTGGTTGAGTGTCTGCCTTTGGCTCAGGGCATGATCCTGGGGTCCTGGGCGAGTCCTGCAGGGAGCCTGCTTCTTCTTCTGCCTGTGTCTCTGCCTCTGTGTGTATGTGTCTCATGAATAAATAAAATCTTTTAAAACAAAAGTCCTTTGGCATCAAGACTCCCATCTCTCCCCCATCCCACACGCTGTGGGAATAGCTCTGTGAATATACTCCTGAAAGAACACTCAGGCGGTAGGGGGAAGGGCTCTGACACTAGGAGTCACCTTTCCCCTCAGGCTCTCTGCAGGCCCCACATGACACACTGGGAAAGACCAGTTTTGTCTGCGTAAAAAGGGGCACTGTGGGGGCTGATCCCCCAACTGAATTCGCCAAAATAAAAGGCAAGGGTGCAGCATGGGCCAACTCTTGGGGCCCACCAACTCTGGAACACCCTTCCTCTCCCCCAACCAGGCTGGCCCCTCCCTGGGTGTCTGAAGGCCCCTACCCCCAGGAGACCCTACCCAATGGGACCTTCCCACAGGGGCTTGCTTCCCCATAGCCCCACTGGGAGGAGGAGCCACCCTGACAATTCCAGCTGCGAGAGAAGTGAACGAGCTGCTTCTCTGGGGAGAGTAAGGTAGAGCACGCTGCCAGCTCCTCCCTAAGTTCCAAGGACCCCACGTCGGGATGGAAGCAAATGAGCTATCCTTTCTGGCGCTCACCCACAGGCCTGCTGACCCGGCTTGGACTCCGCCCGTTCCTGCTGTTCACAAGCTGAAGCCAAGCCAGGTAAGGAGGAGGCAATAATCAGCCGGCACTTTGACACAACTGGTTCTTTCTTCTCCGGAGATACCCCAAGATTCTCCAAACACATTAGGTCTCAGTTATGTTCTTGCCAAAGCGGCAGCCTCCAAGAAATGATCAGATGCACCTACACATGCATCTGGAAGCATCCACCATGTGTCCTCCTGTCCTCCAGCCCGAGTGCATTCCTAAGCTGTCCTCTAAGCCACCAGGACCGGGACGCCTGGGTGGCTCAGTGGTTGAACATCTGCCTTTGGCTCAGATCGTGATCCTGGGGTCCTGGATCGAGTCCCACGTCGGCCTCTGTGCAGGGAGCCTGCTTCTCGCTCCGCCTGTGTCTCTGCCTTTCTCTCTGTGCCTCTCATGAATAAATAAGATCTTTTCAAAAATTTAAACACCAAGACCAGGCATCTCCCCCTGAGCCCCCCACCTCTGCCCTCCTCCCAGCCTTGAGCCCATACCCCTGAGCCCCAAAAGGCACCTTGCTGGTGCCTCCTCAGAAAACATCCAAACTGATGCACACCTGGGTCACGCCAAAAGGGTTTTATTTAAGAGCCTGTAGTGCTGAAGCTCAAGAATTTGGAAGGTCACTCTCGGCCAGCCAGCAGGTGGCCCGGTGTTGATGTGTAAGGCGGAAGAATCCAGCTTTCCCGCATGGAGTTCCAGTTCCAAGGTTCAGAGGGTGCCCAGCTGCTGGCGGCTGGTCCCCCTGAGTCACCACTCTGGCCCAGGAGTACCCTGTGGAGGGGAGGCAAACAGGGCGGAGGAGAGCAGAAGGAAAGCAAACCAACACATGAGACAGAGTGGGCAGAGGGACAGGTGGTCGTACAGGTGTGTTCTGCACTGCACTCCGCTCGAGCCGTCTCCCCGGGCACCCCCTCTTTCCTGCAGAGGCCCTCACGCCTTCCCAAGAGTCAGGGCCTCAGGAACCCAGGGACCCAGCAGACCTGATGGCCCTTCTAAGAACAGGTGAATCAGAAAAGCCTACAGAGTTTTCATCCAAAGCAACAGGGCAGACTACCAACAGGCAAATGCACAAACCCTGCACAATGCCAGAAAAGAAACAAGGGGATAAAAAAAAAAAAAAAAAAAAAAAAGCAAAACCCCTCTCAACAGATTGCCAGGACCCCAAAGGCACTGCTAAACAGAGCTTTAGCAGAAGCAGCTTGGCTGCAGCAGATAACCTCAACCCTTAGGAAACAGCAAAATGCAAGGTCTTCACCAACCTGAGAGGTCAGCCCTGCTTCTGGAAGCCCACAGACGTCTGGGCCCACAAGCTCTGAAACAAGCCACCGCCCACCATCCCCACCCACACCTGCAGGAGGAGGCTTGCTGCTGTAACCTCCTGGGTTCAGGAGGATTTCCAGGACAGCCTGGCCTACACCAACTTCAAACCTGGCCCCCAACACTGTGCCTTTTCCAGCCAACCCAACCCCCATTCATCTGAATCACCACAGTGATTTTTTAAAATTCCATTACCAAGAGCAACAGTGTAGAACAGGGCAGAGAAACACACAGAGGATGTTCCTAACGAAAAGTTGCCTTATACTGCCTCTTCTCCCCCCAGAAAGGGAGAAATTCTAGGTGTACAGACACACACACCCACACACACTCATGCATGCACATGTACACACGCATACATATAGGTTTTTCCCTGATATTCAAAATTCTTTGTGAATTAGCTCTGATTCTGCTGAACCCTTCTTTTTAAAAAGGAAAGAAAAGGAGCCACAAACACCAGTATACTTCTGCAAGGGCTGGCCAGCTCATGACATTTCAACTGAACTTTCACACAGCCATCACCAAAAGCAGGCCAGAATTTGGCCAAGCCCGGAAGACCACCAAAAGGTCAGACATCTAGAATGTTGTAGATCCAGGAGAGCAGAATGTCAGAAAATTAAAAGCTGAATTCTTCAGGCTTTTTTTTTTTTTTTTTTTTTTAGGTTCCTGTTAACTTCTGATCTTTACTCTTTACTTTTAATAACAGTTACCTTATTTTTTAAGTCAAAGTGTTTTGACCTCTGCCCCTTAGCAAGGCAAAAGCCTTCTTGAGGAGGAAAGGGTGGCATTTTAAAGGGGCTTCCAGAGCGTGGTAGAGGAGACTCCTGCAGTGATATTCTGAGCTGATGTTCGACACAACTGTGCCAGAGTTTCATCAACAACATTTGTTTTGGTTTCAACACCTCCAACGAGACAGATTCCAGATCCTTCACACCCCAGGCTGCAGCTGACCAACGTTCCACAGGATGCCAACATGCTGAAAATAGGTTTTACCTGAAAGAAAAGGAAGAACCAGTCAGTGCCCTCAGCAGAATCCTGCATCCATTCTGAGCCTAAAGTCTCCAGCCTGCAGGTCACACTCACCAACCACAGGATTTTTGAACATGCTGTCTGGAAGGTAACTCCTTCATTCCCTTCAGCTCCTACCTCAGGATCCTAGCTCCCTATGCAGACTCCCTAGTACATCACTTCTTTTCTCCTTGCATCCTTCCTTCCTAGCAATTCAACCAGTGTTTACATCGGGGCTCAGCAAAAGTTTTCTGTAAAACTCCAGAGAGTAAGTATTTTTCACTTGCTAGGTCCTACATTCTCTGTAACAACTACTCAACTCTGTTCTTGTGGATCAAAAGCAGCCACAGAGGGCATGAAAATGCTTGAGGGGCACCTGGGTGGCTCAGTTGGTTGAGCATTTGCATTGACTCAGGTCATGATCTCAGGGTCCTGGGATTGAGCCCCATGTCTGGCTCCCTGCTCAGTAGGGAGTCTGCTTCTCCCTCTCCCTCTTCCCCTGCCTGTGCTCTCTCAAATAAATAAAAATCTTTGATGGGATAAGCACTGGGCGTTACACCGTATGTTGGCAAATTGAACTTAAATAAAATATTAAAAGAAAGAAAAAAGAAAGAAGCTTGAGCATGACAGTGTTCCAATAAAACTTTATTTGTGGACACTGAAATTTAATTTGTAAACAATTTGTACATGTCGTGAACTGTTGTCTCTTAATTCTTTCTCAACCATTAGAAATGTAAAAATCTTGGCTCGTGAGCCACACAAAAACAGGCAGACCACCAGATCTGACCCACAGGCCATAGTTTGCGAACCCCTGGTTTACATCATTACCTGCTTCATATCTGACTCATTTAGGCTGAGAGCTCCTCGCAGGCAAAACCCTTGTCTGAGCTCCCTCACCTTTAACCTCCAGCACCAAGCACACGGTACCAGGCAATGTGGGGATACGAAAAACATTCATGCAGCAAGTGAAAGAAAGCTTGGAAACCAGATCCACTCAAGACCTCATTCATCCAAAGAGATACAAGAAAGGAGGGGAAATCCGCAAGGTCAGAGCCACCAATGTTCTCTGTTCACGCTGGATCATGGGCATCACAAAATCACACATATAAAAACAGTGGGGATTTAACAGAAGTTACAAAATAATGAATTTCTTTTCAAAATGTTACATGACCCCAAATATAAATATCATCATTATTGGGTGACTGTCTTTTAAAGGACATGGACATCCTAGTTTTAGGAAATATTTGCTGGAAAAGGGACATGATGTATGTCACTTACCCTCAAATGAGTTCAGAAAAAAAAAAAATCCATATGCACACACACAGAGCCATCACCAGGTAAATGAGGCAAAATGTGAAACCAGGAAAATCTGGGTAAAGAGTATACTATTTTTGTTCTTGCAACTTTTTTTTAAGTTTGAAATTACTTCTGAATAAAAACTTCTTTTAAGAAAAGAAAAAAAAAAACAGATAAGGGTATCCTCATATTGGCCACTAGGGTATCTCCCTCAACAGACTGGAGGGTGAACAAGGCAAATCGCATAGCCATGTCCAAGCCGTGCAGGGTGGCTTTCCTCCAACACCCACAGGCACTGCCCCCCAGGCTGGGGTGGGGGTAACCTCCGAACGGCTGACATCCAGGGAGCCCAGGTATTCGCCCCCCGCCCCCATTCTACAGATGTAGCCTGCAGACCTCAAGTGTTCAGACTCCCACCAGGCCTCCCCACAATTATCAGGCTGCACCACTGCAGGTTCAACATTGAGGATGGGGCGGTGGGGGCTAGGGGAACCGGGGGACAGAGGAAAGACTTTTCAAAGCTTTCAAAGACCAAACCATGAATGGGCATGCCAATATTGCTGATGTGGTGACAGCACATCTTGGGGATGCTACAAGAGCCTGTCCCCGGGTTTTCCGCCAGGATCTCTATCAGTGCACATCCTCCCAGGCAGCTGTTTACACCCCTGTACTTAAATCTTTTTTTTTTTAAATAGAGTTTATTTGAGAGAGAGCACAAGCAGGGGGAGAAGCAGAGGGAGAATGAGAAGCAGACTTCTCACTGAGCAAAGAGCCGGATGCGGGACTCAATCCCAGGGCCCCAGGATCATGACCTGAGCCAAAGGTAGATGCTTCACCAACTCAGTCACCCAGGCACCCCACACTTGTGCTTATAGAATAAATGCACACAGTGGATGGTAGAATGGAGCAGACACAGGGATCCCCCCTCCCCACGAATCACCACACTCAGCACAATTCCTCGGTTCCTCCACAGCAGAGCTAAACCTGCAGGGCTGCCACCAGAAAGGAGAAAACAGAGCTTCCACACACCTGCACAGGGGAGCAGTCACTCTGGACACATGCAGTTGCCTTTAGGGGTCACCAGCTCCTTGGCCTCTTAAGAAGGAGGGGAGCCCCATGGCGAGTCTGAGCAGTGGGTTTAGCTTCAGACTCTCCAGTGATGCTCTGATTCAGGAGGTTCCAGGGGACCATGGACACAGACACTACGTCTCTTCATTTCATCCTGCTGCCTCCCCAAGGTCATGCAGCTTTGGGGTTTTCCTCTGGAGAGCTCTGGGGCTGGGGGGCAGAGGCTCACAGCTGCAGCTCACCTGGTGCTCCCTCCACTCGCTCAAACTTGCACACTTCACACATGCTATTAACTCCTCCTGCAACGCCCTCGCTCCTCCCTGGCCCTCAATCTGCTTTGGGGTGCTTCCTTTCAAACCCACCACCATCTTCCTCTCCTTTGGAAAGAGCTTCTTGCCCAAGAAAGGCACCCCTCCTGGCTGTCCACAGCACCCCATTCTTTCCTCCCCTGTGGTTCTCAGGCTGTCAGTGCTCCTGCTGTCTCCTCATCTCAGCACCAGCTTCCCAAGAGCAGGTTGGGCTCAGCCTGCCTCACTCATGGCCAATGGAACAAGCAGGCTCCCAAGCTGGACACATGGAGTGCGGGGTGAGCAGAGATTTTTTTTTTTAAATCTAAATTCAATTTTCCAACACAGAGTATAACACCCAGTTGAGGAAGATTTTTAAAAGGACTCTTTTAGCCTCCTTCTCTCCTCCAGAAGAGCCAAACTGCTACTGACACTCCTGCTTCATCATTAAAATAAACCCGACAGAGTCTCGATGCTGAGCCCACCCCCATCCTCCTTTGAAGCTCCCTGAGAAGTGAAGGCATGGTTAGGCGCCATGCCTCATGCCTGTTCCCTTCAAAAACTTCCAAGTGTCCTTCTTGCCCAACAACACTGGGTTATAACCATCATGGAGAGAGACGTGTCCCAACCTGTCCATGTCCCTCCCATGCTTTGTTTGGCAGCAGAAAGAGTCCTCAACACAAGAAGCCCCTGGCCAGCACCCTGGCAGCTGACCTCTCAGTGCAGCAGTGAGGGCCACCTCAGGAAAGGGCACACCGGCCACAAGAAATAAATGACAAAGGTGCAAAGGGAGGAGCCCAGGCCCTTGCTGTGAGGATGTGTGAGATGGAGACAGACGGAAGGATCACCACGACCTGTGAGCACTCCTCCAGCTTTCAACCCAGGACGCCAGAGAAGGGAACAACTGAATAATGTGGCTAGTTATTTTTTTAAAAAGCACTGCTGGTGAGAATTATTTGTGCTGGGTTCTTGTTTTTGTTTTTTCTTTGTGCCTGATTCTTACATAGATCTATATAAATTCTGTGTGTGTGCGTGTGCGTGTAGGCAAGAAACTGAGTAAGTCATGTTCACTTAACGGTAAATTTTCATTGCTGCACAAATTCCTGGTTTTTTTTTTTAAGATTTTATTTATTCATGAGAGACACAGAGAGAGAGGCAGAGACACTGGCAGAGGGAGAAGCAGACTCTATGCAGGGAGCCCGATGTGGGACTTGATCCCGGGTCTCCAGGATCAGGCCCTGGGCCAAAGGCAGTGCTAAACCGCTGAGCCACCCGGGCTGCCCCACAAATTCCTGTTTGCATAGGTTCTCCCCTCATAGACCTGAAACTCAAAGAGTTTTGAGGTGCATGATACCTTATCAAGAACTGACCCCAGACTCCCAATATGGCTTTTCAAAGAAACAAAAATGTCTCATGACATGCCCATTTTACACATATAAGCTCGGCATCCTATAAGGAAGATGACTAACAGAGCTTCATTCAAACTGGTCCGGGAAGGACTCCTGTTTGTTGTTTCAGGTCCAGGTAGGATACTCCCCCAGCATCCTCAGTGGGTGGTAGGGGCCTGGGTCACCGATGCCTTCCAGGCCTCAGAAGTTCACAATACCCATCGCCTCCACAGCTGTCCACATGTTGATGTTCCTAACAGTGCCATTCCTCACTCTAAAATCTTCGTTCCAGAAGATGAGGAAGCACGGGATAGGGAGAAGGGCCTTCCGAGTCCAACCTTGCAGAAGTCACTGCTCTGAGTGTGCTTAGCAAGTGCCATGGGTGTCCATGGGGACTCTGAGCCCTGGGGTTTCAGTCTAGGACAAGCAAGTCAATCTGTTTCCTCCTGCTCTCAGCCTAGCCTCCTGGGGCCTCTTGCTGCAAACAGCCACCAAATGCCCTTTGTTCCAAAGACAAGATGCCAGGCACAGCGCCCGGCATCACAGCAGAAATCCCACTGGTTTCTAATGAGATTCCCACAGGAAGCTCTACCCACAAGAGGGTGGGAAGCAGGCATTTCTAGGATGCATGACAGTATTCCCACAGGCCACAGCTTTTCCAGACCTAAGAGGCAAAGGAACAGGGAATGGAAGCATGCAGGTAGGAGCAGTGTGTCTCCCAGCCTCCCAGCAGCCTCCCTTCGGGCTGCACCTGCCACGGCCACTTTTACCACCCACGGAAGACAGGACAAAGGGCAGCATCTGCCTCACCTGGGGGGGTGGTGAGGGGGCACAGAAGTCTCCTGTAATAAAGCATAGGGGCACATGGGATCCCAAAATATCAGCCACAGCTGCACACCAGGCCAACCAAGCTCAAAGCACAAAGAGCCAGAACTCAAAACACCATGTGAAATCCAGAATCATTCCAAAACCCCAGGGTTCTCCATAATCTGTTCAGCCATCAGTTCTTTCCTCTAATTAGGCTTCTGAAGTGCAGAGTTGGAAAGACACTTCTACAGACTTTTTTCCCTCCCCACCCCTCCAAACCAATCCCCACCACCACATCGGGGGTCTTACCTCGAGGATGAGCACATCCCAGTTGCGTCAGAGCCTAACAAGAGGGCTCTGCACAGAAGCCTCACTTGGCCACCTCCTCTTCATTCCCTGCCTGGCTGATGCGTCCAGGCTCTAAGTCACAAAATGTTACCAAAGAACTGGCCATGCAACAGCATGGACCAAGTTACTGCCTCACCGCTCTGGCATGAAGAACACAACTCTCCTCTTTGTACTCACACAAAATAACCCAAGGTCCCCATTCAGCTGCACCAATTTAAATATGGCCCGTTTCCCAGAGGGAACCTCAATACTCATCAGCTACATCTACACAGAAAAAGACAAGTACCTGTGAGCAGATTATCAGGTGCAGACCAGGAAGTTCTCAAAAATGCTAAAGCGAACATAAAACTGGTCTTAAAATTCTTGTTCTTTCAAACTTACTGACCTATAAAGTTGTTTGCAATATGCTGTTCTGATGGAAAATGGTTTCAAAACAGCATGTGTAACCTGGTCCAACTTCTACAAAAAAGAAAATTCACAGATACAAACTCACACACACTCTAGTGGTTACCATTAAGCAGTGAGATTACAGGTGATTTTATTTTCCCTTTCTCTTATCGGCCACATCTACAGCATACATTACATCTATACTAGGAAAGGTCTTGCTCCGTCTTCCTGAACCATCCGTCACCTTTGGGCCTGAGGACCAGAGCAGGCTTGTGTCTAGTGACCTGGCTCCAAGTTCATGCGCATCCTGGTATCATTTCAACCACGAACAACACAAACTTCTACCCGGAGCTGCTTGAAGCACAACACACAGGGAGGCAGGCGAGCGCCTGGCAACAAAGAAAGCCTATGGGAGTCAGCAAATGGAGATATTACGGGATAAATGCTGACACCAGGAAAGTAAGCTGCAAATTAAGAGCTAACTGCTCAATGGAAGACACTGGAAAAGATAATGGAACACACCTGAAGAAAGCTTAGGAAGGGAGGCAGAGCCCCCGCCCCCTTCTGTCTTCTCCACACCAGGAGCAACTCTCCTGCCATCCATCCCTCAGCCCTTGAAAACAGACACCTGTGCCAAGTTCACCTCCACCTGCTTCGAGGATGGGAGCACCTCTCACTGTTGGCAGTGGTGCTAAATTCACCGGAGACAATGACAGATGAGAGCCCCAGCAGCATGATAGCCTCATGTCCCCTGACCTCACTCCTTCCCAACCAGTGCCATTTCAAGGACCTTGCACAGCTACCAAGTGCACTGGGCCCGGGGCCGCCATGGTAGGGGTGACTGGCTCTGGGGGTGGATTCAGGACTGTGTTTGGGAGCCTCATCATAGGTTAGGCCAGGAACCCCTCTCTGAAGCAACAACTCTTCTCCTATGCCATCCTGGGCTTTGCCCTCCTGGAGGTCATGGGGCTTTTCTGCCTGATGGTGGCCTTTCTCATCCTCTTCGCCACGTAAAAGAGCCATCCACGCTTCCCATAGGTCTTTCTCCCGTGTCTCATCTGCCCAGTATGTTCCGTTCTCTCTACCTCCCCAGGCAGCCTGGGGAAAGTGCTTGGCTCAGCATTTGACAGAGGGAAGACAAACAAATACTGTATTAATAGAAGAAAGAAGAAGGAAGAAGAAGAAAGAAGAAGAAAGAAGAAGGAAGAAGAAGAAGAAGGAGGAGGAGGAGGAGAAGGAGGAGGAGGAGGAAAGAAGAAGAAGAAGGGAGGCATGAAGTTGCAAATCAAAGAAGCCAAAACATGGTTCTTTATGTAGATAAATAAAATTAAACTTCCAGTAAGACTGATCTAGGAAACCAAGAAAAGGCAAATATAATCAAGAATTATTAAGAATGGAAAGAGGATTGTGTCTGTACATTACCAAGATTAAAAAGATAGGAGAATGTTGTGAGCAACTTTAGGGTAATATATTTGAAAACTTAGATGATGTGGACAAAGTCCAAGAAATACAACCCATCAAAACTGACCCAAGAAGAAACAGATAAAGACTATATAGTCCTATCATGACTCAAAGAACCAAACGTCAATAGTTTTTAAAAAGTCTTCGCACTAAGAAAGCATCAAGTTCCAGTGGGTTTCAGCATGTTTTACTAAACATTTAGAAACAAATAATTCTAATCTGACACAAACTAGTCCAGAGACAAGGAAAATAAAGAATGCACCCTAACTTCTTTTATCAGGAAAACTTGTTCTACTACTAAAACTCTTAACAAAGCCTACCCAAGACCTTGCAAAGTAGGAAAAAGACAAACCAATCTTGGTCACTCAGAGAACCAACAGCATCCTAAACAAAATATCAGCCAACTGGAGATAGCAGCGTGCGTGACTGGGCACCACAACCACAATCAAGCTCATCTTATCACATGGATGCAAAGCCAGTTTAGTATCAGAAAAGCCAACAAAGATAATTTCACCACCTTAACAGACTGAAGGTAACGATATGACCCTCCCAATAGAACTAGAAACGGCATTTAAATAAAATTTGACATTAGCTAACCAGGAACAGAGAGGAGCTTCCCAGAAAAGAAACTCTACCTACCACCCTACTGTGACCACCACTCTTAGTGGTCAGTATGGAAAGCATGCGCTTTAAGGTAAAGAATAAGATGGAATAGGGCGCCTGAGTGGCAGTCGGGTAAGGGTCTGACTTTTGGTTTCTGCTCAGGTCGTGATCTCGGTGTCAGGAGATCAAGCCCCTTGTTGGGCTCTGCCTGAGATTCTCTCCCTCTGCCCCTCCCCACTCCTCTCTCTCTCTCAAGTAAATAAATAAATCTTTAAAAAGAAGATCCAGAATGTCTATTATCATCACTTCTATCTAAGTGACTTAGAGGCCAAAAGTGAGTACAAAAAGGCTTAAAAAAGAGATGAAATGTTGAAGGATTTGTGGGGGGGCTCTCATGAGTCCAGGTTGATATATCTACATAGAAAACCCCCAAATCCCCATTTATACTACTACAATTAATGAGAGTTTGGTGAGGTTTCTGGATTTTTTAAGAAATCAGTATTTCAAAAAATCAACCATAATTCCAGACACCATGAACAAAAAGTGAGAAAATTATATTTTTTAAGCAATATAGGAGACACAGTCACAAATCATGTGACAGTGGATTGCAGAAGAACCTGTCTTTGAAGCTGTCCCCAAAGTAGCAGGAGAGAGAAGCCAGCAGCCCCGGAAACAGAAACCCAAGCATGGACAACAAGCCTGCTAGACACAGGCTCAATAGGGCTAATGATCTGGGACAGAAGGCTAACACAAGTGGATTGGCTGGGACCTGAGTCCAATGGGACCTTAGGTCCTTCCTGATGTCTTTCCTCTACCCCCTAAAATGGATTAGAATGGTGGTGGAGGAGAGACATCAAGGTGCCTTAGGTACTTAAGGTAATTCCTGCATTAAAAATTACTGGGACATGTCTTTAGCCCATTTCATGATTGGATTGTTTGTTTCTTTGCTGGTGAGTTTATTAAGTTCTTTATAGATCTTGGAAACTAGCCGTTTATCTGATAGGTCATTTGCAAATATCTTCTCCCATTCTGTAGGTTGTCTTTTAGTTTTGTTGACTGTTTCTTTTGCTGTGAAGAAGTCTTTTTATCTTGATTAAGCCCTAATAGTTCATTTTTGCTTTTGTTTCTCTTGCCTTTATAGATGTATCTTGCAAGAAGTTGCATGGCCAAGTTCCAAAAGGGTGTTTGCCTATGTTCTTCTCTAGGATTTTGATGGATTCTTGTCTCACATTAGATCTTTCATCCATTTTGGGTCTATCTTTGTGTGTGGTGTAAGAGAGTGGTACAGTTTCATTCTTCTGCACTTGGCTGTCCAATTTCCCAGCACCATTTATTGAAGAGACTGTCCTTTTTCCAGTGGCTAGTGTTTCCTGCTTTTTCGAATATTAGTTGACCATAGAGTTGAGGGCCCATTTCTGGGTCCTCTATTCTGTTCCATTGATCTATGTGTGTTTTTGTGTCAGTACCACATTGTCTTGATGATCACAGCTTTGTAGTACAAGCTGAAATCCAGCATTGCGATGCCCCCGGCTCTGGTTTTCTTTTTTTATGTTCCCCTGGCTATTTGGAGTCTTTTCTGATTCCACACAAATCTTAAGATGATTTGTTCCAACTCTCTGAAGAAAGTCCATGGTATTTTGATAGGGATTGCATTGAACATGCAAATTGCCCTGGGTAGCATAGACATTTTCACAATATTAATTCTTCCAATCCATGAGCATGGAATATTTTTCCATCTCTTTGTGTCTTCCTCAATTTCTTTCAGAAGTGTTCTGTAGTTTTTAGGGTATAGATCCTTTACCTCTTTGGTTAGGTTTATTTCTAGGTGTCTTATGCTTTTGGGTGCAAATGTAAATGGGATTGACTCCTTAATTTCTTTTTCTTCAGTCTCATTGTTAGTGTATAGAAATGCCACTGATTTCTGGGCATTGATTTTGTATCCTGCTACACTGCCGAATTGCTTATGAGTTCTAGCAATTTTGGGTGGAGTCTTTTGGGTTTTCTATGTACAGTAGTATCATGTCATCTGCAAAGAGGGAGAGTTTGACATCTTTGCCAATTTGAATGCCTTTGATTTCTTTTTGTTGTCTGATTGCTGAGGCTAGGACTTCTAGTACTATGTTGAATAGCAGTGGTGAGAGTGGACATCACTGTCGTGTTCCTGATCTTAGGGGGAAAGGCTCTCAGTGTTTCCCTATTGAGAATGATATTTGCTGTGGGCTTTTCATAGATGCCTTTTATGATGCTGAGGAATGTTCCCTGTATCCCTACACTCTGAAGAGTTTTGATCAGGAATGGATGCTGTATTTTGTTAAATGCTTTCTCTGCATCTATTGAGAGGATCATATGGTTCTTGTTTTTTTTCTTGGTGATGTGATCTATCACGTTGATTGTTTTACAAGTGTTGAACCAACCTTGCATCCCAGGGATAAATCCCACTCGGTCATGGTGAATAATCTCCTTAATGTACTATTGGAGCCTATTGGCTAGTATCTTGTTGAGAATTTTTGCATCTGTGTTCATCAGAGATATTGGTCTATAATTCTCCTTTTTGGTGGGGTCTTTGTCTGGTTTGGGAATTAGGGTGATGTTGGACTCATAAAATGAGTTTGGAAGTATTCTTTCCCTTCTATCCTTCAGAACAGCTCCACCAAAGAAGACATACACATGGCCAACAAGCACATGAGAAAATGCTCCGCATCGCTGGCCTTCAGGGAAATACAAATCAAAGCCACATGAGATACCACCTCACACAAGTGAGAATGGGGAAAATTAACAAGACAAGAAACAACAAATGTTGGAGAGGATGTGAAGAAAGGGGAACCCTCTTGCACTGCTGGTAGGAATGTGAACTGGTGCAGCCACACTGGAAAACTGTGTGGAGGTTCCTCAAAGAGTTAAAAATAGAGCTATCCTATGACCCAGAAATTACACTACTGGGGATTTACCCCAAAGATACAGATGCAGTGAAAAGCCAAGACACCTGCAGCCCAAACTGTGGAAGGAGCCTTGGTGTCCATTGTAAGATGAATGGATAAAGAAGATGTAGTCTATATATACAATGGAATATTACTCAGCCATTAGAAACGATGAATACCCACCATTTGCTTTGACATGGATGGAAGTGGAGGGTATTATGCTGAGGGAAGTAAGTCAATCAGAGAAGGACAATCATTATATGATTTCACTCATGGGGAATATGAAAAATAGTGAAAGGGATTATAGGGGAAAGGAGAGAAAATGAGTGGGAAAAATCAGAGAGGGTGACAAAACATGAGAGACTCCTAACTCTGGGAAACGAACAAGGGGTAGTAGAAGGGGAGGTGGGCAGGGGGATGGGGTGACTGGGTGACGGGCACTGAGGGGGGCACTTGATGGGATGAGCACTGGGTGTTATATTATATGTTGGCAAATCAAACTCCAATAAAAAATATACAAAAAAAATTACTGGGATGGGGTGCCTGGGTGGCTCAGTGGTTGAGCATCTGCCTTTTTGGTTCAGGTTGTGATCCTAGGGTCCTGGGATTGAGTCCTGCATCTGGCTCCTTGCAGGCAGCCTGCTTCTCCCTCTGCCTATGTCTCTGCCTCTCTCTCTGTGTCTCTCATAAATAAATAAATAAAATCTAAAAAAAATTAGCATGTATTGAGGGGCTCCATGCTATTGTCATGTCAGATAGAGGTGGAGTGCTCATTATTAAAGTGGCCAATGACAATGCTCCAGAGCATGCCCTGAGACATAGTTTCCTACCTGCTCTTGCCTTACATCAGACCAGGGAGCAAACTCAGACTTTCAAAAAACAAAAGTATTAATATGTTACCTTAACATCTACCAGGTGGTTCAATTTAATCATTTGCTTTTAGAAATAAAATCATTATGTTGAAGAGATATCTGCCTCCCTGCATTACTGCATCAGTATTTACAATAGTCAAGACATGGAAACAGCCAGTGTCCGTCGACACATGTACAGATAAAGAAAATGCAGTATAGGAGCACCTGAGTGACTCAGATGGTTAAGCCACTGCCTTCAGCTCAGGTCATGGTCTCAGGGTCCTGAGATTGAGCCCCGCATGGGGCTCCCTGCTCAGCGGGGAGTCTGCTTCTCCATCTCCCTCTGCCCCTGCCCCTGCTCGTGAGCTCTGAAAAGAATAAAATCTTAAAAAAAATAATAAGGGAAATGTGGTATATATACACAATAGAATATTATTCAGCATAAAAAAAGAAGGAAATCAGGCCATCTGCAACAACATGGATGGACCTTGAAGCCATTATGATAAGTGAAATAAGCAAGACAGTGAAAAATTAATACTATATGATCTGACTCATGTGTGGAATCTAAAACCAGAAAACAAAACAACAACAAAAAGAAAACCACCTCATAGAGAAAGAGATCTGATATGTAAGTGACCAGAAGCAGAGGGCTGGGGGTGGGGGATTTGGGTGAAGATGGTCAAAAGGTACAAACTTCCAATTAGGATATAAACAAGTCCTGGAGATATAATGCAGAGCATGCTGGCTGTGGCTAGAGCTACTTTACAGTATATGTGAAAACTGCTAGCAAGGTGCCAGTGTCAATACAGCACAAAGTGTCAGCCTGGGAAAGGCACTGGCTCCATTGTCTGAAGAACCAAGATGAGCTGGGAAATGTTCATAATCCGGTGGTGGTTTCAATATGCACTTTCTTTTCATGATCCCAGCCTCAGTATCAACCCAGCAGTCTCCAGACCACAATAACCCCTGTATCCAAGTACTCAAGAAAGGGCCCCTTTTTCCACCTTGCACTAAAGTAGGAGTCTAAAGATACAGTATCGGCACAGATTGATTGTTATATTTCTTTGTTAGGGTCTTTTTCCTGTTTGGTGAGATGGAAGGCTTCCACCTTTGGTTCAATCACTAAGCATGGATGAGATTCTATTCAGTGTCTCAGAATCAAAACAGTACATTGATCCACTTAAGCCCTCAAGTGCTCTCTATTGTATGATGCTCCTGGCCTGTGGGATGCAGCAGGACCCTCTTCATCGTGGCTAATAATGAGGACATAGTTTGCTTCCCATTAGGTTTCATTTCTGTGCAATGAATGTGAGACAGATAAAATGGCTAAGCAATAAAACCAGGACAATCACTGACTTTCTGATGTGTCTATTATGTTCCAGTATGAATGAATACCACCAATTGTTTTGATTCTACTCAAAGAGTGTTACTATTTACCTAACACGCAAACTACAGCTAACGGTTTGCTCTGCTGCTCACAAAAAAGCAATCCGTGTTTTAATGTTTGCGCGTTCTTAATAAAATTTAGGTGTGATTCATTGACAAACTCTGTTTCTAATATTGGTATGTATATAAACATGATAATGCAGCCTTTTTTTCAGACGTGAGGATAAAGAAAATAGTATTTTTAAGTCAAAAATACACACAACACATATATATACTTACACCTGCTTCTCCCTCTCCTGCTCCCCCTGCTTGTGCTCTCTCTCGCTCACTCTCTCTCAAATAAGTAAATAAATAAATAATCTTTGATAAATACCTAAACAAATGACAGTCATTCCATATTCATGGATTGGAAGATTCTCATAAAGGGACCGATTCCCTCTTAAACTGATGCATGGAGTCAAAATCCCAAACATCGTTTTGTTGAATCTGACAATTGATTTATACAGGAAAGCCAAGAACAGCAGAGGCTGTGCTGATGGAGAACAAGTCAGGAGAGGTGTGGAGGACCTGCCTTCTCATGTATAGCAAAGCTGTGTGTGCTGGTTAACCTTTCATGTCACCTTGACCGAGCGAACGGGTGCCCAGATATTTGGCCAAACACTATTCTGAGTGTGTCTGTGAGGGTGTTTCTGAGGAGATTAACAATTTTAGCAGTAGCTTGAGTGAGGTAGATTGCCCTCTCTAGTGTGGGTGGGCCTCATCCAATCAATAGGAGGCCTGAGTAGCACAAAAGGTAAGTAAGACGAATTCATTTTCCTTGCTGACCATTTTCAAGCTGGGACGCTTGTCTTCTCCTTCACGTGGACCTGGTTCTCAGACCTTCAGGCTTGGACCTTTATAATACATCTTTCTATTGGTTCTGTTTCTCTGGAGAACTCTGGCGTAGAAAGTTCAGGATGGGGTCCAGCCCAGATTTGTGTCTCCCCTTTGTTGGTAATAACTGGAACATTGGGCAAACAGCTTCCTCTTCTCTGAGGCTTTGAGCCCTCATCTCTAAACTACACTCACCCCCAGCCTTACAATGAGAATCTCATATATCAAGAGGACACTCCTAAAGGATCCCAAAACCTAACTACAACCCTGAAGTCACAGTCATTCTGACTTTCCTATGGGCTACCTTTTTAGGTCACACCCCTGCCTTTGGAGCTCATTGGTAAATGCCATCCACCGTTTTAGGTCCACCCCATCCCATGCTCTCAGCCATGAGTTTTAGAGCAGCTGAAAGAAAAGTGTCCATTTGTGTGCACCGTGTGTAACACATACAGCTGCTGGGACCTGATCCCCCCAGGCAGCATGTGACAAGCTCTCTGTCTGACACTCAGCCCTCCTTGTCTTCATGCAAAGTGGATTTCTCCAGCGTTCATATCTGGGGAAAGTGGGAATAACCACATCTCTGCAAGCATTTCTCTGCTGGCTTTCTGGGTGCTGTATGTTCTAAGAGGGGATCAAAGGTGTCCCCTCCATACACAGAATGTCCCAAGGTTAAACAAGTAACCAAAGCACAAGGACACACAGACACCACACCTGGCCTCATGTTGTTTTCCAAGATGAGCCATCCACCACCCCAACGCCTGAGAGCCCAGGAAGAAGCTTCTGTCCCCACCCGATACCTGTATTTGATGTCAAATACTGTGGAATCCTCATCCTCATCATCCTCCTCATTCAATGGGGCCATTTCCACTCGTTCAGCTGGAGTAGTGATGATGTCATACTTACGGGTCTTCTTCAACCTCTTTCCCGACCTGGAAGAAGAGAAACACATTCCTGAGAACTATGATCCCCCAGGGTAAGTCACGTAGCCACCTCCAACCCGCTCCCAGAAGCCCTGGCAAACCTCCCAGCTACCGCCCTTTTGGCCATGGGACTTCTCCAGACTCCTGACCCCCTAGTCCTCATGGTCCTCACCTGCAAAGTAGAGATGATTATGCCTGCCTTGAGTACTGCAAAGTCCCATCATCAAGATAAATAATATCCCCAACGCAGTATTTTTAAGAGGGCAAAATTAATGCAAAGAAAATCTGAGATGAGCAAAAGATCAAATTGTTCAATGAAGGCAGGATCCAGCACTGCATTTGCAGGGGTATAACACACCTGTCCCCTGGCCCCCTTGCTCCCTCACCCTCATCTTGGCCCTGCTGTGTCAGTGTGTCACCACTGCATGCACAGATGACACAGGTGACCCAGGCAGCATTGAGAGCAGTGCCCGCAGGTAACCGGGTGGGATCTGGGTCAGGGCTTGGGCATCCTCTACCTGTGTGATCACAGACAAGTCAGTTCATCACCCAAAGCCTTAGTGTCCCCCTAAATAAAAAAAGGATAAGGATAGTATTTATCCCTCACAGGCAAGAGAAGATTAAATGAGATCATGTATGGAAGGAGCCTATACACAGGAAGCTCTTGGCAAAAATTACCGTTAGTAATAATAATAAATAAACAGAAGTGCTATAGCCTCTCTCGTATGACAAGGACTTGTAAAAACAAGTCAATACTGTTTCTATCATGAGGATTTACGAGGATAGTGAGTTACAACACTACGCTTTTACCTCTGGGATGGTAAAGGGCCACTGTGGGCCACAGGGAAAGTGCTAAGACAAGCCTTTCAGCCTCTGGCATTAGTTGCTCTGCACAAAGGATACAATATTTATCAGGGCATGGCTGAAAGCGTATGACGCCACTGGGAATAATACTATTATCCTGACTACCGATGCTCTTTGCATTTATTTCTTCACTATCTCAAATGTTTTCCCAAATGCCTTGTATTCAATGATGTCCCTCCTCCTTTTTGAGTACATTTGATACTATGAGAAACCAGCCAAGCCCCTTGCCCCACCAAAAAAAGTCGTAAATGGGGCACTGAAGAATCATATGCTCCTGCTGACAGAATAGCTCCTGTAAGCTATTCCCAGGTGGCCGCCACATCCAGGACACACACGAGATCTCCTTGTCCCCAGCATACAGAAATCCTTCGCTGAGTTTATAAAATGATGAAATGAGAAGCTCGCTTTCAGGTTTCTCAAAATTTCTTCGTGACAACAGATTGTTCTTGTCTTACCTAATACGCTTTACCAAAAACATGAAAGTGTCATTTATGTAGAAAAATATGTTTATCTGTATGTGCATCTGTATCTTTGGCAAAAAGCACCTGCTCCTCATGGTCCTCTGGGCAGAGACTTTGAGAGACAGGAAGAAACCAGCTATAAAGCCTGATGATCCCCACACCTGATCATAAAGCTATCCGTCCTACCCTGAGGCACGTGCACTCGTGTGCACGCACGCACGTACACACAGGCATGGGTGTGTGTGAGTGCCTGGATTTCAAATAAGAGATAAAGCACAGTGTCAATGTCAAGCTTGGAGTCAGAAGGTAAGAGGGGCAGAGCCTATCGCCTCCCCAGTGGCCCTGCGACAGTGGCATTTTAGAAGCAGGTTCTGTGCAGGAGTATAAATGCTAACCTTGTAGACACCACTAGTCCTACATGCTCACCATCAACAGAATCTTTTTCTCTGTCCACCTTTCCACAAAAGAGCAAAATAAGCCTTTGCATGCTGCCCTGGCTGACTCATAATCCCTGACCAATCCCATCTCCAATACTGAATGGGAGAAATGAGAAACTGCTCCATATACCACAAGTCCCCCAAGACAAAGCCACAAGGAACCACCTATGTCCCCAAGCCCTCAAGACTAGAGTCAACACCCCCTCCCATGGATGCAGACCCGCATACCACACCTTTGTCAAGAAAACAGCCCACATGTCCACCCAGATGATTCACAACTGTTCAGAGCTGTTGGCAAAACGTAGCTTTGTAAAGGAGCAGGGCTTGCCCTTCTGCTGACCCCACCTGTGCCTGGGTCACCCGTTCCAAACACACATCTGAACATTAAAAAAGGAGATGTCCCATAAACCTGAGGACTTGCAAAAGCCCCCTGTGGATGCCAAAAGGGACAGACACACTGATGGTTTCAGATAAAGGAATCACAGTGCTGTTTGTAACTCTTTTCCAGGGATTGTGAAGCCTAGAAAATGCAAAATCTGATTTGAAAACCTCATTGCACACTTGGAACTTCAAACCTAGTTTAGTCATTGGCCCTGGGGCAGGACTGACAGCTGACCCTAGAAGAAGGTCCAGGAGCTCTGACTTTAACTCTGCTTCATGGGAGTGGGTCCCTATCACCTATAAAGTCACCTCCCTTCTTTCTGATTGTTTATAGTCTTGTCATGAGAAAATTAACCTATTTAGGGGGGGCGGGACCAGATGCGGAGGAGTAGAGTCCCCAAGTCACCTGTCCCCACCAACTTACCCAGATAACTTTCAAATCATCCTGAAAACCTACGAATGTAACCTGAGATTTAGAGAGGACAGCTGGAACGCTACAGAGGGAAGAGTTTGCGCTTCTAACAAGGTAGGAAGATGGAAAAAGAAAGAGAAAGAATCCAGTGGGGGAGGGGCCCCGCGAGGAGCCGGGCCAAGGGGGCGGCGAGAGCCTCGGGGCAGGAGACCCCAGCCCCGGGGAAGCAGGAACTTTAAAAACCCGCACCGGGTTCTTCCCGGAGGGAGAGGCCCTTAGCAGGGAACCCGGGCAGGACCCAGGAGGGGCAGCGGAGCCCCCAGGTTCCCGGGTCACTAGCAGAGGAGGTGCGCCCGGGGAGAGCGCGGCTGAGGGCTGGAGCACGCCCGGCGGGGCCTCGGGAGAAGCGGGTCGGGCAGGCGGCGGCTCCGCGGAGGGGGCTGCGCACCCTGGGGGGGTTCCAGGCGCAGGCCCCGGAGCCCAGGGCGCGGGGGACACAGCCCAGGATCCGGCCTCCCCCGGGACAGGCGGAGGCCGCGAGGGCCCAGGACAGCAAGGACGCTCCTGCCACCAGGCGCCCCCGAGCTGTGCAGATCGGTGCCGCCCACCCCAGCGCCCCCCACACCCGGAGCATCCAGGCTCCCGCGGACTGGGAGCTGCGGGAGTTACTGGGGAGCTGACTCCAGGGCTGGAGAGCTGGCCGCTGCCAGGGGAGTTGTCCCTCCTGGTGTCACCCTGAGCCTGGGACGGAGCAGGGCCGCAGGGAACAGGGTAAACAGCTCCCACCTAGTGGTGCACCAGGCAGGGGCGAGGCAGCTCCCCAGGTGCACACACCTGAGAATCAGCACAGCAGGCCCCCCCCCCAGAAGACCAGGTGGAAGGACAGGGGAAAAGCAAGTTCTTGGCGGAGCAGCCCTGGAAAGCTCCAGGGGAAGTCAAGGGATTTACAGTATATAGAACCAGAGGATACCCCGCCTTGTTTTTGTTTTTGTTTTTGTTTTTGTTTTTGTTTTCTTCCTTTTTCCAATACAATTCATTTTTAGCCACTGTGCACTAAGCAAAATGACTAGGAAGAAGAACTCACCACAAAAGAATCACAAACAGTACTCTCTGCCACAGAGTTACAGAATTTGGATTACAATTCCATGTCAGAAAGCCAATTCAGACGCACAATTATAAAGCTCCTGGTGGCTCTGGAAAAAAGCATAAAGGATTCAAGAGACTTCATGACTGAAGAATTTAGATCTAATCAGGCCAAAATTAAAAATCAATTAAATGAGATGCAATCCAAACTGGAGGTCCTAACAGCGAGAGTTAATGAGGTAGAAGAGTGAGTGACATAGAAGACAAGTTGATGGCAAGGAAGGAAGCTGAGAAAAAAAAGAGAAAAACAATTAAAAGACCATGAAGAAAAGTTAAGGGAAATAAATGAGACTCAGAAGGAAAAATCTACGTTTAATTGGGGTTCCAGAGGGCACTGAGAGGGACAGAGGAAAACATATTTGAACAAATCATAGCTGAAAACTTGCCTAATTTGGGGAGGGAAACAGGCATTCAGATCCAGGAGATAGAGAAATCCCCCCCTAAAATCAATAAAAACCGTTCAACACCTCAACATTTAATAGTGAAACTTGCAAATTCCAAAGATAAAGAGAAAAATCCTTAAAGCAGCAAGAGACAAAAGATCCCTAACTTATATGGGGAGAAATATTAGATTAACAGCAGACCTCTCCACAGAGACCTGGCAGGCCAGAAAGGGCTGGCAGGATATATTCAGGGTCCTAAATGAGAAGAACATGCAGCCAAGAATACTGTATCCAGCAAGGCTCTCATTCAGAAGGAGAGATAAAGAGCTTCCAAGACAGGCAGGAACTGAAAGAATATGTGACCACCAAGCCGGGTCTGCAAGAAATATTAAGGAGGACTCTGTAAAAGAAAGAGGAAGTCCAAAGAAATAATGCACAAAGACAGGGACTGAACAGGGATTATGATGACACTAAATTCATATCTTTCGATAGTAACTCTGAACGTGAATGGGCTTAATGATCCCATCAAAAGATGCAGGGTTTCAGACTGGATAAAAACACAAGACCCATCTATTTGCTGTCTACAAGAGACTCATTTTAGACCTAAGGACACCTACAGCCTGAAAATGACAGGTTGGAGAACCATTTACCATCCAAATGATCCTCAAAAGAAAGCAGGGGTAGCAATCCTCATATCAGATAAATTAAAGTTTATCCCAAAGACTGTAATAAGAGATGAAGAGGGACACTAAATCATACTTAAAGTGTCTATCCAACAAGAGAACAATCATGAATACTTATGCCCCTAATGTGGGAGCTGCCAAGTATATTGATCAATTAAAAGCCAAAGTTAAGACATACTTAAATAATACACTAATACTGGGAGACTTCAACATGACGCTTTCTGCAAATGACAGATCTTCTAAGCACAACATCTCCAAAGAAACAAGAGCTTTAAATGATACACTGGACCAGATGGATTTCACAGATATTTACAGAACTTTACATCCAAATGCAACTGAATACACATTCTTCTCAAGCACACATGGAACTTTCTCAGAATAGACCACATACTGGGTCACAAATCAGGTCTTAACTGATACCAAAAGATTGGGATTGTTCCCTGCATATTTTAAGACCATAATGCTTTGAAACTTGAGCTCAATCACAAGAAGAAATTTGGAAGAAATTCAAACACATGGAGGTTAAAGACCATCCTGCTAAAAGATGAAAGGGTCAACAAGGAAATCAGAAAAGAATTAAAAAGACTCATGGAAACTAATGAGAATGAAGATACAACCATTCAAAATCTTTGGGATACAGCAAAAGCAGTCCTGAGAGGGAAATACATCGCAATGCAAGCATCCCTCAAAAAAATTGGAAAAAACTCAAATACAAAAGCTAACCTTGCACCTAAAGGAACTGGAGAAAAAACAGCAAATAAGCCTACACTCAGCAGCAGAAGAAGAGAGATAATAAAGATTCAAGCAGAAATCAATGAAATAGAGACCAGAAGAACTGTGGAAGAGACCAACAAAACCAGGAGACCAACAAAACCAGGAAAGAATTAATAAGATAGATAAACCATTAGCCAGCCTTATTAAAGAGAGAAAGACTCTAATTAATAAAATCATGAATGAGAAAGGAGAGATCACCACCAACACCAAGGAAATACAAACGATTTTAAAAACATTATGAGCAGATATATGCCAATAAATTAGGCAATCTAGAAGAAATGGGCGCATTTCTGGAAAACAGCAAACTAACAAAACTGGAACAGGAAGAAATAGAAAACCTGAACAGGCCAATAACCAGGGAGGAAATTGAAGCAGTCATCAAAAACCTCCCAAGACACAAAAGTCCAGGGCGAGATGGCTTCCCAGGGGAATTCTATCAAACGTTTAAAGAAGAAACCATACCTATTCTACGAAAGCTGTTCCGAAAGATAGAAAGAGATGGAGTACTTCCAAACTCATTCTATGAGGACAGCATCACCTTAATTCCCAAACCAGACAAAGACCCTACCAAAAAGGAGAATTATAGACCAATATCCCTGATGAACACAGATGCAAAAATTCTCAACAAGATACTAACTAACCAATAGGATCCAACAGTACATTAAGATTATTCACCAACCATTATCCCCGGGATGCAAGGTTGGTTCAACACTCATAAAGCAATCAAAGTGATAGATCATATCAACAGGAGAAAAAACAAGAACCATATGATCCTCTCAATAGATGCAGGGAAAGCATTTGACAAAATACAGCATCCATTCCTGATCAAAACTCTTCAGAGTATAGGGATACAGGGAACATTTCTCAGCATCTTAAAAACCATCTACCAAAAGTGCACAGCAAATATCATTCTCAATGGGGAAACACTGAGAGCCTTTCCCCTAAGATCAGGAACACGACAGGGATGTCCACTCTCACCACTGCTATTCAACATAGTACTAGAAGTCCTAGCCTCAGCAATCAGACAACAAAAAGAAATCAAAGGCATTCAAATTGGCAAAGAAGAAGTCAAACTCTCCCTCTTCCCAGATGACATGATACTGTACATAGAAAACCCAAAAGAGGGCAGCCCCGGTGGCGCAGCGGTTTAGTGCCGCCTGCAGCCCAGGGTGTGATCCTGGAGACCCTGGATTGAGTCCCACGTCAGGCTCTCTGTATGATGCCTGCTTCTTCCTCTGCCTGTGTCTCTGCCTCTCTCTCTCTCTCTCTGTCTCTGTCTCTATGAATAAATAAATAAAATCTTTAAAAAAAAAAAAAGAAAACCCAAAAGACTCTACCCCAAGATTGCTAGAACTCATACAGCAATTCAGCAGTGTGGCAGGATACAAAATCAATGCCCAGAAATCAGTGGCATTTCTATACACTAACAATGAAACTGAAGAAAGAGGAATTAAGGAGTCAATCCCATTTACAATTGTACCCAAAAGCTTAAGATACCTAGAAATAAACCTAACCAAAGAGGTAAAGGATCTATACCCTAAAAAACTATAGAACACTTTTGAAAGAAATTGAGGAAGACATAAAGAGATGGAAAAATATTCCATGCTCATGGATTGGAAGAATTAATATTGTGAAAATGTCTATGCTACCCAGGGCAGTTTGCACATTCAATGCAATTCCTATCAAAATACCATGGACTTTCTTCAGAAAGTTTAAACAAATTATCTTAAGATTTGTGTGGGATCAGAAAAGACCTCAAAGAGCCAGGGGAACATTGAAAAAGAAAACCATAGCTGGGGGCATCACAATGCCAGATTTCCCACTGTACTACAAAGCTGTGATCATCAAGACAGTGTGGTACTGGCACAAAAACATAGATCAATGGAACAGAATAAAGAATCCAGAAATGGGCCCTCAACTCTATGGTCAACTAATATTCGAAAAAGCAGGAAACACTAGCCACTGGAAAAAGGACAGTCTCTTCAATAAATGGTGCTGGGAAAATTGTACAGCCACGTGCAGAAGAATGAAACTAGACCATTCTCTTGCACCATACACAAAGATAAACCCAAAATGGATGAAAGATCTAATGCGAGACAAGAATTCATCAAAATCCTAGAGAAGAACACAGGCAACACCCTTTTTGAACTTGGCCACAGCAACTTCTTGCAAGATACATCTATGAAGGCAAGAAAAACAAAAGCAAAAATGAACTATTGGGGCTTAATCAAGATAAAAAGCTTCTGCACAGCAAAAAAAAAGTCAACAAAACTAAAAGACTACAGAATGGGAGAAGATATTTGCAAATGACCTATCAGATAAAGGGCTAGTATCCAAGATCTATAAAGAACTTATCAAACTCACCAGCAAAGAAACAATCCAATCATGAAATGGGCAAAAGACATGAGCAGAAATTTCACCAAAAAAGAGATAGACATGGCTAACATGCACATGAGAAAATGCTCCACATCACTTACCATCAGGGAAATACAAATCAAAACCACAATGAGATACCACCTCACACCAGTGAGAATGGGGAAAATTAACAAGACAGGAAACAACAAATGTTGGAGAGGATATGGAGAAAGGGGAACCCTCTTGCACAGTTGGTGGGAATTTGGTGGGAATGTGAGCTGCTACAGCCACTCTGGAGAACTGTGTGGAGGTACCTCAAAGAGTTAAAAACAGAGCTACCCTACGACCCAACAATTGCACTACTGGGGACTTACCCCAAAGATACAGATGCAGTGAAACGGCAGGAAACCTGCACCCCGATGTTTATAGTAGCAACGTTCACAATACCAAACTGTGGAAGGAGCCTTGGTGTCCATCAAAAGATGAATGGATAAAGATGATGTGGTCTATGTATACAATGGAATATTCCTCAGCCAACAGAAATGACAAATACCCACCATTTGCTTCAACGTGGATGGAACTGGAGGGTATTATGCTGAGTGAAGTAATTGAATCGGTGAAGGACAAACATTATATGGTCTCATTCATTTGGGAAATATAAAAATAATGAAAGGGAATAAAGGGGAAAGGAGAAAAAATTAGTGGGAAATATCAGAAAGGGAGACAGAACATGAGAGACTCCTAACTCTGGGAAACGAACTAGGGGTGGTGGAAAGGGAGGTGGGTGGGGGGTTGGGGTGACTGGGTGACGGGCACTGAGGGAGGCACTTGATGGGATGAGCACTGGGTGTTATGCTGTATGTTGGCAAATAGACTCCAATAAAAAAATATATACCAAAAAAAAAAATCAACCTATTTAGTTTAAAATAAGACCCCTGAACAGTGAAGCTGGGAGAAGGGAGAAGGGAGAAGCTGGAAAACACCACCAGTCTCTAGAATGCCACAGTCTACTTGCTTTCACACCAACTATTCCAACCACAAGACCTCAGAAAAGAATTTTAAACCCCAAGATTACATAGAAGATATTGTGGTTAATTGTATTTGTCAACTTGACTGGCCACGGGCTGTCCAGACATATCATTAAACATTATTTCTGGGTGTGTCTGTGATGGTAACTCTGGATGAGATTAACATTTGAATTGGCAGACTAAGTAAAAGTAGACTGCCCTCCTTAGTGTGGTGGGCCTCATCCAATCAGTTGAAGGCCTGATCGGACTATAAAGCTGCTCCTCAAAAAAAAAAAAAAAAAAAAAAGCTGCTCCTCACACAAGTAAGAGTTCCTCCTGCCTGACTGCCTTGGGGCTGGGACTCTGTTTTTTGTTTGTTTCTTCCCTAGCCTCAGACTTAAACTGAAACATTAGCTTTCTTGGGTCTCAAGCCTGCCAGCCTTACGATGGGAACTTATGTCATTGTAGACTCTTGGGTGCCTAGAATGCAGATCTATTCACCCTACAGATCTTGGAACTTGTCAGCCTCCACAAACTCATGAGCCAGTTACTTAAAAGATATGTATTAATCTATTGATCATATTAATATGAATGATTAATTTATATTGATATAATTCATTTGTTACATATTGATATATACCCATTTATCTCTCGATAGATAGATAGATAGATAGATAGATAGATAGATAGATAGATAGATATACAGATAGATAGATGGATCTATGGATATATACATCTTCTTGGTCCTTTTCACTAGAGAACCCTGACAAGTGCAAAAGGCCATTAGCAAGAGCCCTCACATGTGCTTTATTTTTTTTTTAAGATTTTATTTATTTATTCATGATAGTCACACAAAGAGAGAGAGAGGCAGAGACACAGGCAGAGGGAGAAGCAGGCTCCCTGCAGGGAGCCTGACGTGGGATTCGATCCCGGGTCTCCAGGATCACGCCCTGGGCCAAAGGCAGGCGCCAAACCACTGCGCCACCCAGGGATCCCCTCACATGTGCTTTAAATGCCAGTTTTGACCTCATGAGCTGAAGAAATTACATTTCAAACAATCAACTCTCTGAGACCCAAAAACCCTTCACAAACAAGTAGCAATGTCACTGTCCACTGCTGGACGTGTGATCAGGGAAACTGGGACCTGTGTAAAGTTGCAGAGCCTCAGACTCACTGGCAGAGGCCTCCGTGGACAAGTACCATCATGGGCGGGCAGGTGGGTGGGCAGTCACTGTCCGACATATGTACACCCTGCATCGGAGGCAGCAGGATGGGAGGCTCCCCACATATTTCTCACCATAGAAGGCGACCCCTCCCTCCATAGCTGCACAAAAGTAGGAAGTGAGGAAATGTCTGAACCATCAAGGAGCCTTTCCCACAGACTGTGTCCTGGGGCTGCAGAACAGGGCCATCCAGAGAGAGAGAGAATGTGGGAAAACAGAAAATGGACAGCTCTCCAGTCTAAATAACCTCGCCAAGTCCTGCTCTGTCCTCTCCGAGTGTGGACACCCTACCTCATCTTTTCAAATTAATGCTAGTTCATGATAGTTGGGCTCTTACTTGGTGCTAGCTAAGTCATTCACATATACAATCACGTGTAAAACTTAAAAATCACTCTATAAGGTGCTGCTGTATGCTTCACAACTGAGGAAAAGGAGGCTCAGGGTGGTAGATATCACCATGGCCCTGGCCAAAGGCCACCCCAGAACAGAGCTCCTTGAGGGTCACCTTGAACCACCCATGCCTGCCAAGAGGCAAGGTGCCAGGTGACTCTTTCTACTTCTCCATCCAACTGCAGCCCCACTCTGCACCCCCACCAGACTCCACACCCACTCAACCTTAACACCAAGAAACTCTCTCTCCCATCGGACTTTCTGGAACTTGCCACTTAACACAGCTCCCACATTTCTACTTGGAATTGATCAGTGCACACTTCTAATAAACTCTTTCTGAATCATGGATCCCTGAGGACAGGAGTTCCTTTGAGGCAGGCTACCTCTGCCTTCCTTTTGGCATCTGTGTCTTCAGTGGCTTGGGTGAATCCCCTTCCCACAAGGGCCCCGTGGTGGAGGAGGCCTGGCCACTGACCACACGCCCAGCTCCAGGAGTAGACACGGGACCAAAGCCGGAGCCAATAAGTGTGTCACAATCCCCAGGCCAGGGCAAGAGAGTGGGGAGTGGGGGCCAATCCGAGCCAATGGGCCTTTGCCAGCAAGGCTAGGACAGGGCAGTAAGTGTTCTGTCCACTGGCCTTGAGACCCCAGTGAAGTAAGCCATCCTGCCACTTTCTAGAAATGGAAAAGAAAGCCAACATAGCAGAAGGCAGATAGGGAGAGAAAGAGACCAAGTTCCAAATCTACTAGAAAGCCAGACCTCCTTGACAGCTCCCAAAGCCAATCTGGGCCAGGGTTTTTATGACACACAATGTAGAGAATCCAGAATGCCACAGGGTCTGGAAGGAAAGCAGGCAGCAGGCACAGCATGCTGGGAAACCAGTGCTGTCACACTGCACACCATCTTGGGATTTTCTGACATTCTAATAGTAAAACTTCCACATGTAAATATCATTTTCTCACTTCATCAAACCCTTTCAAATTTTGGGACTCATCCCTGCACTAGACACAAAGAACCACACAAAGTGCTTCAGTGACAATATCACAAAATTTTTTGCTTTAGGGCCACCAGGCAACAGGTTTTCCAAGAAGACAAACATCCCGGTGACTCCTTCCCACAGGGCTGTTTATGAGGCCGGAGGAGAAGGCAAAGGCTACATGGCCACAAAGACTCTGAGGTCCCCTACATCTCTTCAGGGGACAGCGGGTCAGCCTGTGGACACGGCCCTCCTCTCAGTCACCAGCCCAAGGAAGAAGGCTCTAGACACCTGGTTCTAGGGCCCAGGTGTAGAGTCAGACCTGAGTTGGTAACCCAACCATCATGGTGGGGGGGACACAAGGCAGGACAGCAGCTTGCCCAAACTGTCGGCCATATAGCTTCTGGTTAAGGAAGGAGATCTGGAGAATCAAAGAAGGGAAAAGATACAGTTGGCCCGTGCTCCCCAGCACGGCCCCTTGACACTATTTCTCCCTCCTGGAACAAGGTCCCTTTAAACTGAGTGGCCTCAACGAAGAGATGGCAAATGGTGGCTTTAAGTCAATGCTCACATTGTGCTTCACAGAATAGGCAAGACCAGAGAAGTTCTAGGAGACAAAGGACCCTTCCACACAAGCCAAAACACACATTTTTAACAAGACAGAGGAGAAGTTCAAGATTCTTGTCCTCGGAAATGTAATCCGAAAGCCAGAGGATTTGTTTACTCAAAGGCCCTTTCAGCATCTGGTCAGAAGTGGGTTTCCCAGAGAGACTGAGCCTGCCCCGCCTGTGCAAACACGAAGGCCCGGAGCAGAGCATCGGAGCCCAGCAGGCCAGCAAGGAGTGGGGCCTTCTGTCCCAGCCCTGCCCCATAAGAGGAACCCAACCACACAGACCTTTAAAGGGTTAGCTTGTAATGAGATGTTGGCTTGGGGGCACAGAGGGAAGATCCACAGACTACACGTCCCGAGGTGGGGTTTGGACCTCAGCTCTGCACTTCCTTTGTTAAGTGCCTCTGGGCGACTCACTCACCCGAATCCTACCTTCATATCAATTTCTACCACTTGCCAGGTTCAGTTGGGGCTCCAGAGATGAATCCTCGTGGTACCTCCCTACCCCAACCACCAATCACCCCCTGGAGCCACAGCTTTCCTGTTTCCCTGACAAGACATCCCCAGGACACCCGACACGAGTCTGGTTTACCCCTTCTTCAGACTCCTGGGATCTCCATTCATGGGCCTTGCCCCCACTGTGGGGCACCATCTACATGCAACTCTGAAACCCATGTGGCCCTCTTGCCTCATCACTGCACCGAGGTGACAATAATGGCAGCCACCACGATGGGGCACACTCAGTGCCAGGCATCACAGGCATGGTCTTAACGGAGCCTCCAGCCAGCAAGGCCTCGTGGAGTCAAGGACACAAAAGCCAGAAAGCGCTGAGTGACCCGGCCCACAAGGGGGACTCAAATCTAGGTCTACCACATGCCAGAACCTCCAACTCAGGAGAACAGGAAATGCAGCCGAGACACCTGGTGTCGCCACGTCATTCTCAGGCAGCTGATCGTCCAACAGTGAGTGCCCGCCACCTCCTGCCACCGCCAGAGGCCACCAGCAGGATGACTGTGTCAACAAAAAGAGGACACGCCGTACTTTTGACAAGAAAGTTTCAACCTCCATACTGATGTCAGGGCTCCTGAAGTAATCTACAGGTTTAATTAAATCCAATAAAATACTGACAGATTTTTGCTGGGGAATCTAGGCAAGTTGATGCCAAAGCTCAGAGAAGGAAAAATTTTTAAAACGTAGTGAGAACAGCCAAGAAAATTCTGAAAAAGAGGAGTATGAAAGGAAACCAATCCTAATTGCATGTTTACCCAAGCCTGGGGGTTGGGAGGTAAATGGGGGTTCTGCTCATGGCCTTAGAGCTTTTTTCTGAGGTGATGAAAACCCTCTAAAATCTACTGAGGTGATGGTGACTGTGCATACACTAAAAACCATGACTCGGACCCTCTAAATGGGTAAACTGTATGATATGGGAATTATATCTCATAATGCTATTATTAAAAATAGGGAAAGGGGACGCCTGGTGGCTCAGTGGTTGAGTGTCTGCCTTGGGCTCAGGGCATGATCCCAGATCCTTGGATCAAATCCCACATCAGGCTCTCTGTGGGGAGCCTGCTTCTCCCTCTGCCTGTGTCTCTGACTCTCTCTCTCTCTCTTTCTCTGTGTGTGTGTGTGTGTGTGTCTCATGAAAAAATAAACAATAAATCTTTTAAAAAAATAAGTGAATAAATAATTAAATAAATAAAAATAGGGAAAGGTACATATATATTTATATGAATATGTACACACGTTACATTCATTTCTACACTTTAAACCTCTGGAAAGATTCACAGGAAACTGATAGCATCCAGGGAAGGAGGCATGGTGGCTGAGGGAATAAGAGGTGAGAAGATTATTCAAATTATATTCTCTGGCTTCTCAGGAATTTTGAACCATGTGAATATACGACCTATTTTTAAAATGAACAAACAGGGAAGTAAAAATTTGAAGTCACTAATGGTATAACATTTTTTTTTTTTTAGATTTTATTTATTTATTTGACAGAGAAAGAGAAAGCAGAAGCAGGGGAGCAGCAGGCAGAGGGATGGGGAGAAGGAGATTCCCCACTGAGCAGCAAGCCCAATGCAGGGAGCCCAATGCACGACCCTGGGATCATGACCCGAACTGAAGGCAGATACTTATCCGACTGAGCCCCGCAGGTGTCCCGAAGATAATGTTTTTCAATGCAGCAGCCATGAGTCAGGCCTGCTCTTCCCTGGAGCTGGCCCAGGCCCCTCTACTCAGCCCAGAGACTGCAGGTCACCTCTGCACATCCCATGACTTTAGGAGTCAAACCCAACAGCCACACCTTCCCTCCAACCTGGCTGATTTTGTTTTTAAGCCAATTTGTTTTAAGTGGTCCTTTGGCTCAAGGACCAGTCTGTGGCCAAAACCACACTACTTGTCACAGAGGACATATGTCCCCTTTGACATTTAGAAAAATTAATAAAGAAAATGAGAACAAAATGAGGGGGAGGCCAGATCAAGCAGCTGCTGGTGGTTGGCTGAGCGGCCACACAGCCTTCATGCCTGGTGGGGCTTCTGCTCTGGGGTCAGAGGCTTTTCCCATTTTTCACTCTGATCTCTACTCCGCACCTGCGGCCCCAGAGCCTAAGACATAACTGAGCCTTCCCTAGAAAACTAAGGAAACTTGAAGAAAGAAAGAACCCAATTCTAAAACCACCTTGCAGCTTCCCTGCAGGGAAGCAAGTGCCAGGAGAGGCAGGGATGACAACGGGGTCCCTGGAGAATGGGCAATCAGTAGGGGTGACTCCAAGCTCCAGCGGTGAGGCCACCACTGCCTCCCACCATGGCAGGTAGTCAGGATACAATTCCCAAGTCCAACCTTCCTTCCCACCCTGCCTTGGGGGGCCTCTGTGCTCCACCCCACACCTTCTTTTTAAAGTAGTTTAAGCGAGGGCAGCCCTGGTGGCTCAGTGGTTGTTGCGCCGCCTTCAGCCCAGGGCGTGATCCTGGAGACCTGGGATTGAGTCCTACATTGGGCTCCCTGCATGGAGCCTGCTTCTCCCTCTGCCTGTGTCTCTGCCTCTCTCTCTCTGTGTGTCTCTCATGAATAAATAAATAAAATCTTTAAAAAATAAAAAATAAAGTAGTTTAAGCCAGCCACTGAATGCGGTGAACCCAGTGCAATATGAACCTTGTCTCGCCCTGCTCCAGATGGGCATCTGCCGTTCAGTTACAGGAGACACAGCTTTTCCTCCAGTTGCAGCATGAGCTTCAGGGTCACCAGGGACCCTGCCCTAGGACGGTTCTGGTCAAACCATCCAGAACACAGTGAGAACCATCCAGACATGGTCAGAAGCACCTCCACACCTTACCCCTGTGCCAGCACTGCACCCTCCCCACCATGCCAGGGCTCCTCCATTCCAGCACCCAGATCCCAGGCAAGCACAATGCCTCAAAGCACCATGTCAAAAAAAAAAAAAAAAACCAACCTCAAGTGCCCCAGAGCCCCACAGGACACAGGAAACCCAGGAAGCAGGTCTGGTGTGACACAAACATTTGAACAAACAGGACAACCAATCCTCTGTCTCAGAGCCAAAGACACAAGGAACGGTGCTCAAGAGCCCGGCCGAGACGGATGCCCCCCGTTACTGTCACATGGAACACAGGCCCTGTGTTTCCAGATATTCTGATCTGTCCAAAGAAGCAGACCTAGATTTTTATGCAAAGACTTCTGAACCATCTCAGTTGTTAAAAACACTGTGCACATTAAAACAAAACAAAAAGAACTCATCTGGGGACCATGAGTTTGCAACCCCTGACTCTCCTGGCCATAGTCACAGACGCCAAGCATGGGTGATACTGAACAACTCAACTAAAGATCATGAGCCCAGCAAGATGGAATGATACACCTGTTCACCAGAGGTCTTCCTCGTACTTGCTCACCAGCAGTTCATTTGATTAAGGGGACCAGTCATTTATACAACCTATCTGCTTCCCTCCCCTTTGGGCACCACCCCCTTGGGGTTAACAGAGAGGTGCCATTTCTGACTGAGCCTGACACTGGCATCCAGCACACAATGCACATTGTGCCCTGGGCACGCTTACAGTTCCTATAAGCACAGATCATACAACATGGACCACGCAACCCCAAAGAGCTCAATCACAAGCCTTAGGGCTTTTCTCCAGTAACAACGCTACAGCTTCTGGCCTCCATCTGCTCTCCACACTTGTTCCTCTTTCCCTCTGTCAATACCTGAGGGACACATCAACTTTCATTCTTTCAAGACAAAATAAGCACTCCCCGGATTTAAACCTGTTTGAAGAGTCACATGCAACATGAGTACAACAAATACACCAAGACCTGTTTCTCCGGCTCCCAGGTGTGTTTGCAAAGGGCTGGGTCCTCCTAGTTTTTGTATGAGGTGCCAGGTGAGGGAAGCAAGGCATGCAACACGTGCCCTCTAGAAGCGGCTCCCTTGGTTCAAGGGCAGTGGCAAGATGGCCAAGAGGGACACTTTTGGACCCTGCAGACCCAACCACAGCTTGGAAACTCTGAGGTCACTATGCTTTAGGACATATGTCATGAGCAACCTTTTCTGCATCCACTTGTCCCTGTCACATGGTAGAGGAGACGTGGGAATGTCACTACTCACCGCCACCACCCCCACTTCAGGGACAGTCACTTCTCACAGAAGCTCCCAACCTCCTCACCCCAGGCCCAGATGTCTGGATGTGTGGCTGGCACTTCTGTGAGCAGTTCCACAGCACACCATCCTCTGCTTCCCCTTCTGCCCTATCTGACCACTCCCTTCACCTTAGCCCCTCCTCCAGGACCTCCAGGGAACTCCCTGACACTCCCCTCTCCCTCTTTCTGTTCATCCACTCAGGCATCCAGTCCTCCCCACCTGTCCTTCCGGCACCTTCTACCTATCTCCGTGGCCATCCTGAGTCCCCACTATAAGCCACATCCCGATTCACCCACTCACTCAGCAAATACTTATGAAACCCCTAGCAGGGTTGGCAGTACTAAAAGCAGCACTTGGATTACTCCATCTGCTCCTCTGACCCAATACAAGTCCCCGTATCCTACAACTAGAATCTGCATCTTCCAAAATCAAAATCCAGCTGCGAAAGGAAAGGGTGGGGACCGCTGGCTCCAAAGTCAGACCCTGACCCTTCCCCAGCTGCTTGGCCTTGAGCAAGACTCCATCCTCTGTGCCTTGATTTACTTATCTGTAAATTGAAGAGGCTCCAGCGGCACACCGATCATAGGAATGAGGAAATGCAGAGAAAACATTTAGTACATAGCCTGCTATATAGTAAGGGCTTAATAAGGATCAGCTGCTACTATTATTAACACCATTTCCTTTTTTTTTTTTAAGGATTTTATTTAGTGCTCATTTTGGCAGCACATATACTAAAGAATTTATTCTTGAGAGACAGAGAGAGAGAGAGGCAGAGCCATAGGCAGAGGGAGAAGCAGCTCCTCGATGCGGAACTCAATCCCAGGACCCCAGGGTCACGACCCAAGCCAAAGGCAGACGCTCAACCACTGAGCCACCCAGGTGTCCCACATCATCACCATTTCCAAGCAATCCCTTTCCTCAACCCTCCCCATGGCAAATCCTGCTTGGCCATCTGGTCCAGGAAGAACTTCCTCATCCTATCCCTGCACCAAGCCTAATCCTCCTCCTCCCGCATTTTCCTTCCCAGACCATCCTGTCCCCAGTCAAAGCACCTGAGGCCATCCTTTTGCAATTTATACTTTTGTTTGCAAATATTACTTTTGATACATCCTTCCCCAATTGAATTGGAGTCCTTCTTACCTACCCAGTAGAATCATCCAAGAGCATTATCCCACCTCCCAGATTGAACTGGAAGCTCCTTAGCCTCTGGGGTGTTCCCCATAGCATGTGCCCCCTATGCTCACAGTGAAAAGAAAGCTCCATCCATTCAGCCACGTTTTCTCCTGGGTCCTTGGTGGAGAGACCCAGCTGTACCAGACCAAAATCCAGCCCACCGCAGCTTAGAGGCCCAGAAAGGACCAAGCTGAGCATAGTTCTGCTTTTCCTACAAACTCACTGGATGACCTCAACAAACCCTTCCCCCTCCAGGGCCTCAGTTTCTTCATCTGTACAATGGAGTAGAAGGAGGGAGGTCAGGAGAGCTCTGTGTGCTACAGCCTCTCTCTGCTCCACACTTGCCAGTGGGCATGGATTTCCTCTCCCTAACCCTCGCCCCACCCAGGGGAAAATAAATACCAAGTCCAGGTTCCTGGCAGATCACCCTTAGATTAAGCACAGATTTTTTTTTAAGTGAAACCATGACAACATGATTCTAAATTCATGGTCCCAGAAATTCCCTCTGCAAAGAATAAGAACTAAAGCATCAGCCATAAGACTAAAATACCAGCACAACCCCTGAAGCTTTCTCTCCTTAAACCCAGGAGTGTGCTATGTAGACGCTAACAGGGAGAGTCCCACCCTACGGGTGCCTCGTGTGCCAAGAAGGATCTGCGTTTGCAAAGCCCCGTGAAACCAACGCATTTGTGGGCATGAGAGTTTACGGGTAAAGAAGCCATATAAGGCAGAGGGCTCAGGGTTAAATTAAAGAGGGATTTTTTTTCTCCCTTTCCAATCTGATAGAAGAAAGAGGTGACAGGTGCCAGATCCTCACAGGCGCATTTATAAGGGTAGTCATGAGGTACCTCCTCCACCCAGGGTCCGCCGTGTCCAGGGAGGCTCACGCAGGTTAAAGAGTCACCAATTACATTTGAAAGAGGCCCAGAGGCAGATGCACCTGCCTGACAACTTTGGCCATATGGCCATATCCTCATTTACAGGCAGAAGCAAGACCAAAAGGTCTGGTATAAATTACATCTGTTTTCAGGTCTGTATTTTTAAATATAATAGGACACTTAGCTATTTAACAGGGAGCCAGGGGCTTGGTTGACTCCATGTCATTCTAAATAATCCCGATAGGCCTCGGAGGCATGTACTGCAATTAGAGCTAGCCCGTGAAAGCCCGGAAAGGCTCAGTAAACCGCTCACGTCAGACAACCAACAGCCTGCAGCCCGGACTCTCAGGGAGCGTTGGCACTACTGACATCTCAGGCTGAACTGTTCTTTGTTAAGGGGTTGCCCTGTGCACTGCACGATGTTCTGCATCATCCCTGGTTCTAAATACTAGATGCCAATAGCATCCCTCATCGCAAGTCATGACGATCAAAAATATCTGCAGACATTTGCCAAGTGACCCCAGGAGGGCAAAAGTCCTCGCTGGTTGAGAACAATTTGAGGGAACCTCTATGTGCTATGACTTTGTTTTTTTAACTTGGTGGAAAACAGAATCAAAGGACCACTCTACACTCTTTTTTTAATCTGTATTTCTGCTGTCTTAGATTTATTTAATGTTCTTTCTTCTCTGTGGTATATAAAATTAAATGTGGGAGGGAAATTGGATGAAAGCGGCCAAAAAGTATAAACTTCCAGTTATAAGGCAGTAAGCCCCAGGGGTGTAATGTAAACATGATGTTGTACTTTGTACCCAAGAGCTGGTAAACGAGTAGATCCCCAAAGTTCTTATCATAAAGAAAAATAAATGTTTTTGTTTGTTTAGTACCTCTGTGAGGTGACAGATGTTCATTAAACTTATCGTGCTAATCCTTTCATAATAAATGTAAGTCAAACCACTAGGCAGTCCACCATCAACTTACAAAGCACTACGTCCATCTTATCTCAATGAAATGAGAAAAGCAATCAAGCAGAAAACCCACTAAAAATTAAAATCAAATCAGGATAAATAGGTTTCACTTCTATAGCTTTTCCCTCAATTCAAAACCTTGGTCACAGGGATCCCTGGGTGGCGCAGCGGTTTGGCGCCTGCCTTTGGCCCAGGGCGCGATCCTGGAGACCCGGGATCGAATCCCACATCAGGCTCCCGGTGCATGGAGCCTGCTTCTCCCTCTGCCTATGTCTCTGCGCCTCTCTCTCTCTCTCTCTCTCTCTGTGACTATCATAAATAAATAAAAAAATTAAAAAAAAAAAAAAAAAAACCTTGGTCACATCATCAAAAAATAACCTGACACTACACAAGCTCCCGAATCTCTCTTGAACTCATAAAAAGTGACTTCGCTTGCTAACCACGCTCCACTTCAAGCTCTGGTTTATTAAAATAATATTCTCGGGACGCCTAGGTGGCTCAGTGGTTGAGCATCTGCCTTTGGCTCAGGTTGTGATCCCAGGGTCCTGGGATCAAGTCCCACATCAGGATCCCCATGGGGAGCCTGCTTCTCCCTCTGCCTATGTCTCTCATGAATAAAATAAAATCTTCTAAAAAAAATAAAATAAAATAATATTCTCATATTAACAAGCCATAACTAAAAACATGTCAGAATGGTTAAGTCTCCCCAAATCCCAAAAAGTATGAAGCTGTTACGTTTTCTCTCAATAACATTTGTTCTTATTATAAGTGTAAATACACAGATGATGGGAAATTGGGAGAATCTGGGATAAGCAGGAAAGTCTCTATTCCTTTCCAAAGTGCTGGCATAGGAAAGTAAATGAGCTTCTGCAGTCCCAACACCTTCAGGACGTGGTGGTACACACCTGCCACCAATGCAAGTGGGACAGCCAGGCAGTGTCAGACCACCTAGGATTCAACTGCCTGCCCATCCCCCAGGAAGCACCAAAACCCTCCTTCCACATAAGAGGATTTTACAAAGCTTTTGAAATAAGAAGTGGCTGGGAAAGCAGCCAGCAGAGATCTGGGAGAAATGTGGCCTGGGCAGCAGAGCTCAGAGGCTTGCCAGGATGGAAAAGGAGAGTCGTGGTGGAGGTAATGGTTTCCCTGCCTTGTCTCTGCCCTGTTCTGTTCGTAAGGTGCTAGAGAGTCAAGTCAGACTCCTTCCAGATCTCGAAGGGTAAAGCTGGACCCCAGAGAGCAGGTGGAGAGGGGCACCTGGGTGGCTCAGTGGTTGAGCATCTGCCTTTGGCTCAGGGCATGATCCCAGAGTCCTGGATCGAGTCCCACATTGGGCTCTTGTGGGGAGCCTGCTTCTCCCTCTGCCTGTGTCTCTGTGTCTTTCATGAATAAATACATAACATCTTTTTTAAAAAAAAAGAAAGAGAGAAAGCACCTGGGGCACAATCCTGGCTACATTGTACCATCCCCAACTCCACGCAATCCACTGGATATTTCTAAACATCAAAAATGAGAGGAATTGCAGTTTTCTACTTCCTAGACACAGCCTCCTTGTTGATTTCCTTCTAGCTCTCAGAGAAACATATCAGGTATCAGACCTGGGGGGCAGCCCCATTGCCAGCTGTGCAGAACCGCGTGCAAAGACATGGGTGAGAGGGGCACGTGAACACATGCATACGCACACACACACACACACAGAGGGTACCCTGCATACAAACTGCCTTTCTCTCCTTCCATTTTGCCACCAGTCTTAAAACAGTCTTCCTTAATTATTCAGATACATGAAAAAGGTGTCAAGGATTCTGCAGATGGAGAGATGTGCTTGATTAATAAGTACAGGAAAGAGGGCGCTGCTCAATCTCAGTAGAAAATGAGAAAATGCCAAGCAAACCAACATGGGACCAAATTACACCACCTAACTGGAACAATGAGAAAGTCAGATGGTACTAAGCATCTCCCATCTCTGACGGGAGAACCCTTGGGCACTGCAGGAGGGAGGGTTGACTGGTACAGTCTCAAGAAAATCAAGGATGAGCAGCCCTGAGACCCAAAAATTCACTTGTGATGTATAACCCAGACTCTTTCATACAGGTCCTTAGGAAGGCACATCCAAAGACACAGCCAGGAGCCAACAGTACAGACAGGGAGAGCAGTAATGAACATATGCCCATTGTACAGAAATTCAGATCATGTAAAAACATGACCTGAAAAATAATAATTACCCACATCCACAAATGTGCATGCACACATGAATTTCTTTGCATATTCATCATATGTTTATTATTTAAATGAAATCATACTAAATATGCTGCTTTGGTTTTTTTGTTTGTTTGTTTTTAAATCTTAGATTTTATTCATGAAAGACATAGAGAAAGAGGCAGAGACACAGGCAGAGGGAGAAGCAGGCTCCATGCAGGCAACCTGACATGGGACTTGATCCTGGAGCTCCAAGATCACATCCTGGGCTGAAGGTGGCGCTAAATCGCTGAGCCACCCGGGCTGCCCTAAATATGCTGCTTTGTAACCCATTCCACTTGATAATATATAGTATCAGATCAATGTCATCATTTCTTTTAAGTAGGTGCCATGCCCAGGACGAAGCCCAACACGGGGCTTGAACTCATGACCCTGAGATCAAGAACTGAGCTGAGATCAAAAGTCAGACACCCAACTGACTGAGCCACCCAGGCACCCCCATAGTCACAATATTTAAGAGCTGTACAGTATTGCGTACTTTCCATAAATTATTTAACCAAGACCCAATTATTACTTAGGTTATCGAAATATTTTCACTACCAAACAGAACTTCTCTGAACTTCACTAGCCATGCATCTTTGCTTCCTCTTCTAATGAATAAAATTGGAAGAAAGATATAGTACATGAAAAACATGTGTACCTGGGGGATGGAACTGCTCCATTAAGAAGTATACATCTTGGGGCACCTGGGTGGCTCAGTGGTTGAGCATCTGCCTTTGGCTCAGGGTGTGATCCCGGAGTCCTGGGACCAAGTCCCGCATCAGGTTCCCCGCATGGAGCCTGCTTCTCCCTTTGCCTATGTCTCTGCCTCTGTGTGTCTCTCATGAGTAAATAAATAAAATCTTTTTTAAAACGTATATATCTTTTTCATTATTACATATATTCTGTGCTTTCAATTTTAATAGTTTCCTTGGATCCACATTGTTTCTGTTGTCTGGCAAGGTAGCTCCTTCACGGGAAAGACAAATGGGCTTGGGTTGCTGCTTTATAAGCAGTAACCTGACTATACTCTTCCTCCCTGGTCTGCGTTGCTAAGGAAATGGAGGGTCACCATCCAAGCAAATTCCTACCTCGCAGGCTTCCGGCATCAGCCATGCATTTGGTCACAGAGGACTTTCTGAGGAGGATCAGTAACATAAATTACTTACGAGTTCAACATTCATTTGCTAAAAATATCTTCATTAGATGCCAGCATGTGCTTGGAGGCTACCTGGTGTTAGAGAGACACAAAATGATCAAGGTCCAGCTCTGCTCTTGGGAGCCCCCAGGCTGGAAAGCAGAGGGACATATGTTCAGTGGCTGTTACAACTACACATGGGAACTTCAAAACTCCAGTATGCTCTGGGAGCCCTGGACTCCTGGCTGTGGAAGCTTTTCTTTTTTCTTTTCTTTTTTTTTTTTTTTTTTTTTTTTTTTTTTTGTGGAAGCTTTTCAGAGGGAACAGAGGAGGGCAATGAGCTGGCCCTGTAGTCATGGTGGCAGAGACCCCAGGCAGAGGGTCAGAGTGGGGCAAGACATGCAGGTCCCGGGCCACGTGATACCACTGGAGAGCCTCTGGAAGCCCAGCAGGGCTGGAGCTGCAGGCAGAGCCGACTTAGGGGGCTCGAGAGTGAGGCAGGGCCCTGTTGATGAAAAGCCAGCATTGTCCGTAGACTAAGGAGCTGTGCTTGGGGGTGCAGATGGGCAGAGGAAGGATGAGACCAGGGATGGAGGATGGGCAGGGACAGGGTTGGCAGCAAGAACAGCAGTGTACATGAAGGCTCTTGCTATGACTTGGACACAAGAAGTGGGGAGACAAGCCAGGCCGAAATGCTGGCAGGTGGGGGCACTACCACAGGGGGAGAGATGTGAGCACAGGCCAGAAAGCCTCGCGGTTACACCAAGGGTGGAATGGCCAGGACTCAGTGACTAAAGGAAAGCAGGACACTCAGCCAGGGCAGCAGGTGGTCCGGAGTCCTGATGAACTGACCCTGCTGAGGACCATGGAAGAGGAAAGGCCACAGTACAGACCAACAGCAAGATGGGGCATGGGCCCTGCCTCAGCCACAGATTTATGCCACGTTCTAGAAGATTCTCTAAACTAGTGGGTGGGTAACTAACTCTGCTCAATGTGTGTCATTGAGGCCCCTTCCAGCTGTAAAATGCTGGGAGTTCCTGTCTGCATCAGAAACTAGAGTGGCAGCGGTCCACCTGCACACTCACCCCAACAACAGCATCTTCCCTGGAAGAAGAGGTAGATCATGTACATAACCAGCTTCTGTGAAATCAGAACCTCCTCCCAACACTGTGCCAACAAGTCAATGAGGGCTGAGTATCAGCTCCCCCTGCCCCCCTCAAACACGCAGCTCACATCTGGCCACATGCTGCTTGCTTTTCTCCTCCACCCCTGGGTAATAAGGAGCAGACTGGCAAAATAGTTCAAATACCTTCTTAAAAAGCACACTGCCTTGTAGGCTGGGAGGCCTATTTTGAGCTAAATGTTTCAAACCTCCATGCTCAGAGCTGCTCCGGGCATCAAAGCTCACCTCCAACTGAACAATCCGGAATCAGTAAAGGTGCCTCCACTGAATGCCAGGCTGGCATCAGGCACCGAGACACAAGGAGGACAGGACACCCGTGTCCCCCAGGGCTGTCTGCTGAGCATGGGAGCTTGGCACTAAACCCAGCCACCCAGCACAGCGTGAGAAGGGTTGTGCAGAAGATGCGCAAGGCTAGGGCTGGGGCAGGCCAGAAAAGGAAACAAGGGCCTCACTCGGATGTCCCAAAAACCACACAGAGGAAGGAGCATGGGAGCTGGGCCTTGGTGCCCTCATGGCGGATACACAACAGAAACTGACCCGGGAGTGGGAAAGCAGAGGCTTATGCCATGGAGAATAAGGAAATAAGCAAGTGGCAGCAAGGAGGCTGAGAAGGGCTGGCTGATGGCTGCCAGATGGGCTGGGGCGGGTTTGTAAGAGCCCTGAATGCCACACCCAGGTGACAGCTACACCGGGAGCTACTGAAGTTTTTAAGTAGAGGAGTGAGGGCAGTGGAAAGGATGGGGCAAAGGAGGGGGGCAGCAATTCAATGCCAAAAGCACACAGAGGAGGCCAACACAGTGAGGAATGTGAGCTATGCCAGGGCAGGGGATGGGGGGATGGATGTGGAAACACAGCACCCCCTTCCCCATTTTCTCAGGACCTCTGACATTTAATCCTACAGACCCACAAGGAAACACCTTGACTCGGAATCACATGGCAACAGCAAAACCTCCACAGATAATTCCAGACCCTGCCTTTCCAGGTCTGGTTTCCGCTGCTATGCTGAAAATGTTCCCCCGGGGAGAGCCAGCCCCTGGCCCCAAACCTCCAACAGCTGATCAAACAGCAAAGGACGCTGTGTACACTTGGAATGGGGCGGTGGGCAGTGAATAACAGACACACACACCCAGACTTCCCAGCAGCACCGCCTAAGCAACAGGATACATTTGGTTCATTTCCTGCAAAAACAGGATCTCCCGGGCATTCTGGGACGCCCTCCTGGCATCCCAGGTAGCTCTGCCTCGACTCCAGGGACCCAGGTCCTCCTTCCTCATTGCCCAGACACTTTCTCCCTGAACTTAGGCAACCCACAAAAGCCTCTCCAAGACCCCTCAGGCCCTTGTGAGTCTCGAGGGGGCAAGCTCTCAGGCAGGAGCACGGAGAGCCTCTCCATCAGTATCCCCCGCCAACAGAAAGTCGCTGGGACCACCCAGGGTCACCAAGCATCCTGGAGTCCAGCTGGAATCCCCAGCGCCGAGCGCACATCCAACACAGGTCCTGGGCACATCACCGGGCGCTAGACACTGCTTTTTTTGGCAGCACAGGGAAGGAAGAGGGAGAAGGCAGCTGGGGCATTGAGGGGGCGCAGAGGCAAGGGAGGGAACAATAGTAAGGTGGGTAAGTTAAAGGCACACGGACCTGGGTCAAATTCTACCACCACCGCTAAGTCTACTTGCATAAACCACCCCTCCTCTCCCGGGCTTTTTTTTTTTTTTTTTTTCCCTCCATCTGTCAAATGGGTATAAAAATAAATTCCGTGTAAATATGAATGCTTCGTTGTCCGAATTGGTGGCGCTACTGTTAGCACTAAGGATCGGCGGAGCTCAGGATCCAGGATTCACGAGAGCCGTTGCTAAAGGGGGCGAAACCAGACGCGGCGGTCCCGCGGGCCAGGCCGGGACGCTCCCCCGCGGAGCCTCGGTGCGCGCAGGTGCGGCGGGAGCGCGGGGCCGGCGGGGCAGGGCGCGGGCGGCCAGACCCACCTGAAGACGCGGAGCAGCAGGCAGGCGATGAGCAGCGCGGTGAAGGCGCACGCCACGATCACGGCCGCCTTCAGGGTGGGCAGGTCGCGGAGCAGGCTGGACAGGCGGGTCACCAGGGCGTCGCCGCTGCTGTTGGAGCCGCCGCCGCCGCCGCCGCTGCCGCCCGCCGGCGCCCCAGACCCCGTGCGGGTGGCGTTCCCGGGCCCCGGGCCGGCCGACGGCCGCGGCGGGCGCTCGGGTCGGGGCTGCGGCGCCGCGGCGGACTCGGCTCTGCGGGCGCGGGCGGCGGGCGCGGCCAGGAGCGCGAGCAGCAGCAGCAGCAGCGGCGGGGGCGGGGGCGGCGCGGCGCGCATCGTGCGGTCGGCGGCCCGGGCCCCGCGGGGGTGCGCGCGCGGCTCAGCCCGGGGCCCCCCGCGCCGAGGCCTGCACCCGGGGCTTCCGCGGCGGAGGCGGCTGCGCGGTGCGCGGTGCGCGGTGCTCGGCAGGAAGCTGCGGCGCCCGGAAGAACCCGAGCCGCCGCCGCCGCCGCCGCCGCCGCCGCCGCCGCCGCCGCCACCACCACGTTGCACCGAGTCATTCGACGGGCCGCGGCCCCACGTGGGCGGGGCAGGCCCCGGGGCCCGGGTGCGCGCTGCGCCCGCTCCCCCGGGGCCCCGCCCCCCCCCCCCCCCCCCCGCTGCGCCGCCCCGGGCCCTGGGACCCCTGCCCGGCAGCAAGCCGCGGTCGGGCTCGCTATTGTGCGAGCGCTGTGCTGCGGCGTTTACCTCTTCTTTCTTTCATCGGAGCCTAAAACCCCTTTAGGAAACAGGTATTTCTTCATTCTCATTTAACCGTTGATTTAGGACTCAGAGAGCCAGCGCACAGCAGCCTAGATTGTGGCGGACTAAGAACCAACGTCCATGGGACCTGGAGGTAAACCCCCGCTTTACAGACGACGAATCAAGCCTCCCGAGGGAAGGGGTTGCCCCCATGTCTATGCGTTGCATTATATTTTAGCATCTCCCCATTTTCCTTCTTTCTCTCAAAAGAGTTCCTTGTCAATTTTCAGACATGTTGCACCTCTACTTATGAAATGGCTTGGGAGGTGCACTTCTGCCTTCGTCCTTTTGCTGCGGGACAGCGGTTGGGGGGATGAATAATCTCCATCCCAGGCTGAAGTTTTAAGGACTCAAGAAGTAACTCACTTGCTTCCATCTTAAGCTAAATGATGCTTAAGTGGAGAAAGACAGTAGCGGAGGGTTCCAGTGTGGGTACTGATGGAGGGCACAGAGGGCTTTCCTAGAGCATTAGCAACTAGGCTGAGAACCTTCCACCTTTGACCTTGAAGATGGATCCTGACAGGATACTTTGTAGTGGTGGCCGAACAGGTAAAGACATTGAAAAGAACTAACTTCAAACAGCTCTCTCCTGATCCTGCTAGAGAAAGACACAGATAAATAAAGCTCCTAATGTGTATCAGTTACCTGCTGCTGCCTAACAAGTTACCCCAAAACTTTGAGGCTTAAAACAGCACACAATATATTATCTCACAGTTTGTGTGGGCCAGGAATCTGGACATAGCTGAGTTCTCTGTTTTAGGATCTCTCGCATAGGTGTACTCTGGTCTTAGCAGGTGCTGGGGTCTTGTCCAAAGGTTCAACTGGGAATAAAGGAGCTGCTTTGAAGCTCAATCAGTGGCTGTTGGTCAGATTCTACTCTTCCCAGGCTGTTGGACTGACAGCCTCAGCTCTTCCCTGATTGATGGCAAGAGGCTGCCCTCTGTTCCTTACCACATGGGGCTTTCCTATGTGGCAGGCTGCTTCATTAAAACGTACAAATATGCAAGCCAAGAGTCTGCTAGCAAGGAAGAAGTCACTATCTTATGACACTTATCATAGAAGTGACATTCCAACACCTTTGCTATATTCTATTGCTTGGGGGCAAGTTACAGCTCTTGTCCACGGTCACAGGGGAAGGGATGACACAAGGGTGTGAATATCAGGAAGCAGGGATTATTTGGGCCATCCAAGAAGATGCCTGCCACTGTATGTGATTCATTTTGATTTAGTGGAATGAGCAATAATCGGGTTAGCACCCAGGGAATGCTATTTGAAATGTGTGTTGAGTATTGGGGCATGCGCCAGTGGTGATAAATTTGGACAGAATCTCTCCCAACTCTAAAATACCACTTTATGGTATGTCAGAAATGTTGCTTTGGTAGAAAGCCAGCATTATCATATCACCATGAGAGAATTTATAAAAGAAGTTCCTTAAAGTGCTATCTCTGACGCCCATGACTTTGCGACACCACCTTCAAAGGCATAAACCTCCTATGTCATGGGCTCATATTTGTGTTCTTATCAGAAATTCCTATGAAGTAGAGCAAAGAGGTCCTGGGCTTTAGAATCTCTCAGCCAGGGTGAGAGGTTTGACCATAAGTGGCCTTGGCCAAGGTACTTAACCAGCAAATCTAAGTTCTTATTAATGTCTAAAATAAGGACAATAATACTTAGCTCCATAAGATCATTTGAAGCACTCATTAGAAAGGAGAAAAATATTAGTACCCTTATCCTTATTTTGCCACAATTCCTGGACCTATGTAGACTTATTTGATTATTTAACATTGATTTAACACCAATACTGTAAAAAGCATAAATGTTAGATTTTTTTAGTAAAATGAAACTTTAGAATCTTTCATCCTTCCTAATTATTTGCTGTGCAAATCATTATAACAAAGGACACATTTATAAATTGCCCTAAATTAGAGCTCCTTAAACATTTAGATTCAACCATCCATAAACAGTGACATTTTTAACATGGAACACTGGTGATATCAAACAGAAACCAACTCTGGCTGATTTCAGAAAAAGGGAGTTAATCGGCAGCATATTGTGTTGCTTCTAGAATCAACTGTAACCTATAGTAGAAGTTCTAAAAGTGTGGTCTGTGGACTCCTGGGGTCTCTGAGACCCTTCCAAGGAATTTTCTAAGTGAAAACTAATGCCATTATGATAGTAAAATGTTATTTGAGTTTTTCATGGAGTTAACATTTGCACTAATGGTGCAAAAGCAATGATGATGAAAACTGGTGGTGTCTTATTTCTCCAAAGAGGACATCCAGATGGCCAACGGACACATGAAAAGATGCTCATCATCACTTATCAGGGAAATGCAAATCAAAACTACAATAAGATATCACCTCACACCTGTCAGAATGGCTAAAATCAACAACTTACAAGACATGACAGGTGTTGGTGAGGATGTGGAGAAAAAAAGAACTGTCAGGCACCTGGGTGGCTCAGTGGTTGAGCATCTGCCTTTGGCTCAGGTCATGATCCTGGGGTCCTGGATCGAGTCCCATGTCAGGCTCCCCGCCTTCTTCTCCCTCTTCCTATGTCTCTGCCTCTCTCTCTGTGTGTCTCTCATAAATAAATGAATAAAATCTTTTTTTTTTTAAAGCAACCTTTATGCACTGTTGGTGGGAATGCAAACTGGTGCAGCCAGTGTGGAAGCTCCTCAAAAAGTGAAAAATAGAACTACCTTACAATCCAGCAGTCACACTATTAGGTATTTACCCAAAGAATACAAAAACAGTAATTCAAAGGGATACATGCCCCCCAATGTTTATAGCAGCCTTATCTACCATAGCCAAGATATGGAAGCAGTCCAAGTGTCCACTGATTGATGAATGGATAAAGAAGATGTGAGATAGATTGATATACAATGGAATAGTATTTTTCCATAAAAAAAAGGATGAAATCTTGCCAATCTCAAGGACATGGATGGAGCTAGAGTATATTACGCTAAGAAAAGTAAGTCAGGTAAGAAAGACAAATACCATATGACTTCACTCATATATGGAATTTAAGAAACAAAAGAAACAAACAAAGGGAAGAAAAAGAGAGACAGGGATGCCTGGGGTGGCTCAGCAGTTGAGCATCTGCCTTTGGCTCAGGGCGTGATCCCGGAGTCCAGGGATCAAGTCCCACATCAGGCTCCCTGCATGGAGCCTGCTTCTCCCTCTGCCTATGTCTCTGCCTCTCTCTCTCTCTCTCTCTCTCTCTCTGCCTCTCATGAATAAGTAAATGAAATCTTAAGAAAAGAGAGACAATTCAAGAAACAGACTCTTAACTATAAAGAACAAGCTGGGGATCCCTGGGTGGCGCAGCGGTTTGGCGCCTGCCTTTGACCCAGGGCGCGATCCTGGAGACCCGGGATTGAATCCCACGTCAGGCTCCCAGTGCATGGAGCCTGCTTCTCCCTCTGCCTGTGTCTCTGCCTCTCTCTCTCTCTCTGTGACTATCATAAATAAAAAAAATAAAAAAAGTAAAAAGAACAAGCTGATGGTTACCAGAGGGGAGGGGGTGGGGGATGGGTGAAACAGGTGATGGGGATTAAGGAGGGCAGGTGTCATGATGAGCACTGGATGATGTATGGAAGTGTTGAATCACTATATTGTACACCTGACAGTACTATAACACTGTCAACTAAAATAAAATAAATTAAAATAAAATTTAAACCTTAAAACTGATGGTTTCTTATCGTGTATCATGACAAACTATACTCATAGTAATTGTATTCTTCACAACCTGCACAATTGCTAAAAAAAAAAAAAAAAGAGCCAGTTTCACTTTAGAATATCCTTGATTTAGCCATGAAATTATTAAATCTTGACCCCTGAGAACAGAACATTTTAATACTACATGTGGTTAAATGGGAAGTATGAATAAATCACTTCTGCACACTGAAGCATAATGATTGTCTTAAGAAAAAGCACATGTGCAGTTCTTAGAGTTGCAAACCAAACAGCCAGTTTTTTCACAGAATACCATTTCCAATCAAAAGAGTCCTTGACAAACTTTCAGACCTAGTCTTTGGCAGGGATTTTCTCAAAAATGAGCAGGATGAGCCTGTCACTTCAAGGACAACAACTGACAGTATTGTAGCCAATTAAAAAATTCAAACCTTCAAGTGAAAATTTGAATTCTTAGAAAACTTGTCAATTAGGATGCTTTTTGCAGTGAGCTAGACTGCTTCCCAATCTTTCAAGACTTTTTCTGATTAGCTTTCTGATTTAGAATTATATAAGGAAATATGTAAAAATTTAGAAGATCTGCATAAATCAACAAGCCAACTTTTCTAAATGGCCAATGGGCAATGTTCTAAAAATCGCGTGTGGGTAACAGATCCATTCACAGTGTGAGGTACAGAAATGGATTTCAATGAAACAAAGCACAGAAGTTCATTGTCATGGTTTTAGATTTCATGTTGCAACTGATCTCTAAGAAACTACCAGTTGCAGGGCACCTGGGTGGCTTAGTTGGTTAAGCATCTGACTCAACTTGGGTTCAGGTTTTGATCATGGGATCAGCCCCACATTGGTCTCCATGCTGAGCATGGAGACTGTTTAAGATTCTCTCTCTCCCTCTGCGCCTCCCCCCTGCTCCTGTGCTCACTAGCTCTCTCTCTCTCTCTCTTCCTCTCACTCCCTGCCTCTCTGTCTATCTCAAAAAAAGAAACTTCTAGTTGCAAGTTTTGGTGTAGTATCAAAGAATGTTCATACTCTCTGAAAAGGCTATTAAAATTCTCCTCCCTTTTTTGACCATGTATCTGAATGAGGCTGGATTTTCTTCATATTCTTCAACCAAAACAACAACAAATAACAGATTGAAAGCAAAAGTAGATATGAAAATTCATCTATCTTCTCTTACGACAGACATTAAAGAGATTTGCAAGGAATAAAGTTAAAAGAATGCCACTGTTCAATTTTTTTTTGAGAAAGCAGTTATTTTTCATGACAATGTTGATGTTAACATGTTAATGTATTTGTAGTTTTGTTTTTAAATGACTTAGTAAGTATTTTTAAGTTTTCTCCATTTTATTTTTTAAAAGATTTATTTATTTATGGGACAGAGGGAGAGGGAGAAAATCTCAAGCAGACTCTCTGCTGAGTGCAGAGCCAGGCACAGGGCTCGAACTCATGACCCTGACACCACGACCCAAGCCAAAGGCAAGAATCAGATGCTTAACCAACTGAGCCACCCAGACACTCCAGTTTTCTCAATTTTAAAGTTCTAATGCAGTTTCCTGGCTGACTCAGTTCATAGAGCAAATGACTCTTGATCTCAGGGCCGTTAGTTCAAGCCCCATGGTGGGGAGTGGAAATTACTTAACATAAAATAAATTTCAAAAAAAATTTAATTTCTAATGCAGTAAATACCAATAAGTATAACCTACATCACAAAAGCTCTTTGAGGTCCTTCATCTTGATTAAGACTGGAAATCAAAAAGAAACCAAAACATTCTGAGACTAAAAAACTGTTCGAGAAAGGTTGAGCCTAGAGATTCAGTTCTGGGGGGGACAAAAAGCAAGATCAGTTAGGATACTTGCTGCTATGGAAAACAGAAAACTCAATTTGAACTGATTTAAACAAAAAAGGAAATCTCTTCTCACATAAAGGAAGTCCCAGATAGGGATGCTCCAGGATTAGCTGATTCAGCAACTACATGATGTCGAGGACCCTGGACCTAACAATCGCTCTGCCCTGCTACCATAGTTTTGGTTTCAACCCTAGGAAGGTGGCCTCCTGAAGATCACTATCAGTGATCAGGGGGGCATGTCCTCTTGTCCATATAGAGCAGAGAAGAAAGAAGAAAGAGAGCACCTTCTTCCACCATGCCATATAAACCCTCCTCTAGGTCTGACTGGTCCATCGTGAGTTAGTGCCACCAGGGGAATGCTGTGCACTCACTGGACTGGACCTGCCTTGGAGCTGACGTTGGGGCAGCCCCCTGAAATAAACTAAAGGAGAGGGAAGTTTCTTAAGAGAGCAGCAAGGGAAGAAGTAGATGCTGCATTGGCTGCAACTCTCATTCCAACGGGTAGGAAGCAGAGGAGTGATACTGGCTGGGCTGCTAGCACCAAAGTCAAAATCAGACTCCAGGAAGGATCCAGTTAGCCAGCCACTCATCAGTGGCACTGTCCAGCAGATGTTGTACCGGCTCCAGCACAACTACTGGACCATAGATGCCACTGCCATTACCACTGCTGGAAAAGTGAATTCTAAACTGCCCTTGAATTGTATCACTTGCTTGGAAATTCAAAGTCCTGGGCTGGAGCATCTGATTGATTTACTTAAGCCACATATCATTCATTGTCCAAGCTGCTCCTGATGCTGGAGAGGGTATATCCCACAGCTTCCTGCTGAAAGGTGGGATCCTCTTCCATCAAGATTCACAATGCTGGGAAGCCCATCAAAATAAGGACATCCACATGCGGGGTAGCCAAAAATGACAAATGCTCCCTTTAGACAGATGAAAATTCTTAGGAGAAAACTCAGTTCAAACAAAGATAGGTAGATAGATGATATTCTTTCTTTTTTTAAAGATTTCATTTATTTATTCATGAGACACACAGAGAGGGAGGCAGAAACATAGGCAGAGGGAGAAGCAGGCTTCCTGTGGGGAGCCTGATTCGAGACTCCATCCCAGGACCCTGGGATCACAACCTGAGCCAAAGGCAGATGCTCAACCACTGAGCCATCCAGGTGCTCATAGACATTCTTAATATACACATGCTTTATATATACACACACAGATCTATGCTTATTTGTTTATTTATTTATTTATTCATAGCAAACGCAAGAGAAGTCATTTAATTCCAGTACACCATTTACTAGCTGTGTAACCTTGCTTAAGACTGCCAAGCCTCAAAAAAAAAAAAAAGACTGCCAAGCCTCTGTTTGCTATCCGCAGTATAGGGATAATAAGAAAACCTACCTCATAAGAGTATTGCAAGATCTAAAGTATTCATAACGTGCTTAGCACAATATTTAAGATGCTAATTATTAATATCAGAGCAATGAAGAAGAAATATTGACAAGGTAGAAAATATTTATCTGTAAATTGTTTTTCCAACCTTCAAGGCACACCAATAGCCAAGGGGGGTAGTTTCTGATTTCCTGCTGGGGACAGTTCCAGAGTCAGTAGCTGAGAGGCAAAGCCAGTTACCTTCGTTACTAAGTGTGTATATCACCTTTCATTCAGAGCAGAAACAACCTTTGGACATGTCTCACCTACTTACATGTCAGTCCAGAGGAAATGGGTCTCAGACAAGTAACCAAACCCTTTGGAAGACAGGCAATCTCAGTTCTCTGGTACTAACAGCTAACTTAACATGGAAGAGCACCAGAGAAAAAAGACTAGAAGGAAAATATACCAACATATTAATAGTAACTACCCCTAAGTCTGCAGCCACAGGGCATGTATATTTTCCTTACCAGAATTTTCTAGTTTGTAAAATAAACATGTATAAATTTTGTAATTTTATATGTAATAACATATAATTATGTATTCATATATTGTTTATCACATATAAAATATGTGGTACATATTTTCACTCTTTTATTGTCTAAAACTGATCACGATAATCACTCTTGTTAATATAACTTTGGGAAAATGTTTACACAGATGACCAGAGATCAAACATCAGGGTGAACGTAAGGAAAACGTGAAAGGAGGGCTCAGGAACCTGAGGGCTGCCACTGCCACTTCCGGCACCACCTCATCCCCACAACAATCCTTAGTGAAAATAATTTTTAAGGAAAGACGTAATGAGGGTAAAGAAGTTCAAGATGATGGCCACTGTGGATTGAGCTTTACATGCATAGCTGTACTTAACTTCCAACCCCCAGGGTAAATAAGCATCAGCAACCCTATTTTGCAGATGGTGATTCATCATCTTGAACTTCTTTACCCTCATCTCAGTTTCTCAATTTAGGCACTTGAGAGGGGTACGTACACTTGGGCTGTGGGAGAAAGTTCTGGCTTGGGGAGGGGTCCCCTATGGGCCTTGGGGAGTGATTGCTACTCCCATTTGGAGAAGCAGCTCACCAGCCGTCCTCCTGACGGGCATGCACAGCAAAGGACTGGAAGCCAATGCGGCTCAGCCAAAAACCCAGAGAAGTAACCCACACTGTCTCAGCCAGGCTTTCCCTTCTCTTTATTCTGCCAACAGAGCTCATGTCATCTGGAAGGCTTTTTTCCACAGCAGATTTGTGTGTGTGTGTGTGTGCTCCTGTGATGAGCCAGCCACTGTAGGGAATGAAGAAGCTTGTGACATGTGGCCTTGGGTCTTAACAAAAGCCATTCTGATTTGCAGATGAGACCTTTTGGTCACTAATCTCATCACTAGTGAATGAAGTTTCCAGACCTAAGAGAAAGGGGTCAGGGAGAGAGGATCATAGGCTTCGAGTGCAGTAGACAACCACTGCAAGAGGTGAACAGGAAACCAATTATCGAGTGCTTACTGTATGTAAGACTCGCCTCACTCGCAGTGTCTTCCAATCCTCGCAGCCACCTCTGTGGTCTGCGGTCTCCCTGGGGCCTGAAGCCCAGAGGGGTCGGGCAACCGTCTGAAGCCACACCAGTTGGTCCCAACGGGCAGACAGAGCCTGATCTACACACACACACACACACACACACCGGTCTGTCCCACTCCTAACCAAGGCTGAGACTCTCCAAATTGTCTGCTAGTCAATTAGAAATGTCCTGTGAGCCTCCATGGTGCCGTGAATATCAGAGTGCATGTGGCAGAGCAATACTGGCTTAGTGGGAGAAGGATCTGGAACCCTGTTCAAAACCCCTTCTGCACAGGTCTCAAGTCACTGGCATAAAACATACTCCTGGAATACCCGCAAATGTCATGTTCAAATCATATTCAACAATGGGCTCTTTTATACACGTTTCTGTCACCCATGTAATAAAAGGAACTGTACTTCTCTCGCTGTTACATCCTTTTTATTTTTTTTTAAGATTTTATTTATTTATTCGTGAGAGACCCAGAGAGAGGCAGAGACACAGGCAGAGGGAGAAGCAGGCTCCCCATGAAGAGCCTGATAGGGGACTCTATCCCAGGACCCTGGGATCATGCCCTGAGCCAAAGGCAGACGCTCAACCACTGAGTCACCCAGGTACCCCCACTGTTACATCCTTGCATGATTTCCTCCCACTTCTCCTGGGTGGGCTGGGAGGCTTGCAGTAACCCCACCAGGGGGCAGGGAGCTGGCTTCACAGCCATTCTGTCACAGAACCCCACAACCAAGTGGCCAGGAGGGGCAGAGAGCACACTAGCTGGCTCTCCCCTTCACTTCAGTATGCCAGGTCCGTTAGTGTCCTCAAAACTGGGCGGGCAGGTCACCAGAACAGATAACGCATGTATGCCACAGCTCTAGCACGGTTACAGTCCCCAGGTGAGAAGAGAAGGAGGATAAAAGTGGGCACCCAACCTAACTCAGGAGGGTGAGCGGCTCTCTGGTGCACCTGCCTCTAAAAGGGCTCCCAGCATGCAAGACTTTGCATTTTAAAGTCAAGCAAGGGGTGCACCTGGGTGACTCAGTTGGTGAAGCATCTGCTTTTGACTCAGGTCATTATCCCAGGGTCCTAGGACCAAGCCTAGCTTTAGGCTCCCCGCTCAGCGGGGGTTCTGCTTCTCCCTCTCTCTCTCTGCCCCACCCCACACACTCATGCTCTGTCTCAAATAAATAACTTTTTTTTTTTTTTAATAAAATCAAGCTAGGGTCACTTCCCAGTTGTCTCATTTCATCCTGGCATAGGCCTAGGGGGGAATTACATTGATCACCTCCTTTCCCAGATGGAGAAACTGAGACTTAGGCAGGGAAACGAGATGTCTACAAATAGCCCCATAAAACAGCTTCTGCCCACGATCAATTTCAGAAAGGGGCTCTGAACTCTGCTTTCTGAAGTTTGCCAGAGTGATGGAGGGAGGGCAGGAAGAAGTCAAAGAGGAAGGAAGAAAGGAAGGAAGAGGAGAGGAAGGAAAAGAGAGGGGGAGGGGAGGAAGGGGAGGGGGAGGAGAGAGGAAGAGGGAGGAGAGAGAGAGAGAATGTGTGAATGGGGACACCTGACCATCCTCCCACAGAACATGCTCCACCTGGGCAGTCCCTTCCGGAGGATGCAGGCCAGCCCTCGACTTGCCCCCCACTCCGCTTCCTGTGGAGCTGACCGAGCACCAGCTGCAGCTCATTTTACTCCCCCCAGAAACAAGCATATCATCATATGATATTCATGCCTATTTTTATAAATAATTCATCTTTTTTTTTTGCACGAAAGTTAAACAGCCTGAAGCTAGAACATTTAAAAGGAACGTTGGTGCCTTATTCATAAAATAATAATGTGCTGCTTTGCCAGACAGTTTGTGAAAGTCCTGAAGCTAAAATACACGGAGTTCTGGGTCTATTTTTAGCCTGGAAAAGGCCTTCCGATGTCTTTCTCAGTTCACACTTGATAAGGGCAGTGTTATGCTTTCTCTGAATGTGGGCTTTCCCAAATCAGTTACATTCACAGAGGGAACTCTAAAAGAAAACTTGGCCAATAGCGTATTTATAAAATCTGAGCCCCGGTACACAAATGCTTTTTTTAACTCCACCAAAAAAATAAATTATAAACAAAAGGATAATGTAGTCTAGGATCAACCACAGCTATGGAAAATGGGGCCACGGATTGTCAATGTTTCCATGAGTCTTTTTCCCAAGCTGACAGGGAGATTTCTTTTGCAAAATGACAGCAAACCCAGAGCTGGAAATGCTTAGAAACAACTGATAGACAATAAGATTTGAGCCTCCAGGTTATGATGGGTTCTCCCTTCCCCTTGAAGTCATACAACAGTGTTTTACAAGGTCCTTGTCACCTATGATGATCTTTCAACTACAAATGTGGAGCGCCTGGGTGGTTCAGTCAGTTAAGTGTCCAACTTTTTTTAAAAAAAAGATTTAATTTATTTATTCATGAGAGACACAGAAAAAGAGGCAGAGACATAGGCAAAGGGGAAAGCAGGCCCCATGCAGGAAGCCTGATGCCCACATCAGGATCCCTGATCCTGATGCTCTGATTCCTCAATCCAGGGACTCCAGGATCACACCCTGAGCCAAAGGCAGACGCTCAACCATTGAACTACCCAGGCATCCCAAATGTCCAACTCTTGGTTTCGGTTCAAGTCATGATCTGATGACTGTGAGAGTCATGTCCCTCCCCCTCTTCTCCTGTCCCTCCTCACCCCATGAAAAATATAAAATCTTTTAAAAAATAAAATACTAAGATCCCTCTTGCCATATTATCTCCAGAAGAACACACCAAGACTCATAATGTTGTTGCCTATGACCTAGGACAACCAACTGGTTTGCTAGGGACTCTCAGGTATAAACTAGAAAGTCCCAGGCAAAGCAGGACTAGTTGGTCACCCTACCTATGCCAAGGGATTCTGGATCGCTGGGACAGACGCAGGGGAGAAAATGGTGACTATGCCCTTTCACATGTTTGGAATATTGAACCTTGTGAGTTTATGACTTGTTCAAAAAAAGTAAGTTAAAAATGTTCTGTTGAGAACTATTCACCAGGCTGTGTTTTACAGTGAGGTGATACCCTCCACCCTGCCATAGGAGTGGAGACCACTGAAGTCCGGCCCATGGCATGTGCTCCTTTGATCAAATTTAATCCATGCAGCTAGGTAGAACTAAACCCAAAACCACAAAAAGTAACAGCTGGGAGACATCTATTGAAGCTATTGTCTCTAAATCTGACCCCAGGTAAAACATTGACACATTATATCATTTCACCTCTGGGAATTTGTGATAAGGAAATAAGAATGAACACAGATATTTAGCAACCAAAACATCTGTGGCAGTGCTATTAGTGATTATAAAGAGACAGAGACAACATAATGTTTAACAGCAGCAGATTGATAAAATAAACAATAGAATACCAGGACAGTAGAATAATATGCAACTTTTTTTTTTTTTTTTTTTAAGAGAGTGAGCAGGAGTGCATGAGCAGGAGATGGGCAAGGCGGGGCAGAGGGAAAGAGAGAATCTTAAGCAGGCTCCACTCCCAGTGTGGAGCTGAATGTAGGACTCAATCCCACGACCCTGAGATAATGACCTGAGCAGAAATCAAGAGTCAGATGTTCAACCAACTGAGCCACCCAACCACCTCTAATATGTAACAATTTTAAAGATTTTTTTTATCCATTCATCTTTTGATGGACAAAGAAGATGTGGTCTATATATGCAATGGAATATTACTCAGCCATTAGAAATGACAAATACCCACCATTTGCTTCAACGTGGATGGAACTAGAGGGTATTATGCTGAGGGAAGTAAGTCAATCAGAGAAGGACAAACATTACATGGTTTCACTCATACGGGGAATATGAAAAATAGTGAAAGGGGTTATAGGGGAAAGAAGAGAAAATGAATGGGAAATATCAGAGAGGGAGACAAACCATAAGAGACTCCTAACTCTGAGAAACGAACAAGGGGTAGTAGAAGGGGAGGTGGGCAGGGGGATGGGGTGACTGGGCGATGGTCACTGAGGGGGGCATTTGATGGGATGAGCACTGAGTGTTATGCTATATGTTGGCAAATCGAACTCCAATAAAAAATATACATAAAAATAAAAATAATAAAATAAAATATGCAAGATGACATAAGCCATAGCTGGACTTCTATACTCTGGCTTTTTTATGACTGATATTTAAAATAATGTATCAAGAGGTCAATCCCCCCAAAAAATAATAAAATACAAAAATAAAGCCTCATATTGGGACACACGGGTGGCTCAGCAGCTGAGCGTCTGCCTTCGTCCCAGGATCGAGTCCCACATCGGGCTCCCTGCATGGAACCTGCTTCTCCCTCTGCCTGTGTCTCTGCCTGTGTGTGTGTGTCTCATCTCTCATGAATAAATAAATAAAATCTGTAAAATAAATAAATAAATAATATAAAGTTTGGGGGTTTCTTTTAAGATTTTATACGTTAAGGGTGCCTGGTTGGCTCAGTGGTTGAGTGTTCACCTTTGGCTCAAAGTGTGATCCCGGAGTCCTGGGGTCAAGTCCCACATCAGGCTCCTCACCAGGAGCCTGCTTCTCCTTCTGCCTCTCTCTGTGTGTCTCTCATGAATAAATAAATAGATAATCTTAAAAAAAAAAGATTTATATTTTAAGTAATCTCTACCCCCAATGTGGGGCTTGAACTCAACCCCAAGATCAAGAGTTGCACACTCTACTGACTGAGCCGGCCAGGCACCTGAAGTGATGCTTTGGAAGAATCTTTCATCCTGAAATATGTTCCTGATATATTAAATGATACAATAAATAATAAATATGTTAAAAGCAGATTACAAAATATGTATGTTTTGATACCACTTTCGTTAAGAAAATAGTACAGGGTCTGGATCTCTTAAATATTATGGTAATAAATGAATGAACCAACAGTTATTACATGTCCAATTTTCTCCACACAGCAGTCTGCGCTATCATGACATGTGATCAAAATGTTTTAATAGCATTAAAAAAAACGTTCTGTTAATATCAGATGAGAGGGCTGTTTTTCTTAAATGAGTGTACCTCCAAGAATGGCAAGTGGAGTGTATGAGACCCCTACAAAACTAACATCATCACATGTAAGTTCTGCTTTGTTTATTATTTAATTAGTGCCTAAAACATATACTCCAAAGGATTTTATCATTATTCACCTTAAAAGCTCAAAATTTTGTGGGCACCTGGGTGACTCAGTTGGTTAAGCATCTGCCTTCAGCTCAGGTCATGGTCTCAGGGTCCTGGGATTGAGTCCCAAGTCAGGCTCCCTGCTCAGTGGGGAGACTGCTTCTCCCTCTCCCTCTGCCTGCTGCTCCCCCTGCTTGTGGGCTCTCTCTCTCTCTGTCAAATAAATAAAATCTTGGGGGGGGGGGGGGTGGGAAGCAACGCAACATTTTGCCAAGTTCCGTAAATACTCATTCTCACAACACCAGAAGGTAAGTGGGGCTCACATGGTTGTTCCATTTCAAAGATTAGAGAACAGAGGCCTAGGGGGGCCATCTAACTTGCCCCGAGTTGGACATGAACATGTGTGGGCCTTCTCCCCCTGGGGCAGGTCTGTTCTTTGCTGGCCTACATCTGGTTAGTATTGTCAAACCATGGAAACAGTGGGCCGTTGCCAGAGAGAAATATTTCTATCAAAGTTTCTCAAGTGTCCCCTAGGAGAGACCGCCAACAACCAGTGATGACATAATACTGGCTGATGGAGGTCCCCGCCCCGCCGCCCACTGCCCTGCCCCCACCGGCCAATCATGCTGCAGCACTGAGTGCCACCCACAGAGAAACTTTTTATGGGACTTCAATGGACACAAAGTCTTGAGGTGCACTATGTGGGGAGGGCCCCAACCTCTGAGCCAGTGCTGGACCATCTGTCCCCAGCTCCTTTTGCAGTTCAGCATTTGTCTCATACACATCGAGGTCACACTCATTTGTTTTCTTCTCAAAATGAAGATTCTGGGGAGGTGAAGACCAGCTGGCCAGAACTGAACAAGCCAGGAAAGTAGGGGGGCGGGGGGGCACCCTCAGGGTGGCTGTTTATAAAATAAATAGGGTCCGTGGGGCAGACTCCAGCCTGCTTGATGAGAACACACCAGCCATTGTCTCTGTGTTTTTCAGAGTCTGCAAATGGGAGTAACCCCCCGTATCCAGAGACACCCCGCTATGCCTATCTCACTGTGGTTCCCACAACTGGCATCAGCGACCTCGCAGTGAATGCCTGAATGAGGTTTCACATTTGCAAAAGTTCCTCTTTCCATTCCCAGGCAGAGCTATTTGAAGGACAGGGACAGGGAAATGATCAGTTTTGAGATGGTCCCAGGTGGCATCTCTCCCATTCCCCACAGCGTGAATTCCAAACCTCCATCCCTCTATGGATGCCCTCTCGCTCCACTCTGGACCCTTCTAGCTTCAAAACAACCTTTCAACCTGTTTCCAAACAAACTACTCTACAAACTACTCTACATCCCCACCCACATTTCCTGGCTCCCCTTGGGTCTCAGGGCTCTGCCCTCCTACTCAGGAGCCCCACTCCACTTTGACTCTGGATCCTGTCTCCTCCGTGCCCTCGAAAGCTTTGTTCTACCAACTGCCTCCACTTTCTCCAGGATCATCAGTCCTCTGCTAGATACTCCTGCTTTAAAAAAAAAAAAAAAAAAAAAATCCCTGATTTTTGAATGTCTCCCTCCTTGTTCTTCAACATCTCTTGTTGCTCCTTCCCTGAACCTCTAGGCAGCATTTGAGGATGCGAGGCTCTTGGAAGTCTCTGCTCCCTGGAGGGCTGAGACCTCGTTCTCTCCAGGTTTTGCATCTTCCCTGTTACCTTTGTCTCCCTCTCTGGAGCTGGCACCTCTGCCTGTGGCTCAATCTGCAAGGTTTCTACCCAACACCCTCTCCCTGGGTCCTCAATCGTGGCACGAGCATTAAATGACTCTCTTAATTTTCCCTATGACCATCCTTAAGATCTTCTGATTCTAAAAACCTCAAACATGTCCAAAACTAGACTCTCATCTTTCCCCCAGACCTCTTCTGCCTTCTGAGCTCCCTGTCTCTGAGGATTCCCTGAAGCTAGAAACCCAGGGGGGATTTCCCATACTCTTCCCCCTCCTCACTGCCACACTGCCAAGCCCCTTCTCTTCTCCCTCAAAATGAAGTCCAAAGCCATCCACATTCATCTGCTTATCTGTCTTCCCAACACAAACGTGCACACATACATAAATGCAAAATCCATCAATTCAGGAATTGTGTCTGTTTTGTTTATAGCTATATCCCCCCCACCCAGAAATATGCCTGGCACATAATGAGTGTTCAATAAATGTCGCTCAACTGAATGAACAGATACGCACTGAGTTTATATCAGGTAACATCGTGGTTTAGCATACCTATTTAAAGTCAAGGCAAGAGTTTGAACCTTGGCTCTGCCATTTACTCTTTGTGTGACTTTTTAAACTAGATTAACTTAACCTGAGTCTGAACCTCCTGATCTATAATATGACCATAAAAACAGCAGATGACTCAAGAGTTCATTGTCAGGGTTAAATGAGGGAACACATATAAAGAGCTCATCACAGTGCCTGGTACACATCAAGGCATCAACAGGCTTTAGATATGATTGCTGTTGTCATCATTCCTTCCTGTCTTCGGATCCCACCTGTGTCAGAACATCCTCCCAACTGGTTCCTCAGCATCTGGTGGACTCCTGCCCTCTGGTGAATCTCCATTCTACTTTCAGAACCAGAGTGACCTTTATGAATGTAATTGAGCATAACACTCCCTTGCTGAGTAACCTTGTAAACTTCACCTCTTAAGTCTGAATTCCATAGTTTGGCCTTAGCTTCCCCATCCCCAGCTTCATCTACCCACAACTCCATGCACCCCGAACTCTACTAATCCATGCGCTGTCCCTTCCCCTCCAAGCTATTGCCTGAGCTATTCTCTGGTTCAACCAGGGATACTTTTCTTGACACTAATCCCCTCCTAATCATTCTACAAATAGACATAAACTCCTTTGTGAAGCTTTTCCTGATCTTTTCTCCATACCCCTCATCATCCCGTGCAAACTTACTACAGCCTGCTTACATTCTTCTACGACAGCTAGGGCAACCAACTGTCCCAGTCTGCCCAGGACTAAGGAGTTGCCAGGAATGCAGGACTTTTAGTGCCAAAACCAGAGGGTCCTGGGCAGATATGGTGTCTGGTCACCCTAATAGCATCAATCACATTGTTTGGGAATTAGCTGTCTCTCTGATAAGATTGTAGGGCACACATTTTGTCTTGTTTATCTTCATATCCTCAAACATCTAACCTCATGTCAGACACATTACATGGTTCATATTCGATAAATATTTGTTGAATGTGCTCATTGAGATAACAGTTAATTGGAGCAGCAGAAGAGCTTACTGGCTGTAGCTCAAATCCTGTCCCCCTTCCTGCACGACCTTGGGCAGGTTATCACTTTTACTCATGTATTTGTTTGTCCCTAAATGATTTAAGGCAAATTCCTTGGTCTTGCTGAGCCTTTGTTTGCTCATTTGTGTAACGGAGATAATATCCATTTCATAGAGATGTTACAAAGATGAAATGGATGTAAGGGGGTTAACAGAGCTCCTGGCACACAACGAGCTTTCAATAAATGCTAGTCGCTATTACTATTGTTCTATTTATTATCATGGAAAGGGTTAACACAGGGCCTTCAATAAAGGTTATTCCAACTTCCCCTCCCCTCCGCTCCATTAAATAAATTAATACAGGTGGCCTTAAATGTAATTATAACACAGAAAAAGCAGCCCTTAAAACAGTGGTCAGCCACCTTGCTGCACATTAGAACCCCCCAGGGGACTTTTATAAAGATTGATGCCCAACCTCTGACCAGTTAATTCCAATCTCCAGTGATGAAACCACACATCAGCCCCTTTAGAGGGTTCCCCTGGAGATGCTAATAGGTGGCCAAGTTGAGAACCTCTGCCTTGGGTCACCTGGCTCATCACTCTTTAAAACTCTTAATAGCTGTGCTAGGTCTTTCCAAATGAGTATCCCTAACTGTAGCTTTTGTCAGCAGTCAAGAGTGCTCCATTCCCCTTGTATTCCTCCATTGTCCTCAGGGCAAGACCTGGAAGATTCTCAGCTGACCTGAGAGCCGACAATCACTTCTCCTGTTACCCTGCGCAGGCTGGTACCCCAGTTCCTTTTTTTTTTTTTTTTTTTTTATAGTATAAATACTTTTTATTTATTTTATTTATTTTTTTTTAATTTTTTATTGGTGTTCAGTTCCTAAAGCCCCAATCTCTCAGGAATTTAGAGATGTGAAAAAGAGATCACTTTATCCATGTCTGCCCTAAGGGTACAGATGGGTTTTTTTCTTAGCCAGCATTTCTCAAACTGGGCTCCACAAACATCTTGTCAAGGACCAATGAGTTCTTTTTTTTTCTTTCTTTCTTTAAGATGCTATTTATTTATTTGACAGAGAGAGCACAAGCAGGAGGAGCAGCAGAGAGAGGGAGAGAGAAAGGGAGAAGCAGAGCCCCATGCGAGACTCGATCCCAGGACCCTGGAATCATGACCTGAGCCCAAGGCAGATGCTTAATCAACTAAGCCACCAGTTCCGCATGAGAAAAGTTTTGTTTGCTTTCTCTATCTGTTGATAATCTAAGATGTAACTATTGTGCATTCTAAGAGACCTACTGCAAGAACTGAATGCGTTTGTGTTTTGTAACATAAAGGCAGTGCACACATACAGATACAGAAGTAGTCCAACAGAGCGATCGGTGGGAAACTGAGTCCTCCCATGGCACCAGGCAGTAGAAGCAGAACAGGCTCAAAGTGACCATCAAGTACCCTTAGTATGGAACCAGCTGTAGAAACATTGCAGTTTGTGTTTTTCACAACAGTTGTAGCATCTAATTAGCACCAAAGATACAGTTAGGATATTTTTTCCCATTCCAAAAACAATTCCAAAAATGGGTAGAGAAATCCCACTTAAAGGAGATTTTAATAAGGCTAACCATATCTTTCAGTGACTGTGAGGGATCTACAGATTTACCCAGTAACACCTCATTAAAATCAGCAATTGGGAATTGTTCACTGGCTGGTTATGTAGTGTCTGATTGGCCAGCATTTGCTAATGCTGTAATTAGCATTTGCTAATACAGCCTTGATGTGATTGATACCATTTGTGACTTACTTTTATGAGGAGAGAGTCTTTGCATGGGTAATATTAAAGTAAAAATACAGAAACAGATTCTAGAACTAGACCCAACACTACATCTTTCCATTGTTAAGCCAGCAACTGTGGTTTATTTGTAGTAGAGCCTTACGTAAATCCCATCAAAATAATGCAACTTATTTAGATGTTGTGCCTATGCACTTTCTTTTGTTTTTAATTTATATTTTTTGGCTTTATAGGTGCATAAGAGCTGTAAACATAAACAACTTATAACTAGTTTTATTTTATGCCTAATTAAGAGATGACAGGGGATCCCTGGGTGGCTCAGTGGTTGAGTGCCTGCCTTCGGCCCAGGGTGTGATCCCAGAGTCCTGGGATGGAGTCCCGCATCGGGCTCCCTGCATGGAGCCTGCTTCTCCCTCTGCCTGTGTCTCTGCCTCTCTCTCTGTGTCTCTCATGAATAAATAAATAAAATCTTTTTTTAAAAATGACAAAAATAATTCTAGTCTTTGTTGTCAGTCCTCAATGGTCTTTTCCTCCTGGTTTGGACACTTGTCCTGGTTATAGACCAGAACCATCTGGGATACTGACAGGTCTTGCCTTAATCAAGCAGAGGTCCAAGACAGCAGTTTGGAGTAGAAGACACTTCCCTGGGCCCCAGGTCTGCTTTGTCACCACAGGTGGAGACTACTTTGTCACTTAATGGCCAAGTCATCTCACCACCACCAATATCCCTCTCTTCCCACCTTCACCCCACCTTCACCCTACCCCACCCCCCCAGATCTCAGTCTCCCCATCTCCCTGAGGTCTACCATCCCTCTGACTCCACCTTTCCATGGCTCTGTGATCCTCTCACTTCGTGTGACAGCAACTCTAAGTAGAGGATAAACCATAGCAAGGCTTGGGATCAGAGCAGGGTGAGAATTCTGACCCAGACATTGTCTTACCTTGAACACCCAACCTCTCTGAGCTTCAGATTCCTTGGTGTAAAACAGAGAGAAGAATGCAATTGTCATGAGGTGGTACGTAGATTGAGTGAGATGAGAAACATCTGGGAGGCACAGAACATGCTCCTTCCAGTGGGGTGCTCAGGGAATGTTCCTTGCTGCCATTAGAGTTCCCACTAATCTCCAGGGGGCTCTGGGTCTGCCAGGAAGGAGAATGTTTTTTGGTTTTTAACCTCAGCCCATAACCTCCTTTCATCCAAATGAGGTTGAGACTTCTCTAGATTTCTGAATATGTAGCCACAGGATGCACAAAGGGAAATGGGGTATCTTGGGAAATGGGGAGGAGAGTGGTCAGGCTAAAGCTGGGGAGTGATGGAGCCCAGGGCTGGCCCTGTTATTGCTGCACAGGGCAGGAGACAGCAAGCCCCCTTCAGGAACGGGGAGGGTTTAGACCTGTCCTACCATAAGGCCATTGGAGGTGAAGCCCTCCTTTCCTGTGTACTTTACAGCCACTTGTTTCTTGAGTTTTTTTTTTTTTTAAGATTCATTTATTTATTTGCGAGAGACAGAGTATGTACGAATAGGGGTAGGTATAGATGGAGAAAGAGGGAATCTCAAGCAGACTCCACATTGAGTGCAGAGCTGGATGCTGGGCTCAATCTCACAACCCTGAGATCATGGCCTGAGCTGAAATCAAGAGTCAGACACTTGACCAACTGAGCCACCCAAGCATGCCCTTTTCATTACTTGCAATTGAGCAAACCAGATTTGCATTTTGATCTTAGTAAGGTATAAATGACTGGTCAAACACACACATCTGCCATGCTTTTTCACCTGTGGGAAACTAATTAGTGGACTCCCAAGTCCACCCAGGAAACAAGGTCAGGGGGAGCACTATTTACTGGGTCCCTCCCCAAATATCAGTCTTGGGATGGGGAAAATCCCCTGTTCCTACTATCTCAGGCAAGAGAGGCAACTTCTACTACTCTGAAAAGCAAGAGGCTGCCCCAGCCCTAAGCCCAAAAACCCCAGATTTTTCTGAGCCCAGGTTCCCAGCACCTGGTAGCTGGGTAAGAAGGGGCTTCCCATTCAACCAGGGTTTACAGAACCCCCAGACTATGAGTCCTCCTCCCTGGCAAAGAGTTCCTGCCACCTAGACTCCTGAGGGGACCCAGTGGCTCTGGAATATCAAATCCCATTTCCTGTTCTTCTCAACTCCTCCCAGCTGCTCCCAGAAATCCTACATAAAAGATCAGTTCTGTTCGGTTTCTGCAAGCTCTTGTAATAGTTCACCAGTACTGCCATAACCCAGTACCACAGAGCAGGTGGCTCAAACAACAGACATTTATTGTCTCACAGTCTGGAGGCCACAAGTCCGAGATCAAGATGTTAGTAGGTTTGGTTGCTCCCGAGGCCTCCTGCCTTGGCTGGCAGATGGCCACCTTCTCATCTTGTATTCACAGTGTGGTCCTTCCTCTGTGTGTGCACATGTCATGTCCAAATGCTCTTGTAAGAACACCAGTCATATTGGATGAAGATCCACCCTAAAGACCTCAGTTTAACTTAATTACCCCTTTAAAGACATTATTTCCAAGTATGGTTGGAGACAATGAGGTATGGGAAGTTAGAACTGCAACATAGGAATTGGGAGGTCATGAGGGGTGGCGGGGGTGCAGGGACACAATTCAGCCTATACTGTGAAGGTTCATTTTATGCATTGACTTGGCTAGGCTCTGATGCCCAGTTGTTCAGTCACACATCAGCATAAATGCTGCTCTGAAGGTATTAGATGGGATTGCCATTTAGATCGGTAGATTTTGAATAAAGTAGATTAGCCTTCACAACGTGGGCCTCATCCAGTCAGCTGAAGACCTTAGGCATGGGCTGAGATCCCCCCAAAGAAAAAGGAGTTCTGCCTCCACAGTGCAACACAAAAATTCTGTCCGAGTTTCCAGCCTTGGACTCAAGATTTAAACATCTCCTCCCATCTCAATTTCCAGCCTCCCAGCTTGCCCTCCCTGCGAATGTCAGACTCTTCATCTACCATGAGCCATTGGCTCTTCATCATGAGCCAATTTCATCATGAGCCAATTCCTTACAACGAATCTGTCTCTCACCCTATTCAACAGGAGATATCAATAGATAGATAGATAGATAGATAGATAGATAGATAGATAGATAGATAGATAATCTCCTCTTTATTCTATTTCTCTGAAGAACCCTAAGACAGATATTCAATTGCAGTACTCCTATATTACAATAATTAGAATTACATTAGCATGGGGTTAATTTTACAGTAAGCTTCCTTTTATAAGAATACCAAGTCCTATTTTTATTTGTTTGGTCTTCATCCTTGGAACTCAGAGCAATAGTCAGCGAGTCCTAGCAGTTCCCTCACTTGGGCTTGAGCACAAAAGGATTTTGTTAGCTCAAACACAAGAAAGTCCAGGAGAAAATAAGGCATCAGGCGCTTCTGGATTCAGGAGGTCCAACTGTGTCACCATTGAAATGCCACTCCGTCTCTTACCTCTGCTTTCCTCCACATTGGATGTATTCTTCAGCAGGCTCTGCCCGCCATCTTGCCACCAAGATAGCGGGCCACAGCCCTACCCCCAAACTGGGAGATCCTACCCTCTCAGCAACCCTATTGGAAAGAGCAATTCTTTAATCTCCAAGAGCTCTAACACAAGTCCCCAAATCGGATCTCAGTAGATAAACTTAGGTCATACACCCATTCCTAAAACAATCATGGCCAGCAATGGGTTTAAATGTGGGCACATGATCTGGTTCTGGAATGGCCTCAGAGGATTTCTGAGAAAGGTTTTTCTCCCTCCATGATAAGAGACAGGCTTGTGAGATAAAAGCTTTTGAACCCTTCTCTGCTTTCCTGCTTTGGAAAGCTGGTGAGAATGGGACCCTTGAAGCTATAGCAGGAGACTAGCCTAGGACACAAGCCATTACAGTGAGGACAGCAGGGGAAAGGCAGAGAGGGTGTATTAATGATATTGTTGGGCCTCTCAACAATCTTGAGATCTAGCCCCTCCCCCACTGGGTCAGGCTTTTGGCTCAGCGGGAAATCTGCTTCTCCCTTTCCCTCTGCACTCCCACCCAGCTCATGCTCTCTCTCCTGCTCTCTCAAATCAATAAATAAAATTTTTAAAAAATATATAATGCTACAGATTTCAATTAATTTTTTATTTCATTCAGATCTAAGTTGAATGATCCATGTTGCTGTATGTGCATCTAGTTGGTTTGTTCTGGCTGTGGCATAGAATTCCATGATGTATGTTCCACTTTGCATCATCCATACCTCCATGGATGTTGCCTCCAGCTCCCCACAACCACAAACAATACCATCATGAACTCTGCTGTCCATGTCCCCATGTGGACTTGTGGGATCATTTATATACATATGGAATGCACAGCCTTACCTTGGTTGAGACTGTCAGGTTAACACTCCCACCAACATGGCATGAGTCTCTATGTCCCCACACTCCTGCTAACAGGTGGCATAATCTAGCTGTCTAATCTTGCCTCAAATAGATGTCCACTTTCAGCTCTTTCTATTTTTTTATTTAAAATCAATTTAATTAATGAATAGTGTATCATTAGTTTCAGGGGTAGAGTTTAGTGATTCACCATATAACACCCAGTACTCATTCCATCACATGGCCTCCTTAATGCCCATCACCCAGTTACCCCATCCCCCCCACCTCACCTCCAGAAACCCTCAGTTTGTTTCCTATAGTTAAGAGTCTCTTATGGTTTATCTCCCTCTCTGTTTTTGTCTCATTTTATTTTTGCTTCCCTTCCCCTATTATCATCTGTCTTGTTTCTTAAATTTCATGTATGAGTGAAATCAGATATTTGCCTTTCTCTGACTTGTTTCACTCAGCATAATATACTCTAGCTCCATCTGTCACTGCAAATGGTAATATTTCTTTTTGATGGCTGAGTAATATTCCACCGTATATTTACACCACATCTTTATCCAGTCATCTGTCAATGTACATCTGGGGTCTTTCCATATTTTGGCTAATGTGGACATTGCTGCTACAAACATTGGGGTGAATGTGCCCCTTTGAATAACTATGTTTATATCCTTTGGATAAATACCTAGTAGTGCAATTGCTGGGTTGTAGGGTAGCTCATTTTTAACTTTCTAAAGAGCCTCCATACTGTTTTCCAGAGTGGCTGTACCAGCTTGTATTACCACCAGCAGTGTAAGAGTGTTCCCCTTTCTCTCACTTTCAGCTCTTTATTGTTCTAGTTTACATTTGTAACTAATGATTTGGAGCATCTTTTGATAGTAGTCTTTTAGGCTTCCACTTCTATAAATTGTGCATTTGGATCCTTTTCCCGTTTTTCTATAGAAATTCCTATATTTTTCTTATTGTTTTGTAGGAATTCCTTGGATATTTTAGATATTAATCCATTGTCACTAATCCATTGTCACCCTTAGGCATTGCAAATATCTCCCTTCACCCTGATATCTATTAACTTTATAGTGATGTCCTTTAGTCTGATACGATCAGCTATGTCTTAAGCTGGAAAGTTTGAACTATAAGGTCCTTCTCTACCCCTGAATCACAAAAATATTCTCCAACATAAATTTCTATTAACTTTGTAATTTTACCTTTAAATAGTATATATTTCATTCATCTGGATATATATATATCTTTGTATAGATATATATATATATATTTGTATAGATAGACTCCAGATGAATGAAATATATACTATTTAAAGGTAAAATTACAGGGATCCCTGGGTGGCGCAGCGGTTTGGTGCCTGCCTTTGGCCCAGGGCGCGATCCTGGAGACCCGGGATCGAATCCCACATCAGGCTCCCGGTGCATGGAGCCTGCTTCTCCCTCTGCCTATGTCTCTGCCTCTCTCTCTCTGTGACTATCATAAATAAATAAAAATTAAAAAAAAATTAAAAAAAAAATAAATAAAGGTAAAATTACAAAGTTAATAGAAATTTATGTTGTGATGTGTGATGTGATGTGCAATCCAGTTTTTTTCTCTATGTAATGAGCTAGTTTTTCCAATACCTTCTATCAGACAGCCGATCCTCTTCCCCTTGATTTCGTGGATTAAGTTCCCAAATAAACCTGTACACCTGGGTCCCTCTAGAGCTTTCCGCTCTATTCCAGTAGTCTATCTGTTCTTCCATAACTCCATTCCATATTGTCTTTATTATGGTTTTGAAGTTGTCCCAACATATGGTGGGCATAACTTCTCCCCATTCTTTGCTCTTTTTCAGAGCTTTTTCACTTTTTTGTGGACTCTTATTCTTCTTTAAATTTTTATGATTTATATTAGTTTAAATTTACATTTATAGATTATTAAATTAATCAAAAAATCTGACTGGCATTTTATTAGCATTGCACTGAGTTTACAGATTAAGAGAAATTTGACATCACTGTAATATTAAATTATCCCATCCAGAACATTGACTGTGTCTCCATAGAAGATCCTCTATGATTTTTTTCCAGAAACATCATGTGTTTTTTCAGATATGCTAATACCTAGATATTTGTTGATCTTATGAATGATATCTTATTCTTACTGAAATTTCTAATGGGATATGACTGGTATAGAGAAATACCTTTTTTTTTTTAATTTGATCTTCTATCCAGCAAAATCTTACTGAGTCCACTTATTAGTACTACTGGTTGACCTGCTGGATTATCTAAATAGATACTTATATCATACATAAAGTTTTATTTCTTCTTTTCCAATCCTTTCTTCTCTTATTTTCTTTTTTTTTCTTATTTTCTTATCAACTTGATTAATAGCTCCATTCTCTGTTTTTATTTTATTTATTTATTTGAGACAGAGATATAGCGGCAGGGGGGGTGGCGGGACAGAGAGAGAAGGACAAGCAGACTCCCCAGTGAACAGGAAGCCTGGGATCCCAGGACCCTGAGATCTGAGACAAAGGCTGATGCTTAACTGACTGAGCCCCCTAGGTGTCCCTCCATTCTGTGTTAAACAGCAGCAGAGTAGGAGTATCTTACAGTAATATCTCTGAATACTTTAGTGATGAAATCTTGAGCAAATTTCCTCACCCATCCTGATGCTCAGTTTCTCCAGCCAATAAACTTTCCTTATGGAGTTGTGATGATTGTGATAATAAACCCAAGTTACTGGCACTCAGTGGGTGTTAAAGCATAGAGTATAGCTTTACTAATCCCCCTAATAAAGACATGAGCCATCCATTCCTTGTATGCCATGTTACAAGGAGGTGTAACATTTAAAATACCTAGGAATTCTAGGGGCACCTGGATGGCTCAATTAAGTGTCTGACTTCGGGCAGGTAATGATCTCAGAGTCCTGGGATGGAGCAGGGGCAGAGATGGGGGTGGTGGTGTCTGAACCCTGCAATGGGCTCTGTGCTCAGCAGGGAGTCCACTTGTCCTTCTCCCTCTGCCCCTCCCCCCATTCATGCTCTCTTTCTTTTTTTTTTTTTAATTTTTATTTATGATAGTCACACACACACAGAGAGAGAGAGAGAGAGAGAGAGGCAGAGACATAGGCAGAGGGAAGAGCAGGCTCCATGCACCAGGAGCCCGACGTGGGATTCGATCCCGGGTCTCCAGGATGGCGCCCTGGGCCAAAGGCAGGCGCTAAACCGCTGCGCCACCCAGGGATCCCCATGCTCTCTTTCAAATAAATAAATAAAACCTTTTAAAAATAATGAAATACAGGGATGCCTGGGTGGCTCAGCAGTTGAGCGTCTGCCTTTGGCCCAGGGCATGATCCTGGAGTCCCAGGATCGAGTCCCGCATCAGGCTGCCTTCATGGAGCCTGCTTCTCCCTCTACCTATGTCTCTGCCTCTGTGTCTTTCATGAATAAATAAATAAAATATTTTTAAAAATAATGAAATAGGGACACCAGGTGGCTCAGTGGTTGAGCATCTGCCTTTGGCTCAGGTCATGATCCCAAGGTCTGGGGATCAAGTCCTACATCAGGCTTCTCGCAGGGAGTCTGCTTCTCCCTCTGCCTATGTCTCTGCCTCTCACTGTGTGTCTCTCATGAATAAATAAAAATAAAATCTTTTTTAATTAAATAAATAAAATATAAATAAATAAATAAATAAATAAATAAATAAATAAATAAATAAATAAACATCAGATATCTAAAGTAGAGAGATGGTTATTTTTACTGGAATCTAAAATGAAGTGTTTTATAAGACTGGTAGAAAGGATTTCAGCCCCTACCAACTGCAGTTGTTCACTGATAGTATTAACTAAGTATAACTGAGTATATTAGCAATAGCAACACTAGAGGTATAGATCACCCCAACTTTTCATTCTGATTTCATAATGTATGTGTCTGCATTTATCAACACATTTTAAAATAAGCTCTCAAGATCACAGTGATGGTGGTAGAGACTCTGGAATAAATTGAATTTCCTGTGTTCTAAACTGACAGGCAATGATTTTTTTATAATAAATTTATTTTTTATTGGTGTTCAATTTGCCAACTTACAGAATAACAGCCAGTGCTCATCCCGTCAAGTGCCCCCCTCAGTGCCCGTCACCCATTCACTCCCACCCCCCGCCCTCCTCCCCTTCCACCACCCCTAGTTCGTTTCCCAGAGTTAGGAGTCTTTATGTTCTGTCTCCCTTTCTGATATTTCCCACACACTTCTTCTCCCTTCCCTTATATTCCCTTTCACTATTATTTATATTCCCCAAATGAATGAGAACATACACTGTCCTTCTCCGATTGACTTACTTCACTCAGCATAATACCCTCCAGTTCCATCCACGTTGAAGCAAATGGTGGGTATTTGTCATTTCTAATGGCTGAGTAATATTCCATTGTATACATAAACCACATCTTCTTTATTAACAGGCAATGCTTAAGAAAAAAATAGTGTGTTAATTTTTTTTTATTTAACCCCAATATTTTGGTGAGGAAAACACAATTGTCTGTTATTTATCATATGTAAAGTTTTAATCAATATAGTAGATTTGTGCTTAAAATATGATAATGTAAGTGCATAAATAAATTCTAAGTTTTATTCAATCCTTAAAAAATGGTACAAGCCACCAGGCAATTTTCTTTATTAAATTAGATTTTTTTTAATTAAATTAAGAAAAATTAGTAGCTCCACTAATTGTTGATAGATGCTTCTGCTGGTAGGTTGGTCTTTCCCCCTGAAGATGCATACTGAAATGCTGACAAACAGATCACTAACAGTAATTATAAATATTCTGGGGATGTATTTTCAAAGCCCTGATTTTCAGAAAATTGCATATTCTTTGCTCTATTTGGGTGAAAGCATGTTTGTAGTAACAACTTAGCAATAAAAACCATCTTTGAAAACTATTCTATTCTTTGATGTGACTGCAGGGACTTATCTCATCACTGATGGCAAGGATTTTAAATAACATTTGCACAACTTGGACAGATTTTCTATTCTGCTTGGAACTGGGTGATTTCGCAATCCCCCTTAGTGACATCACGCTGAACAGAACAGCAATAAATACAATTCACTCCCAGTGTGCTCATTCCTCACTGCGGCTGACGGGTGGTTACAGCTGTGGAAATGGAATTTGATTCCCCTACACTGGCTGTCTGATTCTCTGATCTCAGCACTTTTCCCCTGTGATCCTAAGCTGGAAAATTGTTTTGTATATGAACTACCACAGTGCATTTCAAGTGGAACTGTAGAATTACAGTTTTAGAAATTCCCTTTCATATCAACTATCTGTATCCCTACCACCTACACCATCTCCGCAAAACACATATTGAATGAGGTACACAAAGAATTGTTAGGTATTGTAAAGCTTGTATTAAGTACCTACTGTATGCCTACCACACTGAAAGGGGATTTAACATTATTGTATCATTAATGCTCCTGTGAGCTAATAGAAAATGTATATGTTGGTCTGTGCCCCTGGTTCCTGGTGATTTCCACAGGGGATAGGAGTGTCTTTTGTTCTCATGAGGTAATTTTGGGTAAGCTCCTGGGTAAAACCAGGGGTGGGAGTCATCAGAGCCAGCCATGATTAGAAGCTTGGACTTTTCATTCTCTTGAGACGGGACAGGGGCTGAAAATGGGAGTCAATTTTCATTCATGCCTATGCAATGAAGCCACCATAAAATCCCAAAAGTACAAGGCTCAGAGAGCTTTTAGATTGGCAAACACCTCCCCACGGGAAGGTGGTGAACCCCAAATCCACAGGGACAAACCTCTGTGCTCTCAACCCTCCCAGACCTTACCCTATGCATCTCTTCATCTGGCTGTTCATCTTCTCCTTTATCATGTCCTTTAATAAACTGATAAGCATAAGTGTTTCCCTGAGGTCTAGGAGCCGGTGTAGCAAATAATCAGATCCAAAGTGGGAGGAAGTCACAGGAAACTCTGGTTGGTGGCGAAGTCAGACAAAGATGTGGGTAACGTGAGGACTACCACTTGTGATTAACATCTGAAGTAAGGGGCAGTCTTATGGGGCTGAGCCCCTAACCCGTGGACCTGTTTCCCTGTGGAGCATGTCAGTATTGAGTTAAGTTGTAGGACAGCCCACTGGGGTCACACAAACCTGCTTGGTGACGGAAGCTCCACACATCTGGGGTCAGAAGTACTGTGCGGGTGGTCGTGTGTGACAGGACAGGAGACACACACAAGAGGACATCTCCTGGTGACCCTGCAGATGGCCGACAGCAGTAACCATGACAAAATCACCCATGCAGCTACGAGAAAGCACATCCCCACAGTTGAGAGCATGGTCTGGAGTAAGAAACCTTGTCTTCAGTCTCAGCTTTGCCACTTGGGCATGTCACTCAAGTCAGGTTCCTCAACCTGTCTATGCTCTGGTCTCCTTGTCTGTAACACAGGAATGATAATCGTGCTACCTCAAAAGGTCCTTGTGGAGATTAAATGAGATGATGGAGGTGATACTCTCTGTGGGTTATACATTCTTTCAGGCTGGGAACACATGCATGAGATTGTACTTTCCTCCCATGAAGAAACTCCAAGAGGGGGGTGCTAGCTGGCACCCGCTGGGCAGCTGAGGTCCCTGGGTGACTGCTGCTGTTCAGCAGTCATGGTCAGGCCCCAGGAGGAAGTCGGAAGGTGGGCTAAGGCAGGACAAAAGGACATGGCTCACTCCCGTCATCCACCCTCCGAGAACCTTTCCAGAATCTTCTCAGAGTCTGGGCTCTTCACCTCCCTCTGTCTCCTCGGTGGCTCCGGCCCATCCCCTCACTGAAATGACTCTTTCTCAGCTTACTCACGACTCCACGTGGCTAAATTTAGTAAACATTTTTCATTCTTCCTCTGCCCTGACCTCTCCCTTTCTCTCAGCAGACCAAGGTTCCCTCCTTGAAACACATTCTTCTCATGGCCTCCATGACATAGTGCTCTCTGCCTCTCTCCCTACCTCTCTGGCAGCTCCTTCTGTCCCCTGAGCATATTCTTCTCCTCAACTCAACCCCAAAGCACAGGTGTCCTCAGGCTGGGCCCAGATCCTCTGCTGACTCACCGGATGGCTCTCCTTAGGGTGCCTCAGCCACACTCAAAGCTTAATTTCCAACTACATGCTCCTGATACCCAACTTCCCCTCAGCAGCCCAGACCTCTCCTTTGGCTCCAGACCTGAGCATCCGCTTCTGGCACAAATCTTCATGGTTTGTTCCAAAGGCTTCTTGTACTCAAAAAATCCCAGAGAGTGCCCATGGTCCCCTAGGCCCTAAACACTCCTCTCCATCACCACCACACTTCAAGCCTGGCCCATTCCCTGTGGTCCCCTGCCCAGGGAATAGCCCTTGGGCTATCCAGTCAGGTAAGCTAAAAAACTGGGAATCACACTCGACTGCTCCCTCACTCTTTCCATTTCCAAACCAGCAAAAGGCCCTGGAGATTTTTTTCCCCTAGAGATCCCACAAGTTCACCAACATCTCTGTCCTGCTCTAAGCCACCCTCATCTCTCACTGGGATACGGCAATAGTTTCCTCACTGGCCAGCAGTGTCTGTCTGTCTTCTTCCAGCCTATTCTCTACGTGCGGTATGAAACCAAATAAAGGAAACCTCATTTAAAATGGAGTCAAGAGCAGCCTGGGTGGCTCAGCAGTTTAGAGCTACCTTCAGGGTGTGGTCCTGGAGACCCGGGATTGAGTCCCACGTCGGGCACCCTGCATGGAGCCTGCTTCTCCCTTTGCCTGTGTCTCTGCCTCTCCCTCTCTCTCTCTCTATGTCTCTAATGAATAAATAAATAAAATCTTTAAAAATAAATAAATAAAAATAAAATGGAGTCAAGAGGGGCACCTGGGTGGCTCAATGGTTGAGCGTCTGCCTTTGGCTCAGGTCATGATCCCAGGGTTCTGGGATCGAATTCCACATTAGGCTCCCTGCAGGGAGTTTGCTTCTCACTCTGCCTATGTCTCTGCCTCTCTCTCTCTCTGTGTCTCTCATGAATAAATAAATAAAATATTTTTAAAAAACATAAAATGGAGTCAGGAGCAAATCTAATAAGGGGTTAGTATCCAAAATATATAAAGAACTTATAAAACTCAATACCAAAAAAAAAAAAAACAAATAATGCAATTAAAAAATGAACGGAAGATATGAATGGATATTCTTCCAAGGAAGACACACAGACACATGAAAAGATGCTCAACATCACTCGTTAGGAAGGAAATCCAAATTAAAACTACAATGAGATACCTCCTCACACATGTCAGAATGGCTAGAGTCAAAAACACAAGAAACAACGTGTTGGCAAGGATGTGGAGAAAAGGATCCTTTGTGCACTGCTGGTGGGAATGCAAACTGGCACAGCCATTGTACAAAACAATATGGAAGTTCCTCAAAAACTTAAAAATAGAAATATTCATGATGCAGTAATCACACTACTGGGTATTTACCCAAAGAATACAAAAACATTAATTCAAAAAGATACATGCACCCCTGTGTTTACTGCAGCATCATTTATATTTACCGTACATTTATGGAAGCAACCCTAGTTTCTGTTGATGGGTGAATGAATAAAGATGATGTGGTACATATACAATGGAATATTATTCAGCCATAGAAAAGAATTAAATCTTGTCATTTGCATCAACATGAGTGGATCCAGTGAGCATAATGCTAAGTGAAATAAGTCAGAAAGACAAATACCATACAATTTCACTCACATGTGGAATTTAAGAAACAAATGAGTAAAAGGAAAAAAGAGAGAGACAATTCAAGAAACTGACTCTTAACTATAGAGAACAAACTAATGGCTACCAGAGGGGAGGGAGGTGAGGGGGCGGGTGAAATAGGTGATGGGGATTAGAATACACTTATCATGATGAGCACTGTGTAATGTATACAGTTGTTGCATCACTATATTATATACCTGAAACTAATACAACACTGTACATTAACTATGCTGGAATTAAAATATTTCAATAATAATTTTAAAAAGGGCACATGGGTGACTCAGGTTAAGCATCCAACTCGACTTCAACTCAGATCATGATCTCAGGGTCCTGAGATCAAGCCCCAAGTCAGGCTCCTCAGTCAGTGAGGACTCTGCTTAAGATTCTCTGTCTCCAAAAAAAAAAAAAAAAAAAAAAGATTCTCTTTCTCCTTCTCCCTCTGCCCCCACCCTCTCAAATAAAGAAGTCTTTTTAAAAATGAATGAATGAATAACTAAATAAATAATTTTTTTAAATTAAAAAAAAATGGAGTCAGGAGGCCAGAAGGGGGAGCTCTCATGCCACACCACTCAACTGAAGACCCAGCAGGAAGAAGTCAACTTCATCCTTCAGCAGGAGAAAGAACTTCTCCTTGCCCAGCAACAAATTCAGCCAATGAGAAATAGCAGGAAATACAGAGGCCTCAGTCACCATCCTGAACTCTTACTTTCCTCCAATGGACTTTTATTCAAATTAGCCTCTCCAACTTCTTCCTTTTCTCTACAAAGTAACATTCTTCTCCTTTGATCTCTGGGCTTGCCTATGGCTTTTGCTATAGCTTGATTGTCCTGAACTGCATTCCTCTGCTATTCCCAAATAAACCCATTTGCTGAGAAAAATAACTAGCTGTTTCACTTTTAAAGTCAACAGTAGGGATCCCTGGGTGGCGCAGTGGTTTAGCGCCTGCCTTTGGCCCAGGGCGCGATCCTGGAGACCCGGGATCGAATCCCACGTCCGGGCTCCCGGTGCATGGAGCCTGCTTCTCCCTCTGCCTGTGTCTCTGCCTCTCTCTCTCTCTCTCTCTCTCTCTCTCTGTGACTATCATAAATAAATAAAAATTTTAAAAAATTAAAAAAAAATAAAGTCAACAGTAACCATGGAGATCTTTTCAATCTACAAATTTGATCATGTCACCATCACCAACTCATAATACCCTGTCTGCTGTATTTAAAATCTTCCAGTAGCTTCTTATTTCTTTTAGGACATAGGCTAGAATCTGTAATATATACTACAAAGCTGGGACACCTGGGTGGCTCAGTGGTTGAGCATCTGCCTTTGGCTCAGGTTGTGATCCCAGGGTCCCGGGATCAAGTCCCACGTCAAGCTCACTGCAGAGAGCCTGCTTCTCCCTCTGCCTGTGTCTCTATGTCTCTCATGAATAAATAAATAAAATCTTTTTAAAAATAACCTACAAAGCTGACTGATGGGTTCCTGTCTAATTCTGGGGCCTCATCTAGCATTGTGGGCTCTACATTCCATGCTGTAGCCATAAGGGTCTTCTTTCTAGTCACCAAGCTTTCCTTGTTCCCTCTGCCCTTGGAGTAGAAATGAGAACAGGCACCTGAAGTGGAAGAGAGTGAAGAGAATTGGGACAGAAGTGACCCATTTGCTGAGATGCTACCATGCAGAGTGGGTCATCCATATGGATAATGAAATTGGCCAGGATGATGGTAAGAAGTGGACTGCAGAAGGCTCGGGGTCACCTGCCCAAGGCCTCAGTGAATATACAGAAGAAACCCCAAAGTACGGACAATAAACACAGCCATAGAACTGTGAGATATTCCAATGGCATGAGCCTTAGAGCACTAAGAGTTTTTCACTAATGAAGAGAGGTGGGAGAGCAGCCATGAGGAGTCAGGAGAAGGCTGGTCCATCCCCTGCTCTGTCCTTCCTCTAGAACCCATGATACCAGGACCACAGGAGAATGAGAAGCCTCCACTCAAGCGACACACAGGCAAATATAGTTCCTGAGCTGTCCCACTCTGTCCTAGGCTTCATATCCCCTTTCTGCACCCCCTCTTTCCTCTTTCCCCATGTTCTTGATCACTCACTCCTACTTGCTTGGTGACCTCCCTAATTAAATAGGGATCATAACATTGGCCTTAAAAAAAAGAAAAGATTCTCATACAGGTCAATGAGTGAACATGTTCAAAAACACTCACTGTAGTGTTGTTTTGTGGTAGCAGGAAGTTGACAGCCATCCAACATTGGAGAAATGGGTTTGTGCCACACAGAGAATACACACTATGGAATATGGTACAGCACTTGGAAAAAGCAGACTGGATGTGCACAACAATTTAGATGAAGTATAGAAACGTAATGTGCCTAGCACCCAGGCTGTGAGCTCTAAATACAATCTCCCACTAATCAGAATAAGGGCTCCTTGAAGATGGCTGACTCCAGGCCTAGGGCAATAAATATATAAGATGATCCAGGAATAGCTTATCATACCAGACAACAAGGAACTACAAAGACTAATGAGGTAGTGTCACCAATGACTAAAAAAGGAAATCTCATAAAGGCTCCCATTTGCCAAAGATGGGACAATTTGAATATCAGTATGAAAACTGCAAACAAATGAAATAATCAAATATGTTTAAATACATGAGTTTATAATCTTATTTTTAAAACTTTATTGATTTATATTTAGGGGAATAGCTCATTATTTTGAAAATTGATAAATAGGGGAAGAGAGAAAAAATAAAACAAGACAAAATCAAAGAGAGAGATAAACCATGAGAGACTTTTAATCATAGGAAACAAACTTAGGGTCCTTAAGGGGAGGTGGATGGGAGGATGGAGTAAGTAGGTGATGAATATTAAGGAATGCATGGGATATAAAGAACACTGGGTGTTATATGACTGATAAGTCACTGACCTCTACCTCTGAAACCAATAATACGTTATATGTTAATTAATTGAATTTAAATAAAAATTTTTAAAAGAAAATTGATAAATAAAAGGAAAGGATCAAACACGGTCTTGCTTTTCCTATACAAACTGTATCTCAAGATAGTTAAGCTTCTCTTTACGGAAATAGTGTAGCTAATAAACAAAGATGGAATGACAGAATTAGATTATCATTATTTTGAAATCCCTAAGGAAACTTGGACCTAGGCATTGCCCACCAACACCACTAACATTACAGAGACAACTAGACACTAGGTACCTCTTTTTTTCTTTTTTTTTTAATTTTTATTTATTTATGATAGTCACACAGAGAGAGAGAGAGGCAGAGACACAGGCAGAGGGAGAAGCAGGCTCCATGCACCGGGACCCTGACGTGGGATTCAATCCCAGGTCTCCAGGATCGCGCCCTGGGCCAAAAGCAGGCGCCAAACCGCTGCGCCACCCAGGGATCCCCCACTAGGTACCTCTTGATAGAAGTCCCTAACTTCACCTATGAAGTATTTCTTGCCAAAATATATATTTTTATATATAAAATATATATATTATATTTATATATATATTCTATATATTTATATTATTATTTATATATATTATATTTTATATATATATAATATATATATTATATATATATATATATCTCTCCCCTGAATCTGATCAAGTTTCTAGGTCTCACTACCAATTAGCAGGAAATACAGAGGGCAGAACAACATGAAACAACATCACAGGGATACAATCACCAGACTTTGGAAAACTTCATGAAGATAAACACTCTGATCTTCAATAAATAACTATTTAGGAACAGAGGGGAGAACCATAGATAAAAAGAGACAAGAGATATATCAACCAATCACAATGTAAAAATCTTATTTGAATTTTGATTCAAACAATGTTTTAAATTTTTGAACAATGATGAATAGTTGATGATATTAAGTGATTATTTCTAATTTTTAGGCATGATAATATGTATTGATTATATAATTTAATGATTATATTTTAGAGGTATATACAAAATATTTATCAGTGGAATAGTACGATGCTGGGACTTACTTTAAAATAATCTGAAAAATAAAATAAAATAAAAGAATAAAGTAATCTGTGGGCAGTGGGAATGGGTGGTGGTACAGATGAAATAAAACTGGCCACAGTTGAACTTGACTCTGTGCACAAGTGGTATACTTCACTTTGAGTGATGGGTACAATGAAGTTCATCACACTCTTCTACTTTGAAACTCTTTGAAATTTTTGCACAATAAAAGGTTTTTAAATAATGCTCAGAAAAAGAATGAAAGAGGTTATCTACCAAACCCATTAATGTAAATTTAAAATATAAACACCAGGGTGAGGGATCCCTGGGTGGCGCACCGGTTTGGCTCCTGCCTTTGGCCCAGGGCGGGGTCCTGGATATCCGGGATCGAATCCCACGTCAGGCTCCCGGTGCATGGAGCCTGCTTCTCCCTCTGCCTGTGTCTCTGCCTCTCTCTCTCTCTCACTGTGTGCCTATCATAAATAAATAAAAGTTTTTAAAAATTAAAAAATAAAAAAATAAAATAAACACCAGGGTGTCTGGGTGGCTCAGTCATTTAAGCGTCTACCTTCAGCTCAGGTCATGATCCCAGGGTCCTGGGATCAAGCCCCATGTCAAGCTCCCTGCTCAGCCAGGAGGCTGCTTCTTCCTCTCTCTTTGCCCCTCTTCCAGCTCATGCTGTCTCTCTCTGAAATAAATAAATAAAATCCCAAAAATGAAATAAAATATAAACATAAAAGAATAATACAAATAAAAGAACATATGTCAAACATATTAAAATGGCTGCCATCAGGAAGATTGGGGAGTGGACATAGGGGATAAAATAGAAGGGTATAAAAATAACTGAACCAAAAAGGGACATTGAATTGAGCAACAATAAGGTGTCATTAACTCAACCCTCTGCCTCTGAGGTCAAAAAAAGTTCTTCCACATATTTTTGAGGATTCAGTGAAGTATGTGGCTATTATTGCTGGCACAGTGCCTGGCACACCAAACGTCCATAATAAATATTAATTTCCCTCTATTCTCTCCATCTCCCACCATCTCCTTGCCCTGCCAAGGAATAAAAGTGATCAGATAAGTTAATTCTCTTTGAGATACTAAGCACTGGTAACAATGTCATGTCTCCTCAGCAGAGGCTTTTCAGACAGGGCAATACTTAAGAAATTAATCTCCACTAAGTGAAATTCCTACACACCACAGAAATTTCCATTTACTTAGCGCTGACCCCTAAAACAAGATGGCCAACAGTGTCCATTGCAAGTGTGATTTCGAGAGGGCTCAGATCTGCCTAAGCAGCCCATAACTCTTCAGAGTGGCATTCTGGGTTCATTTCCATCCCCCATATTCTAAGTCAAACATATCAATGCTGAAAAGCATACCACCTGCTAGCTCATCCCAGGAATCAGAGAATTCTGGGTTGCAGCTTGATCTTACATGAGCATCAAAGTGAAATATTTATGTGCTGAGCTTTGCTCTTCCATCTAGCTGGAAAGATTTCTATTGCATGCCCCACTCCAATCACCACCAGAAGCCAACTTCTACCATTTCTCCCTCTCTGCCTCTATGGTGACGACTACCATGTTCCTTCCAAGCAATATATAAACTTTTAATTTGAAATCATGTTCTGGGTGACTGGCTCACTGGGAATCATCCAGAGGTTGTCAATGACTCAGCCAATAAATTTGAGGCCCAGCAATTGAGTTGGAGTCAGTGGCGCCTGACAACTGCTCAGCAGCAGAAGGTGAAAAGCAGCAGAATCCTACATTGGTTTATAATAGATAAAATGCTCCTGGTCCATCTCACAGGAGCAGTTGGAGTGAAAAGCAATCAATTAGCAGTGTTCCTGGCTGCAGCTTGGCCCCAACAGGTCAAAACTAAGGTCAGCTATAATTAGAGGGAAGGACATTTCACCATCTGAATAAAGCATAGCCAATCAGTGTACACATCTTTATCTAGCTCATTCCATGTATCCATCACCACACCAGAAAACCGTAAGAGTCACTCACTCTAAAAGACCTCTGCTTTCAAAACTATAGTAATCTTGTGAGAAGATACAATATAGAAAATTATACAGAACAATGTGAGATGGTACATTTAAGTAACCATATAACTACCGGGCATCCATCTCTGTCTGGAATTCCTTTTCCCACCTTTATCATTAGGCTGGGATTCTACAAGTTCCCAATTCCATGGCCTACACAGAATCCTCCCCTGATGACTTATCTTGGCACTCACTTTTCTGGCACCACCCCTCTAAGCTAGCAGCCTCGGAGACCCAGACTCACTGGGCCTCCTGCCCTTTGGAGTTCAGCAGGAGGAGCCAGCCCTACTCTCAGCCAATTCTACATGTATTAGACAAGGAAGATGAAAGAGGAGTCAAGGTGTCTTCTGAGGGCATCTCCACATTGGGTGATGAATTCCTCTCACCAGCTTCTTGCTTCCTGCATCCAGTGTTGTTTTGAACAGATGCCCCTATGCACATTATCAGGAACACATAATTGACAGTATCGTCTAGGAGCATGGGCGAGAAGGTCTGCCTTCTACCACTGGACACAGACCATATCCCAAGTCATCAATCCCCGCCCCCCCCACAACAGGTTAAGATTATACTGTGCTGTGTCTGGACCACTGGGCCACATCTGTATTGTTGGGTACAATGTCAGAACAGCACAGCTCAGAGGTCTCATATCTGTCACAAATGGTTCCTGGACCGATTCTTCTCTCTCCTCGTTCCAAGCCTTCTGAGCAAGCAAATGAGGGCTTTCAGCCGTAAATGATTCAGTTACCTAACCAAACTGACCAGAAAAGGGTGGAAGCAAACACAATAAAAGCTAAAATTTGAATTCAGCCAGAGGAATTGTACAGCGGGGAATGGCTTTTCAATCTGAAAAAGCCGAAGGTTGATGTTATGAAAATTAACTCAGGCACTTTTTTATGCATCAGGGGCTCACTATTAGCTAAAAGAGGCTTGGGATCTCTAGAGACAGTGAATGCGGGACACCTGGGTGGCTCAGCGGTTGAGCGTCTGCCTTTGGCTCAGGGTGTGATCCCGGGATCCAGGATCAAGTCTTGCATCCGGCTCCCTGCAAGGAGCCTGCTTCTCCCTCTGCCTCTGTCTCTGCCTCTCTGTGTGTGTCTCTCATGAATAAATAAATAAAATCTTTAAAAACAAAAATAAAAAAATAAAGACAGTGAATGCTGAGAGAATTCAGGACACCTAGCATGAACACATGACACAGGCTGTGAAACTGGCTATCTCCAAGTTCAGTTACCTTGTCTTTGAACAGCCACGATGAAGCACAACCCAAGGACAAAGATTTCATTTTTTAAAATCCATTACTTAGGATAACACTGTACCAGTTAGCATTGCTGTGGCTTTTGAGTCAACACTCCCATCCCCGCCATCTCCCAAACCTCTCCTCAGTCCAAACACGACCACGGCCTTCTCTTGGTCAGCTCCATCATCATCATCTTAAGGGCTCAGTGTAGCCAAAGGAAGTGAAGCCAGCCAGAGAGTTCAACAGAGGAAGGAAAATGCAACTGAAAACAGAAGAGGAGAGTTTTCAATGGCCATGTGTGCATAAATGACCAGCAACACCACTAGTGTCCTTTTGGTAAGAGACCTGGGCTGGTTTGGGGTCTGTAGAGTATATGCATATTTTATATATTTATAATTATTCACATATCTATGTATGCATTTGAATATACTTTATGTATATAGAAATACTTAGTGTTATTTATGTGAATCTGAGTTTAACAAGTCAGAATGGATGAAGAAATCAAATTTTGGTGGGGGAGGGGAGGAGCCTTGGGGTTTCAGGTAGGGGAGCTCCATGCCGGAGGGAAAAAAGTTACCAGGAGGACTGAAGAAGGTTGAGGTTACTAGGAAATCACGCCCTTTCTCTGGTTTGTAGGAGTCTGTCTCTGTCTGCTCCTGGCTCCTGCCTCCACAGCCCCAACCCCTACTTTTCTATGGGTCCCAGTCATTCTGTCTCTTCCTCTACTGTTACTTTTCCTTCACACGTGCACGCAATCCATCATCATTCCACCATCGTTATGGACTTCATTGTCACTGGTTTTAAGAAACCAGTGCCAGTTGAAATTTTTCTTATGTAAAACAAATGTTTGTAAATTATCACATTTTCCCATTGATTTCCACCGCCATTTCAGAAGTATGATTCCCACAGAGGACAATACTTAGGCATACGTAGTAAAAAAACCACAGATGGAAGTTACTATATCCTTAAAAGAATATCCTGCCTTTGACTGAGTATGATTTATGAGTATGTGATTCTCCCCCTGGACATCTGCAAGAAAAGTTAGGCAAACAGGCAATCAATTAGAGTCCTCCATGTTAGAATTATATTTATTATTTATTAAACCACCTTTCTTGATTGATTGGCTTCCATTTTATTGGTTTTTCTCAAAGACCCAATGTAAATTGACCCCTTAAATCATTCACACTTGTAATCATTGGTCCAGATATTCAACGGAAACTTCCTGTAAGCCCACTGGGCAGCACCTGTGATTAACAGCTCTTTAATCCTTCCCCCTTCTTCATGGCCACTGTGTCCTGACCTGTCCTCCACTTCTCCACCCCTTCCTAACTCTTCTGGTCATGAGACAGCCCTCTCAGGACTGACCTTGGCCTCCTCTCAGCTATAAGTCACATTTCCTCCCTGAATTATATCTACTCCTGCCCTCTTCCTGCCCTGAGCTTCCTGCCCCAAGCAGTGTCTTCCACCTGTTTGCTCGAGGTCCATGCATTTATTTGTCCAATGCTCACAGCAGAACATTACAAAGTTACTCTTTCTTGAAAACCATATGTTAGGATGGTGCTAGTATCTAGTAGTTTATGAACTTTTTGGTTCTAGCCTTTCTAAGCAGGAATACAGTCTTCCAGTTTTGGGTTTTGGGTTGTTTTGGGAGTTGTTGGGATTTTTTAGTCCAATATTATAGGTATATTGGAAGTTCTGTCATCTGTGAGGTGCATTCCTGCCCCGGATTATCAGATGTGCAAGAGCAGCATGTCCCAACAATCTGTCACTAAAATCTAACTTCCTTGAAACTCAGGCAGAAGCATCTAATGAGGCTTCACAGAATACAAAAATCCACATTGAAAGGAATGTGAACCTGTTCTTGACCAAGAACAGCCAGACCAAGGTAATCAAAATAGCAGCAGACTTACAACCTAAAGGTTTATTAAACAAGCCTTATCTCGGGGGATCCCTGGGCGGCTCAGTGGTTTAGCACCTGCCTTTGGCCCAGGGCATGATCCTGGAGTCCCAGGATTGAGTCCCGCATTGGGCTCCCCACATGGAGCCTGCTTCTCCCTCTGCCTGTGTCTTTCTGTCTTTCTCTCTGTGTGTCTCTCATGGATAAATAAATAAAATCTTTTTAATAAATAAATAGACAAGCTTTATCTCTATATGTGATGTGCTTTGATAACTATCCTATTCAATTTCATTTGTGAAAACTGGTGTCAACCATTAAGTTGATTTTACAATTAGGTTGCATCCCACAGTTTGTAAAACTCCTGCTTTCATCAGTCTAGCTGAAGAATTAAAGTCAGATAATGTCACCAGTTGACAGGCTGGGAGTCAAGTTCAGAACCACTGGAGGCCTGAGGCAAATCCCTGCTCTTCTACTGCCTTGCTGACAGTAGAGGACAAATCACTTAGCTTCACTATGACTCACTTTCCATCTTACATCAAGGTTCGGCCTGCTCTAACATTTGTTAGAAGGATCTAATGAGATGAAAGATGTGCAAAACTTCAAAAATATTCAAGGACCACTCAGTGCCAAGGAGGCGGTGTCAGTCATTGAGAACGAAGAAGTGACATAAGAACCTACTAGTTTCCAGGGATCCCTGGGTGGCTCAGTGGTTTAGCGCCTGCCTTCAGCCCAGGGGGCGATCCTGGAGTCCCGGGATCGAGTCCCGGGATCGAGTCCCATGTCGGGCTCCGGGCATGGAGCCTGTTTCTCCTTCTGCCTGTGTCTCTGCCTCTCTCTCTCTCTCTCTCATAAATAAATAAATAAATCTTAAAAAAAAAAAAAAAAAAAAAGAACCTACTAGTTTCCACATGCTGTTTCTCTATAACTCAGCTGGACTGCTTGGAGACCTGGAAGAGGTGAAAGACAGCCAGGACCCCGGGAGTGAGACCAAGAAAGAAAGACAATGAAAGGGACTGACAAAGAGGGTGTAGCACATCCTGAAACAAGCATCACTTCATTGGCCAATGATTTACGCCCACCAACCGAGAACCAGTGGCTCAGTGTCGTACTCCAAGAGGCATCACAAAACTCAGACAATACTATTATATACATACAGAGACATATATAACACTATATATAACAGTGTGTATATATACTAGTATAAATTATATAATATGTATGTAGTACAATATTAAACACATGCTAGTATATAGTATGTGTATATATATATATACTTGCACATGCGCGTGCACACACACACATACATACTCTAATTCTCAGAGGCTTTATTGTCAAATTTCTTCATACTGTTACTGGTCCCGACAGTTCCCTCTCTCTCATGCTTCAGGAGTTCTCAAAAACACTGTCATTTTGTTAGAGAGAGCCCTCCCAGCATATGCGAAAGGGATCTTGGCACGTGTTCCACATTATTTGATCTAACTCCCACCATTGATCAAAGAACACTTCTAACTGAGCCACATGATTTAGCCATCTATAAGCCATTAGCCACAGAGTATAGAAGCCTTCCGAGAAGGAGTTCCTACCCCAACAAGACTTCTATCTGAATTTCCTTTACCCTGGAGATTTTAAACTCAAATGCCTAGAAAGAGGCAGGAACATTCCATAAATGAGGAGAGAGGATCTATGTGTAGGAGCATATTTGTCACTGTGGAGTGCTGGGACCACATCCAGCTGGAGTGTGCATGCCCACTCCATCTAAAGAGGACAGCTAATGCCCAAACTAGCTGATCGTTGGCCTATACTACAGATCTTCCCCTGCTCTAAAAGAAGTAAAAAATCTGAATTTGTATGTAAAAATTGCCTGATTCTTAGTCACTCAATTTTAAGGCATATATATATATATATATATATACCCATATACATACATCAAAGAAAACATAACAAATTCAGCCTATGAACATCAATTAGTGACTGATACTTTTTTCTCAAAAAAACACGAAATTGTGATTTTTTTCTATTACAATATTTCATTAAAAAGTGAAAAATCAAAATAAAAGCCAAATTCATCTAGTGTTTTGTCTTTAGACTTTCATACCATCTTAGCTCATATCCTCTAAGAAAAAAGAGCCTGAAAAAAAGAAAAATAGCCTGAGGCAAGGATTAACACATTTACACTTTATTTGGGGGATACCATCCCTAGACTTTAAGAGTAAGGAAAAGGGGAAAGAACCAGAAGAAAGAGGAGCCTTACAGAGTGTTGCCTCTATTCACTACAAGCCACAAAGAGATGCAACGGGACACCAGGCAGGTGGAGTCACGCCACACATGGAGACACAGGTGTGCTACAAAGAGGAACTGACCCTCAAAGAGCAGTCTGTGGGAGAAAAGAAGGATAGAAGTTTATCTGCCAATTCTGAGGGAGAGAAAAGGGAAACACCTGAAGTAGAGGTATGACCCTGAGAGCAGGTGCCTCTTTACCTTGCACCTTCAATGCCTCACTCACCTAGTTCTGGCCCTAGCAAGGTCACTCCTGTCTCCCGTTTCCCATTGGCCAGTGTTTACCCCACAGGATTACCCTGCCCTGAACTTTCAGATGCCAGACTCCATAACTACAGTGGTACTTCTGTTTTTCTAAATCCAGAGTGCCAAGAAGAACCAGAAAACTCAGGCACATAGCTGGTTGGCCCCGCTGCATGGCACAGGGAAGGTGGGGGGCCCCAGGGCTCACAGGGCAGGTGACTAGTTGGCCCGGGGGGTGGCTGTGGTATGGTTCAAGAGGTGGTTGATGCCTTCAGAAAAGAGGAGGCAATTGAGAGAATCCAAGATGGAACAGATAAGTATAGAATACATGGACATCATCAAAGCATATATATTAAGAACCATTAAGTTAGTTTGAACATTGAAAAAGAGAAAAAGCACAAATTCCAGTATCAGAAATGAGAGCGGGGACATCACTACAGATCCTGCAGACAGTAAAAGGATAAAAAGGAAATGTTAGGGCAATAGTCAATAAACACAACTTGGATAAAAGAGACATGTTGCTGAAAAAAATTACTAAGTCAACATGGCCTAGGGCTGTAGAACAAATCTGAAACTCAGTGTTTCCCACTTACTCAAAATTATTCAAATCAGAACATTCATAAATTTTACAAAGCCTCATAATTTAAAATCAAATAGCAAACTTCTTTAACCCAGGGAGACTCAACTGGAAGTTCACCTGCCAGGCTTAACATGAATACAGAAAAAGGGTAACTGAAACCAGTCAAGAAAAGTTGAGTGGGCAAGATAAATCTGGAGAAGAATCTAAGAATACCAGCACCATGCTCCCACTGCTCCAGAAAGCTTAATCCAGAAAAATACCTTGTCAACAGCTGGTTACCAGGTCTTTCATGCCAGAAATGGCAAACTCAGATGCCTTCAGGGGTCAGAGACCAGCCAAGACAACAGGGAATGGGATGGTAAGAGGCCTCTTACAACTTCATGGCTCTATCTGGTTTTGCAACTATGAGCGTGGTCACGGACTGCAGATTTTCTGGATAGTTCTTTGAAATCCCCCTGTGTTTAAATGTTGGCTTGAATTATACACACACACACACACACACACACACACACACACAGTGTGGGCCAAATAAAACACATGAGCGAGCCAGATACAGCCTGCAGTCTAACAGTGTGTGGTCTTTACTTCTGGTTTGCTTTTTGGAGGTAAGGTGCAGAGAGGGAAGAACCAGGAGGGGGTTTTATTTGTTTTGTTTCCTATATTAAAAAGCTGGAAGATTAAGTTCTGGAAATTTTCTCTCTTTTTTATGACCCCTGCAGTATGGGAAACTTCAAAACAAAAGGAAACAGCCACTGGCTCTTCCTCATCCTGCCCCCAGGATCCAGCAGATAAGGAGCTAAACCCTAAGATTTAAAGAGTCTGGGTTTCTTCTCTCCCTTTCAGGCTCCTGTCCACCTACTGTCCCCATCCTCAATTTTTGAAACCCAGTGATGATTTTATCGACTGCTATTTCCATATGACTGAGCAACACGGGGGTTGAGTGAACACTGAGGGTTCATTGCACTGTGGTAAGACGCTATCCCGTGTCAGGAAACAAGATGAAAAGCATGGCTCAGCGGTTTAGCGCCTGCCTTTGGCCCAGGGCCTGATCCTGGAGTCCGGAGATAGAGTCCCACGTCAGGCTCCCTGCATGGAGCCTGCTTCTCCCTTTGCCTGTGTCTCTGCCTCTCTCTCTCTCTCTCTCTCTCTCTCTCTCTGTCTCTGTCTCATGAATAAATAAATAAAATCTTAAAAAATAAATAAATAAAGCACTTCTACCTGGAGATTCCTGAGAAGAAAGGAGATTAATTTCAGCCTCGGAGCCCAGGCACCGGAGCGCACAGCTCCTGCGTCTTCCAAGTTCGGCTGTCAGGACCACCTGCACAAGCGCCACCGAGCCAACCCAAGGTAACCACGAGGTCTCAAGGAGACACTTCACACAGGCAGACGACTCAGTGGAGAATGCCCGGCACTAATGAGCCATCTCGCACCAGCACCCGGCCTCCCAGTGGCAAGAGAACTTTCCAGCTTACCTCTGAAGCACGGCGGCTGCAGTGCGAGGCCTGGGATGGAAGGGGCTCAGGAGGGCGAAGAGAGCAGGCCAGCCCTACATCCTCTGACCTGTCAGAGAGGAGGGTGAGCGCTCAGGATCCAGAGGGACCTGCAGGAGCCCCTCAGAATGCAGGCGGATGCTGAGACCTTGTCCTCAGAGCCGCTCTCCCGATGTACTTTGATCGCCTTGGCCCAGCTCCCCACAGATCCAGCCCCACACCCCCCAGAGCTGCCCAGAGCAGTTCAGGCCCCAATTGTCCATGTCCTTTGTGCGTCTCCATCCAGGCCACTCAAGCCACGATCTTCCTCAAGAATCATCAGTAAGCCAGCAGCAAAAGCATCTCTTTTCACAGCAGTGCAAACTGAAAGCAGAGGGTTTCCTGGGCGCCCTGCTGCTCTCCAGGCCTCCAGGGCCCAGTGCCTCTCCCCCAGGTCAGGTGGAGGGAGAGGCCATGGTGGAGCTCAGACCTTCCCCAGCCCGGCCCACCTGCACCCCAGGAAATGAGCAGAGTGTGGCTTCCCAGGAGAGCAGGGAGCCCAGGGGTCTCCTGGGGACTGTGTGTAGACTCGAGGTGTCCACAAAGAAAAAAACAAAAGAGCTGCCCATACACACACACACACACACACACACACACACACACACACAATCCCTGCACAACCTGGAAGCCAGCTGTGCTCTAAATTAGGGAGCCTTTGTTCCGTGATGGTCTTCTCTGGGAAAATTAGAGACCACTCAGAGAATGAGCCACTCTAATGTACCAGGAAAGGAAGAACTAAGAGGAGGACCCAAAGAAGTATTCCTACTCCTCTAAAGGTCTTCCCAAATTCTACCAGTTTTGCCAGAATCACAGAGATGAGTATTTACAAAGAGAAAAATACCAAAATCATGGCATGGAATAATATCTCACGTTTACAGATTACCAGATGCTGGAGTTTGGGAGGTTTTTTTTTTAAGGTTTTATTTATTTATTCATGAGAGACACACAGAGAGAGGCAGAGACATAGGCAAAGGGAGAAGGAGGCTCCCCATGGGGAGCCCAATGTGGGAATGGATCCCAGGATCCTGAGATCACACCCTGAGCTGAAGGCAGACGCTCAACTGCTGAACTACCCAAGTGCTCCCCAGGTGCTGTTTTAAGTGCTTACATGTCTGAACTCTGTATCCTCACAGCAATCCTATGTGGTTGGTACTTCCACAACTCCCAAACTGCTAATGAGGAACCTGAAATACAGAGAGGTTAAGTGACCTGCCCACAGTCACACAGCTAATACGTGGCAGAGCGGGGATTTGAAGCTAGACCATCTGAACCTCTGTGCACAGCTGCCTCTTGCACTTTGATGTTACAAATAACCATAACAAAGACAAAGCATGTTCTCATGAACAGAGTGCTTTCATTCATTATTCCAAAATATCTTTTTGTCTAGCACCCGCCAAATGCAGGTCCCAGAGACAGAATGGCGAAAAAGTGATACCTAGTACCTGCCCTTGTGGTTCTTCTCCCCAAGCAGAGGAGATGAAGAGATAGATAAGTCAACCATGCCTAAAATTAAACACATAAGGGTGGTGGTAAATGCTATAAAGGAACAGACAGGAGTCATCGCTCTCTTAAACAAATACTATTTTCCTCATTTTACAAATAGGGAACCTGGGATTTCAGAGTGAAATGAGATATAATAAAAAAACTGATTTTCTAATTTTTTAAATTTTATTTGTTTTTGAGTAGATACCCAGTATCCGCACGATTTGACATTCAGTAGACACTAAAGGGTATCCCCACATACCCCCAGCCTCCCAGTCCCCCTCCCAGAAGCAATCGATGTTGGGTCTCCTGTATCATGGGTCTCCTGCCAGAGACACTCAACCAATCAAATACACACTTTCTTTACAGCAGTTACAGCACACTGCACACACAGTTCTGCCCCTGGGGTTTTTTCTCCAGTAAACAAATACTCAGCCTGCTTCCTCATTTTTTTTATCGCTGCCCACAATTTCATTGCATGGATGTCCCACACCTGCTTTAGCCAGGCTCTTCCTGATGGTCATTTAGGCGATTTCCAATCTTTTACAAGCACAAACAGTGCTGCTGGGACCCACTAAAAATATAAACCATTTCACACACAGGCGGGTGTCTCTGCATAATAACCTCCCAGAAGTGGAATTGCTGGGTCTGGGCCATGTGCATTTGTAATTTTGATAGATATTAACCATATTGTCCACCACTGAGATGTCCCCAACTTCCACTCACCCAGCAGTGGGCGGAGCACCTGTTTTACCACACCCCAACACGGTGAAGACACACCACAGAATCAAGGGACCTGGGAGCCTGTCCCATGCCTTGCCAACTGTGGGCTTTGGGCAGACTTCTCAACCTCTCAACCTCAAGGATCTCATCTAAAGAGTGGGCTTAGTAGTGACCCCACCTATGTCCTGAAAAGTCTAACACACAACTCTATGGAGCCAAGGTGAGTAGTACAGTGGCTCCCTGGGGAAGCAGCTCACAAGATACGTCCCCAAGGCCAATGACTAAAAAAGCCAACTGCACTGAACCACAGGCCAGACAGGACATCCCAAAGAAGATGCCAGCAAGACAGCACAGGCTCGGCAGCCAGACAGGCAATGTACAAGTTGTGTGACCTTTAGCAAACTGCTGACTGTCTTCTTTCCTCCTCCCAGAGAAGAAGAGTCAGACAAGTGAGCACATACCGAGCACCTGGCACACAGCAGAGGCTCAACCCCCAGTCATGGTCCCTGGGGCAGACACAGGTGCCCAGCATCCAGCATTCCAGCACACACAAGCACTTCTCTCCTGTGACCAACTGGACTCTCCCTAGGGTGAGGAGCCCACTCCACCCCTGAAAGCGGGACAGCCCTCACCCAACGCAGGACGGGAGCTGGTGACAGAGAGGATCCAGCTTCTTGGCCCCTGGGGGGGAGGAGAGGCTCTGTAATGTGTTTGGCACAATCTCCTAGAGATTGTCAGGGGACTGTGCTCCAAGTGCCCACAACAACAGCTCCTCAGCATGCCCTCTGGACTCACTTCCCTTCTGTCTCACACACTTTCAAAGACTGCACCCCCACCCCCTGCAAATAACCATCTGCACTCAAATTCCTCCTCAGAGCCCACATCTGAGGGAGCTTAACCTAACACAGTTGTCATCACTGGGCAGAGGCTAGACAGACGTATGAGGAGGGTGCAGCAGTCAATACGGAGACATGGAGGTGAGACAACCACCACTCGGGCCAGATCTGGTGGTTCTCAGGTTCCAGAACAGCACCTTTATACACAATGGAAATGGATGTTCAGTCAGGCCTAAGTAGACCCTGATCACAGAAAGCCACTGTGAGATCCCACTCCTCCCAGAGCCTCCCACTCTGGAGAGGCAGGACTCAACTCTCCAAGTAGAAGCCCACTAAGCTCCTGAAGACATGCTTGAGGAGGACAGCAAGTCCCAGGGTGTTTTCCAGAAGGTTCTATAACTGGCTTAGTATACTGGAAGTCCAGAGAACACCCAAGCTGTGTATTCTGGCTTCCTCTACAAGGCCATGGAGACAGTTGGAGGACCATGAAGATCCTCAGTGTGCAGGAGGAATAGCTAGACCATTTTTTAGTGTTGGGACTCCTGGGTGGCTCCATGGTTGAGCATCTGCCTTCGGCTCAGGTTGTGATCCTGCAGTCCTGAGGTCGAGTCCCCATCGGGCTCCTCATGGGGAGCCTACTTCTCCCTCTGCCTGTGTCTCTGCCTCTCTGTGTGTGTCTCTCATGAATAAATAAATAACATCTTTAAAAATAATAATAATAAAGTATCAATGGGATCCACTCCCAGCTTCCATCCTGATGGCAGAGGGTATGTGGATCTCGCACTTCTACATTCTAGCTCATTCCTGCAAGATTTAAGGAAACCAAATGTCATAGCTGGAGTTTCATGGCATCCCTGGCAAGTTAAGGGAGGAGACAGAGCTTGGAGCAGAATCTCAGCTGACGACAGTGGCTGGAAATGAGTCAAAGTTTGTAGAACAAAATTTAACACTGAGTCAAAAAATACGACAGAAGTGAGAGAAAAACGATAGATGGAAAGACACAGATAAATAGATACCAGAATAATGAATGATGTGATGGCTACAGTCCATTCCCTGCGCATATGCCACGGGTCAGTGCTCTGGCTGACCGCCAATGGCCAGCGCCATCTCTTCACTTGAAGACTTTCTCAAAACTGCAGAAGATTGGCAGGCATTCAAGGACTCAACACCACTCCCCTGGCCCTCAACCAACCACTGACAAGCCAGGCTATAAACACGCCAGCTCGCTTGCCCCTCAGATGGGAAAACCCTCCACTACAACCCACATTCTCCACAAGATGGTGCTCCAGCTGCCTGCAGTGGGAGTTGGCTTCCCAACACCCCTTTACTGGCTGCCTACCCCCTTTGTTTCATTTCTCCCAGCTCCCTATAGTGTGTCTTGGGATTTGCTACTGAGGGAACCCAAACTACAGCAGTTGGGCACCTGCTGTGCCCCAAACACCAAGCTAGAGATTTTAGATATTGTGCAGATATGAAGCAGTGTCTACCAAGGAAGGAAAACAAATGACACCATCTATGCATAAAGGGAAAGGTCCAGCCTTTGTTTCAAAACAAGTGTTCATGACGACATGGGGAAGAGCACTCTAACTATGAGGCCAAGCCAGGTGAACAGAATGACTGAGCAAATCTTTTTCAGGTCATGCATTTTCCAACAGAAAAAAAAAAAAAAGAAAGAAAGAAAGGCCAGTGGAGGGAGAACCAGGTTTCCAAAGCATGCCCTTTGTGTCTGGGATTGTGCCCCCTTGCTTGAAGTCATTTCACCACAGTGGTTGGGCTTTAGCCTGCCCGGCTTCTGCAAATCTACTCTTTGCACCAGGGTTGTCCTGAATTCACCCCCACAGGTTAGGGGAAGGGTCGGGGAGTCTCTTCACCTCTCCCAGGGAAGGTAGGAGTGAGCTCTAGTTAAGTTTGGGAGCTAAAGCATTCCTGTCTCATTAGTGACTCTAATCTCTTGCAAGCACTGAGAAGTCACCAAAAAAAAAAAAAAAAAAGCTTAAGCCATGAGCTGTAATCCGGGCTGTCCTTGCAAACAGGGGGAAAACAGGCCATGTTTTGTGGCTTCCTGCAAACAAAAGCCCTATTCGTTAATGAGGATTCTTAATTTAGGGCAGGAGAAAACTTTTGGGTTATTATTAGGCCACAAATGGAGGCCTGTGTTTCATTTCACTGCCCCACTTAACCAAAAATGCCTTCCGTTCTGTAAATTAAAGAATTATTTTTAAGTGCTAAAGGCTGCTGGATAACCTTGGTGCTCAGTCTCCAAATTTAACAAACTGGGGCAAAGGGTCCCAAAGGCTTTGTCCAGCTCCAACAATCTCCGGTTCTGCTCATCTTACCACTTACCCCCTCTTAGAGGTCCCTTCAAAACCCTCAGGGTTGGGGCACCTGGGTGGCTCAGCTGATTAAGCAACTGCCTTCAGCTCAGGTCATGATCCCAGGGTCCTGGGCCCTGCATTGGGCTCCTGCTCAGCGGGGTGTCTGGTTCTCATTCTGCCCCTCCCCACCATTTGTGTTCTCTCTTTCTCTCTCTCTCTCAAATAAATAAATAAAATCTTTTTAAAAAATCCTCAGAATCTTTGGATACTGTTGGGGATCACAGCATCTCCTGCCAGCTTGGGATCCCCACCCAAGGTCCCCACCAGAGGTCCCCAGCAGAGGATCCCATCTGCAAGCTAAGAAGTTCAAGAAAGACAGCAAAATCTCCCCTTTGCCATCCACAGGGGGAAAAAAAGGTAATCACCTCTATCAGTTCCATACGCTAAATGATCCAGCATCATCCAGGGTCTTCTCCTGGCTGAATTAACAACACAAATCATCACCTTAGGAGGAAGTTCATGCGGGCACTGGAGAGGGACAGTTCTGCATTATGGGAGTCTTTAAAACCCACACTCAAAAAAAAAAAAAAAACCCCACGCTCATAAAATGTGATAGGAAAATTCATCTTTGAGGTTCATGGCCAACAAAATCTACAATGTCTCTTTCATAGATGCTCTTAATGTTCTCGGCAGAGTGGTGAGTGGGTGGCCCTGGGGAAAGTGTGGGGTTGAGCAACTTTCTCAATAAAAACAAGAGGTTGGGAACTGTGACTCCCCAGTCGGGAGACCCCTGTTCAGGCTGGTAAACCAAACCCCAGGCTCCCAAGGTGGCTCCTGCTGGCGTCTTCTCAAGATGCTTAGTGACACACAGAATGAGGTTGATGGCATTTGGGAGGAAGGGAAGGAAAGAGGGAAGGAAGGAAGGAAGGAAGGAAGGAAGGAAGGAAGGAAGGGAGGGAGGGAGGGAGGGAGGGAGGGAGGGAGGGAGGGAGGAAGGAAGGAAGGAAGGAAGGAAGGAAGGAAGGAAGGAAGGAAGAAAAAGAAAGGAGGCTTAGTTCACCACTAGGGTTTTTGGGTTTTCCTTTTAAGCATCTGTCCTGGCAGTGGTATGAGTGACCTTGTAATGACCCGATACCCTCTTGGGTTCTCTGTTTGTTTCAGGTCACCGTGGAGATGATGGAGGATGTCCCTTGAGGGCCCTCATGCAGCACTTATTCCCCTTGCTGCTAGTTCTGGACCCCGAGCCATCTACCAGTGTGAACACGAACACTAATGGCCTGAAGGAGCCTGGATCAGCCGCTGGGGAAGTTGGGAGAGGCCACCATGTGCCCAGCTAGGAGCCAGGAGCTGCAAGGTGGAGAAAGTCCCCGCTCTCAAGGGTTTTGAGTCCACACCCACAAAGTGCCTTGCTTCCCACTGCTTTCCCAGCTTCTCCCAAACCAGCTCCCTTTCTGTGCCCTCTGACTCACTCAATGGCACCAATATCCCCCAATCCCCCAGTGAAGTCAGAAGCCTGGGAGTCATCTCTGACGCTTCTCTATTCCTTCCCTCATATTCAATCAACCATCATTTATCTTCTTGATCCTCTTCAGTCTTTTTTTTTTTAATTTATTTATTTATTTATGATAGTCACACACAGAGAGAGAGAGAGAGAGGCAGAGACACAGGCAGAGGGAGAAGCAGGCTCCATACACCGGGAGCCCGACGTGGGATTCGATCCCAGGTCTCCAGGATCGCGCCCTGGGCCAAAGGCAGGTGCCAAACCGCTGCGCCACCCAGGGATCCCCTCTCTTCAGTCTTCAATCTGTTCACTTGGGGATGCTGCAGAGAGTTGTATAGGATGCGCACTGTCCAATTTAAGGTGTACGATTCCCACCATGGTCCATGAGAACGGTGCCCACTAGAGTTGTGCAGCAGAACAAAGCACCTTATATGCCTCTCCTTTCTACTTCCATCACCTTAGCTCTGACCTCTGTTTCTACCCTAGAATAGAGTCAGCCTGGAGGAGAGGAGGGCAATACAGGCACCTGACCCACATCTTGCCCCCATGTATCCAGCCTCCACAGAGTACTTTATCAAAAAGGCATGTCCTATTACATCACTTCTCTGCTTCACACCCTCCATCGGCTCCCCACTGTCCTCAAGATAAAACTCAGACTCCGTCACCAGGCTTATGAGACATAAAGGGCCTAGCACAACCTGACTCCTGGTTCCTTCTGCAACTTTAGCTTATATCTACACGACTAGCATGGGAAACCCTATGCTGAGGTCACTGCAGCATGGCCCATCATGAGAGCGCTGCACATACTATTGCCCCTGCCTGGCCTACACCCTCAGTCACCCTGTGTCTCACCTCGGCCCCTCATTTCATGGTTCATCTAAAGTTCTATGCATCCCTGAAGGCCCAGCTCACACATTGCCTCCTCCAGGCTGCACTCCCTGACCAGCCTTGCATGAGTCCCCGCAACCCTGACTTGAGTCTAGATTGACTGTCTCACTACTGGGCCTTTTAGGACCAAAAGCAGTATTCAGGAAATAGCTGTTGCATGCCAGAAAGGCTCTCCTGGGCCCCACTCCTCAGCAGACAACTGAGGACCTTTCTGCTGCAACTCTTCCTCCGGGGAGAATTTCTTTGCAGCATCACCCCTCTGGCAGCTCTGGTACCATCTGAAATCTCAGCAGCTTGGGACTGGTGCCCGCCCTCCCTTCTAAGTCCTTCCCCTTGCCTCTCTGCTCCTGCCCGTAGCCCAGTCTCCTGTGAGCCGACCTGTTTCTGTAGCTCCACACCTGCCCTGTGCAGATACCATCTCTTCTCATAAGGCTCGTTCTTGCACACTGAACAGAAACCCCTGGCAGGGAGCCAACACACACTCAGCCTACAAAGTTACCCCCAGCCCCTTTGAAGGAAAAGGGACCCCTGTCCTGCCCTGGGTCTCTCTCCCTCCTCCTGAGCTTCCTGACTTCTTGGTGAACTTGCTGCACTCTGCTGCAAAATACTTCTTGCTCTGTTCAAACTGCAAAATGTGAACACATTTAGTGAACCTCAAGACATCCCCTCTCCTCCAAACATCCTTCCATGTTCTCTGTGATGATAACACTTTGCCTCTTTATGAAGCCCACTGGCTCATAGTCCCAAAGGCAGCACACTTCCCACCCCCAGGAGCAGTCTCTCCCAGAAGCAGTAGAGCCAGGCAGATGGAAGCTCCAGGCTTATCCTGGTGTCCCCCTCTGTCTGTTCCTAACTGAGCCTTCAGGGTGGGAACCCTGGCACAGGTGTCAGCACCCAGAGGAATGAACATGGACCAAGGGCTTCCAAGGATCCCAAGGGCCCACAGCGATGCTAGTGACACTATTTTTTTTTTCTAACTGAGACCCTGGGAACTGGTTCAGTGAACTCCAGTGACTGACGTGGACTCCAAGACTGAGAGGGACCCTAGAAACCACCCGGTGCAGGGCTCAAAGTGGGCTCCTCTTTGCTAGAGATGCCACACATAGGGCCAGGATGTCAACTACCAGGAGAGGAAAAGGTGTTAAGAAAAGGGACTGGAAGGCCACATCAACCCTGGTTCACTGCTGCCTGCACTGGGCTTCTGTATACACGGCTACCATTTCTGAGCACTTCCTGTGTACCAGGGACCAGGCTGAGAGCTTTTAATGTCTCACCTGGTGTGTTCCTCCAGTCGACCTCTGCTGAAGGAGTTATTATGAAGCCCACCCAACAGGTAAAGACACTGAGGCTCAGAGCAGCCGTGACTTGCCAGCATAATTCAGCCAGGACAGGAGAGCACTGGGGTTCTCCCTTAGGCTGCCACACACGGGGTCCCGTGCCCTCAACCACCAGGCCACATGCCACACGAGCTCTGGGCTGCAAGGTTCTGTGGCTTAAAAACATAATAATTGGGGATTCCTGGGTGGCTCAGCAGTTTAGTGCCTGCCTTCAGCCCAGGGCATGATCCTGGGGACCTGGGATCAAGTCTCACATTGGGCTCCCTGCATGGAGCCTGCTTCTCCCTCTGCCTGTGTCTCTGCTTCTCTCTCTGTGTCTCTCATGAATAAATAAATAAAATCTTTTTTAAAAATTTTTAATAAAAATAAAAATAAAATAATTAAAACTGATTTCTCCAGGAAATGCTAATCCAAACCATACCACAGCCATTAGAATGGCTATCATCAAAAATAAAAAATAAGAACAGAACTTCACAGGTGTTGCAAAGATGTGGAGAATTCAGAAACTGTGCGTTCCAGGTGAGAATGTAAAATGGTGCAGCCGCTGTGGAAAACAGTACAGCAGCTCCTCAAGGAAGTAGACACAGCATTACCACTCGATCCAGCAACGCCACTTCTGGGTTTCTACTCAAAAGAGCTGAAAGCAGAGATGCCAAGAGACCTGTGTTCACCCTCTTGCACAGCAGCAGCGTTCACATGGCTGAAAGGTAGAAGCAACCCAAGTGTTCAGGGATGGATGAAGGGATAAACAAGATGTGGTATCTCCATACAAGGGGATATTATTCAGCCTTAAGAAGGAAGGACATCGGGGTGCCTGGGTGGCTCAGTGGTTGAGCGTCTGCCTTCGGCTCAAGGCGTGATTCCAGGGTCCTGGTATCGAGTCCCCCACTAGTTTCCCAGCAGGGAGTCTGCTTCTCCCTCTGCATATGTCTCTGCCTCTGTGTGTGTGTGTCTCTCTCATGAATAAATGAATAAAATCTTTAAAAAAAAAAAAAAGGAAGGAAATCCTGAGACGTACTGCAACATGGATGAACCTGGAAGATAACAGGCTCAGTGAAATAAGCCAGACCCAAAAAGACAGTACTGTACCACTAAAGTACTGTCACAGTGACAGAAGGTAGCCCCAGCTGCCAGGGGCTGGGGAGGGGCGGGGAGGGAGTGGGGAGACAGTGTCAGTGGGCCCAGAGCTTCCGTTCTGCAAGCTGAGACGGGCTGGAGTCGGATGGTGGTGCTGGCCGCACAGTGCTACTGTAGGTAACGGCACTGAACTCTACGCTTAAAGACAGGATGGTAGATTTTATGTTACATATCTTACCATAATGAAAAAGTTAAATTTTAAAACATTAAAATGCCAAGTTTCCTATTATGTATAATTTGCCAGAATGTCTTTTTCTTTAAGGTTTTATTTCTCTTTTTCCGTCTTCTCTACACCCAACATGGGGCTCGAACTCGTGACCCCGAGATCAAGAGTAGCACGCTCTACCGACTGAGCCAGCCAGACGCCCTGTTTTGCCACACTTTCTATTTTGGCCACAAATTCTTTAAAATCGAGTCCTCCACTCCTTAGTTGCAAAACCGGGGGCCCAGAGAGGAGAAGCAAGCTGCGGGTGGCCGGCTCCCCTCGAGGCTGCCCCTGCTCTCCCTCCACGGCCACGGCCACGGCCACGGCCACGGCCGTGCAGCCCCAGAGGCACCGCTGGGCACGGGCTCATTCCCAAGCACCTCGAGGAAGCGGCTCTGCTCCTTCTGCCTCTTTCCTCCCTTCTCCTTCCACGGCTCAAGGCCAACCTGCCTTTTCCATTCCTTTCAGCCAGAAGGTGGTACCTGGGCTGAAAAGCTGGTGACGTGGCTTTGTGAAGACAGATGGGGCCGTGGGGATGTGCACAGGCGACTGCTAGCAGGTGATGCGTCGCGGCATCCGGGAGGCCATCACTCAGGAACAGGTTGCCCCTTTCACTCGGGTCTTTCCTGTCCCTGGAAGCAAATCCATCTCCTCTCTGGCTCTCTGGTGCCATCTTGTGTTACTTTTTAAACAGCCATGAAGACTTCGTGTCTTCATCTTTAGCAGCATTTTTATTTTTTTTATAAATATAGAATAACACCCAGTGCTCATCCCCTCAAGTACCCCCCTCAGTGCCCGTCACCCAGTCACCCCCACCCTCCGCCCACCTCCCCTTCCACCACCCCTAGTTCGTTTCCCAGAATTAGGAGTCTCTCATGTTCTGTCTCCCTTTCTGATATTTCCCACTCATTTTTTTCTCCTTTCCCCTTTATTCCCTTTCACTATTTTTTATATTCCCCAAATGAATGAGACCATATAATGTTGGTCCTTCTCTGATTGACTTACTTCACTCAGCATAACACCCTCCAGTTCCATCCACGTCGAAGCAAATGGTGGGTATTTGTCGTTTTAATGGGTGAGTAATATTCCAGTGTATACATAGACCACATCTTCTTTATCCATTCATCTTTCGCTGGACACCGAGGTTCCTTCCACAGTTTGGCTATTGTGGACATTGCTGCTATAATATTGGGGTGCAGGTGTCCCAGCGTTTCATTTTTAGCAGCATTTTTAAAGAACCAAACAGTTCTCAAAGTTCTATTGCAGAAGAATTTCTACAATGTTCTATAATACTATAATAACAATGTAATATTAATAATAATAATATTCTAGAAGAAAATCAACATTACTCATTGTTCTAGCACCAAGTGGTCAAGGCTTCCTGAAACACCCCGCTTTGGAACACATTCATAGATATTTCTAAGACAATCTGAAGGGTAGAAGCTGGTTTTATCCCCCTTGCCCTTAAGAACTGCTTTTGATAGGAAAAAATAGCTGTGAGCTAAAAATGAAGAAGGATATGTTTTGTGTCAAAAGTCCTACCCAAGGGGCCCCTGGGTGGCTCAGTCAGTTGGGCATCTGCCTTTGGCTCAGGTCATGATCTTGGGATTCTGGGATAGGTCCCCCAAGATGGGCTCCCTGCTTGGCAAGGAGTCTGCTTCTCCTTTTCCCTCTGCCCCTCCATCCCCCCTGCTCACGTGCTTTCTCTCTCTCAAATAAATAAATAAATAAAACCTTTCTAAAAAGAAAAAGGAAGGAAGGAGGAAGGAAGAAGGAAAGAAAGAAAGAGAAGAAGAAAGAAAGAAAGATAGTTCTATCCGAGCCAGAAGAGGAGCAGGGTTAACAAAATATGTTGTAAACCCTTGCCTGGAAGTGGGCACAACCTAAGAGCAGCATATAGAACTGTCTTCCTAATGAAAACACAAATGTAGTCCGGGGACACCCCCACGATGCCAGTGACTGAATCAACCTGCAGGTCTACTGGCCTATGGAGTGGGGGATGTTGCTAAAGCCAAAACTGGTATCTCAAAGAGGAGGAAGAGGGAATGAGGGACACACAGCTGGTTAGAGGCATTAATCACTGGTTAATGTAATAAATCTATTACCAGGATTTTAAGCACCAGCACAAAGCTTCACTGAGCTTTCCTTTCTCTTGTGGAAAGGCAAGTTGCTTTTGGAGAGTTACACAGAAAAAAAAAAAGAAAAAGAAAAGAAAAGAAAGAAGAAAAAAAGAAAAGAAAAGAAAAGAAAGAAAAGAAAAGAAAAGAAAAGAAAGAAAAGGAAAAGAAAAGAAAAGAAAAGAAAAGAAAAGAAAAGAAAAGAAAAGAAAAGAAAAGAAAGAAAAGAAAGCCACTTTGGGGTTATAATCCCACCTTGGGTTATCACTGTCACTGACGGGGCTTTAAAATATCCACTGTACTCACAGGAGGCCTCAAGCTGAAGAGAGACTTTCAGGACTCAGACACAGGCTTTGTTCTGGAGATCCAGTCCCCTTCCCCACTGACCCACTCCACCCAGAGCCTACAGAGTTTAAACAGAACAGAAAAGCAAGAGGACCCTGGGGAAGGGAAGGCAGCAGGGGCCTTCCACATTTGCAGGAAAGCTATTTGCCAAAAGATTAATTGACAAAAGCAAATCCCTGCATCTTAAAGTTGAGGAAAAACTCAAAAGGAAAACACAACACTGCCCCAGTGAGAAGAAAGGCAGGTGGAGGCCTCATTTTTGTTCTTTAAATACATGTCACATTTCCCAAAAATGCACAAAATGTCATCCCTGAAGTAAAACAAGTCAGGCTTTGAGGTCAGAGAGCCCTGAGTTTAAAAGCTTGCTCATGACTTCAGACAGCTTCAGTGGCTGTCCTGGGCCCCCAGGTCCTCATCTCTACATCAAGACTAATAATATCTGCCTCAGGGGATTGACATGAATGCAGATGAAGAATCCCTAGGATAGAGTCTGACTCAAGCAGGTGTTCAGTAGATGGTGGATGCCATCTTGATGATGATGGTAGTGGTGATGATGGCAATAATGGCAATCCTACTGTTCCACTCGTCCTAAACCCCCATCCTTCCATACACAAACCTGCCACTCTTCTCACTGGCAGGCACACTCACTTAATAGCTGTAGCTAACATCCACTGAGCACTTACTATAAGCAGGCTTTGTGCAGTAAATTATTTCACTTGATTTGCAGGGCACCCAAAGATAGCTCCAGCTAATACCCCACTTTATAGTGGGGAAACAAGTTCAAAGAGGTTGGGCAATGCATTGGTCAGGGCAGGCTAACCACTATCACCAAAAAAACCCCAAACCTCAATGATTTAACACAGTAAAAGCCTACGTCTCCCCCCATATCCTCATTGGCACCCTTGTTGGCAGACAGCACAAAACAAAGGACTTAGTCTAGCAGTCATTCAGGGATCCAGGCCCCTTCTGTACTGTGACTCCCCCACCTCCTACACTGAGTCACCACCTGATCCCCTGCAACTAGATAGCAAGCAAGAGGGAGAGTGAAAAAACCCATGGCTCTTCCTCCCCTCAACTCACTGTGCACATGGCACTTCCGCTCACAATTTAGAGACTAGCTAAAACTAGTCTCTCGGGCCCACCTAGATGCAAGGGGCTTGGGGATAGCCTATTCATGCTTCCAGGAAGAAAAGAGAATAAACAGATATTGGCGAGTAATCGTTTCCATCATAATGAACTTGCCTTAGACCACACAGTCAGTAGGAATGGAAGTAAGCTATGAACCCAGACCTTCACCTCCTAGTCACTGAGCTACCCTGCCCTCTGGGAAAGTGTGGAGGTTTTAAAACAGAGCTCCCAAAGTCTTTCCCATTCCTTCGATAAAGATGTAGGGTCCATATTGAATCTGGATTCTGTTAGTCCAACAGAATACAGCAAAAATGACATTATGACCATGTACAATCTCTCAAGACACTGGCAAGCTTCTACTTCTTATCTCCAGGGATGCTCTCTCTTCGAATCTAGCTGCCCTGTTGTGAGAAAGCCCAAGCTAGTCTTTATGGAGAGGTTACCTATATTTGTTCCAGCTAACAGTCAGGGAGAGGTCCCAGACATTATCTAGAGTGGCCCACCGAATGTATGAGTGAAGACACTTCCAAATGATTCCAACTCTCAGCAGTCAAGTCATCCCCAGCTTTTGAGTCTTCCTAACTGGAGCCCCAGATACCATGAAGAGAGACAACCCACCATGGCTGTGCCCAGTCTGAATTCCTGACCCACAGAATCTGTGAGCCTAAGAAAATGGTTGATTGATGCCACTAAGCTTTGGGGTGGTTTGTTACACAGCAGTAGTAACTCTAAAAGGAACATACTTAAGAATTTCATGTAGAACAGATCCTATTACTTCTGAGAGGGAAAGCTTCCAGAATCTCTTTATACCAGCCTTTTTACTTTTGATCTTGTGCTTTTTGATATTTTTTTCCACAATAAAAATGTATGACTCTTACCATTAGGGGAAAAAAATTTTTAATGATGTACCCTCTGCCCAATCACTAAACCCAGTGACCTCTGTGTAATCTTGTCTCTTGACTTTGCCAGGAAATTAGACTCCTTGGTCTACGTGGTAAAGCTGGGTGGCTATGCAGACCCTAAAGGTCCTCAATGCTTGTTCCAGAAGGGAACAAGCCAGTGGCACTTGCTGCCACTTCTAACTGTCCTATTTGAAGCACTAAGCACTAAGCCAGCTTCTGTGAGGATGAGCAGGGACCTAGGTCAGCCCCAGCTGTGCATGTGAAAATCACAGCAGGAAGGCAGCTGGGATTATGGGTAAAACAGACACCCTGGAGATGGTTTGTGAAAATGTTGCCAAAGATGCCAGATGCTGTCTGCCTCTGGACTGTGGTTCATGCTGTTTTCCCTCTGAGAGGTGCCCTTCCCAGGCACAGAAGGTTAACCATGGAAGTGAAAGTTCAGGAAAAAGAAGATGGCAGTGTCCAGCAGCCACGAGGAGAGAGGACACAGGGACCCCAGGGAGCAACCAGCCTCACGCACTACGGCCACATCCCTGCACACTCTCTCCCCACGCCTCTTGACAGGTTGGGTGAGAGGATGTGTCTGGTATCCAGAAAAAAGGGCAATGTGGAATCCTCTCACACGGTGATGCATCTTCTCAGGAGTATCAATAGGGCATAGGTGACATTTCAGCACCTGACCTTCCTCAAGTGCCTCTATGTCACACAAGTGGACAGAAGCCTCAACCAGCAAGTCATATGGAGGCCAGAACCAGGGCGGTTTCCTTTCCTTGAAAAAAACATCTTCAGGTCAGGCCACAGCAGACATCTAGGACATGAGACCTCTTCCACCACACACCCCCAGCCTGCCTTTGTCAAAAAGCCAAATGAAAAAGAACTGCTAGAACTGGAACCGACTTCCAGAACTAAAGGCTCAAGAGATGGGGGAGAGACTAAAGATGGGAAGCAGTGGGGGGACCCCAAAGCTGCATCTGGATGATCTGCGGGGAATTTGGGCTCCACTGTCCAAAATCAAACTCACAGCTCTCTGCCGGATTTGCACGGGCTCCAGGACCTCCTGACTGGCCCTGTTTCCTACTCAGTTCTGTCAGAACAGGCCTTGCATTCTGCACTACCAACCCCATCCATCAGTTTTTTTGAGGCACCATTGGATTCAAAAGTGAACACGAGAAAAACAAGCCTCTGGTTCATGGACAGATTAGCCCATGGCTAGCTGTGTCCTTTGCCACCTGCTGTGCTGTTCCATGAGTTGCCCTACTAACCTAGGGGGTGAACCCACTCGCGGGAGCCCTGAGGGTCATCCACATTGTCCTGTATACCTGTCGCTATAACCCATTGAAGAGGATCAGCATCACCAACATGTGGGTCAGAGCCATTGTTGGGGTCATCCCACCTGTCATGGATGGGACAGCTGCTACTGGGAGCCTCAATGCTGGAACATTTCTTCCCAGAAGAATCTTCTGCTCTTGCCAGTTTCTTCCATTTCAACGCCCTGAGCTGGGGACTCTACACAGACTACTCTTGAGGCTTCCATTTGATATCGGTCACCCACCCAGCTCTGTGCAGATGCATCACTCTGTACCACTGCCCAGCATGGATTGGACTGTTCTCGGGGCCCCATCCTGGACGTCACCATATGGACCTTTCCTGTCATCTCCCTCCCCAATAACCTGTATATTTCCTACCTCAACTTTCAGTTCTACAGGAATGTGGACCCGAAGAGCTCCTGGAAACTGTTCTTCTGCAGCCTCTAGCACCTGCCCTTGCTCCTGCTGCTCCTGCTCACCTGCAGGCAACCCCGAGGTGGGAATGGAGCCAGGGTAGAGCCTCAGAGTTGAAATCACATGGGCACATGGGAAAAAAAAAAAGAAACAAAAAACATACAGGGAGGCACACAATTTTTGATAGCCCTTTGCTGTTAGACAAGTATATTTTGGCAATTCTGGAGCTCAAGAAAGGAAATTGCTGGGTTTGGTACAAGATTGTAAAATGATCTGATGCTCAGTGATCACCTGACAACTGTTTTTAATGGTAATGTCCAAAATGTTCCCCAAATAAGAAATAGGTTGGCTCAGGTGATTAGTATAATATTTTTCTCTTTAAGGGATTTATATATTTCTTTCTCCAATTCCCTTCTCCCTCCTCCAATTGTTTTTCTTCCTCATATGGATGTACAAGTGTACCTCTTCCTTTATGGCCACACAAACACACACACACACACACACACACACACACACACACACCTGTGCTCGTTGGTGGCCAGATGTGCTGCACATTGGGACTCTACCTGTAGTTCTGTGTCCTCAGGCCCCTCGAGGGCCATGTCAGAGGAAATGTGTGCCTCCAGCCTTCCCTGTGAATGATCCAGGGCCTCCGGTTCTCGCTTTCTCATGTGCATTCTCAACTACAGATTCCCCTCAAACAATAATAGAATACCAAGGATGTGCTGCTGCTTGGCATTCAAAGGGAGAACTCCAAACAGTTGCCTATGGGATCTCAGATGGGACCGCCAGCCCCTAGCCCACCCCATTACCTATCAGCATTTCAAAAACTCCAACAAATCAAAAGCATCTTTATATTCAGTTTAAGATACAGGAGGGATCACAGGCACCTGGTTGGCTCAGTCGATGAAGCATGTGATTCTTGATCTCAGAGTCATGAGTTCAAGCTCCATGTAGGGCATGAAGCCTACTTAAAATAATAATAATAATAATAATAATAATAATAATAATAATAATAATAAATACTACAATACAGGAGGTATCTGAAGTGTTTCTTTCTGAAAGGATGGCACTAAAAAAAAAATAAAAAAAATAAAAATAAAAAAAAAATAAAAAAAAAAAAAAAGGATGGCACTAGACTTCATACCAGCAGTCTGTTGGGCTCTGACCCATGTCCCTCTTCGGTCACTGCTGCCGGTCAGCAGCCCCTATGCTGCACAGCTTCTCAAGACCAAATAAGAAGAGAATTCAGAAAAAATGTGATCCAGCCACATAGCTCACATTCTTGTCCCTTTCATGAAAAATGCCATTTCTCTACTGGTAACCTAAATTCAGAAATTAGCCTCCATACATCCAATGGCTTTAAGAAGCAGAACTAGTGTTGGATTCCCAGTGGGGATGCATCTGGTTGCAGGAGTTGTGTGAGTGCCCCTGTAGCCAGCTGTGGCACCAGTCACCTCTGGTTCCTGCCATCCATCCTTCATGGATGCCACTTGTCATCTGTCAAACCCCAGTTACCTGAAGTTCTGTAAGCTTAACAGGATGCTTTAAATACTCCACCTCCAGGGGCACTGCTGCCCTGTAGGAATTCATTTTGGGGGGTTTAAGCAACATTTACACGGTCACTGCAATATGCCTGTTCTCAAAAGTTTCTAAAGCAATTGCAGATTAACATCTGACCCATTTCTACCTGTCTGCAATATTACCTCTTGGCCGTATCGAGGTTCTTTATTGTGGGGAACATGGCTTAGGAATGTCTGCAAAGAACGTCTACACCTTGTTGCAGCTCTCAGATTTGTAAAATGCCTCCTTCCTCGGCCATAAGCCAGTAGCTCGGGGAAAAAAGAATGAAAGTACAAATGAAGTTTTACTATGGAAGAAAAACTATTAGCTTTGACCACATGAAATTGTCAATATTAGTCGTGTTTGACCTACAAAAAATGGCAATTTAGTACAGTCCAACCTAGTAATAGGGGAGATCTGATGAGGACTTACTGTGTTGGGGTCCACAATAGATATACATGATCTCATTTACTCCTCCAGATCCCCTGGGAAGGGCATTTCTATTCCCATTTCACAGAGGAGGAAGTGCATTGGAGGAGGTTAAGGTACACTAGATGAGAACTTGAAGACTGGTCAACTGATGAACAGTTCACAAACATGGAAATGACCAAAGAAATCATGAGCCAAACCTCTCACCTTACAGACAGGATGACCATAGCCTGCACATGGTATGACTCTCACATGCACACGGAAATGTGTGGGGAAATGCCATCAAGAGTTCTCAAGACCCCTGGATGTTCTGTGTCTCTCCCTGGTCTCACGACACCAACTCTATGCCCCTTTCTCAACTTGACCTCACTTGGTTACATCAAGTAAGGAGAAGTAATAGTCGTCTCTGCATATCAAAACCCAGAATTTCTTTCTAAATGCCCACCAACAGGATATTAAATACCCTTAATTATGTTGCATCTTTTATTTTTTTAAGACTTTATTTATTTATTCACGATAGACAGAAAGAAAGAGAGGCACAGGCAGAGGGAGAAGCAGGCTCCACACAAGAAGCCCGATGCGGGACTTGACCCCACAACTCTGGGATAACTCCTGAGCCAAAGGCAGATGCTCAACCGCTGAGCCACCCAGGTGTCCCATGTTGCATCTTTTATTTTTTTTAAAGATTTTATTTATTTATTCATGATAGACAGAGAGAGAGAGAGAGAGAGAGAGAGAGGCAGAGAGAGAAGCAGGCTCCATGCCAGGAGCCCGATGTGGGACTCAATCCCGGGACTCCAGGACCACGCCCTGGGCCAAAGGCAGGCGCCAAACCACTGAGCCACCCAGGGATCCCCCATGTTGCATCTTTTAAATAGAATACTATGGAACCTTCAAAAATAATGTTATGGTCAGGGCACCTAGCTGGCTCAGTTGGTGGTGCATGTGACTCTTGGTCTTAGGGTTGTGAGTTCAAGTCCCATGTTGGGTGTAGAGATTACTTAAAAATAAAATCTTTAGGGGCACCTGGTAGCTCAGTGGTTGAATGTGCCTTTGGCTCAGGTCATGATCCTGGGGTCCTGGGATTGAGTCGCGCATCAGGCTCCCTATGGGGAACCTGCTTCTCCCTCTGCCTATGTCTCTGCCTCCCTCTGTGTGTCTCTCATGGATAAATAAATAAAATCTTTTTAAAAAATAAAATAAAGTCCTTTAAATATATATAGTTATATACTTGGAAACATGAAAAAAATGCTCAAGTTATTATTATGGTAAATTTCAAAAGATGTTGGCCAAAGTGTTTCCATGGTATGAGTCAACTGTATAAAATACAACATGAACAGCTAAGAAAAGAGACTGGAAGGATATATACCAAGATGTCCATTGGTGATTCTGCTAAGCACTGGGATCACGGTTTTGTTTTTTTCTTTCTACTCTCCTACAGTGAATATACATTTTTAAGAGTATTGAGAACAAAAAGACTTTCTTAAAGAAATGGTATAAAATTTGGCTTCTCAAAAAAAAAAAAAATTTTTTTTGGCTTCTCTAACCAGACTTGAGTAGAGTCTCCTGGTATCTGCCTGACAAGTTTTCAAATGGTAATTCTGACTCTCTTATGGAATGATACAGGAGCTCCTGGTTGGGGGAAAGAGGACTGCACAGTTCAGTGACATGACCGTGATCCTGGCTCAACTCTTCCACACACCCCTCAATTCCCTTGGCTCAGGAATCACAAGAAAAAGTAGAGTAAAAGAAGCCACTCATTGGGGATCCTTGGGTGGCTCAGTTGTTTGGCGCCTGCCTTTGGCCCAGGGTGTGATCCTGGAGTCCTGGGATCGAGTCCCACATCGGGCTCCTTCCATGGAGCCTGCTTCTCCCTCTGCCTGCCTCTGTGTGTGTGTGTATGTGTGTGTGTGTGTCTCATGAATAAATGAATAAAATCTTTAAAAAAAAAAAAAAAGGAAGCCACTCATTACAATCACCTACATAAAACTCCTTCACCAAGGGCACTGTATTGTTACCCATTGGTTCATAGCAAATTACCCCAAAATGTGTCAGCTTAAAACAACAAATATTTATTCTCTCAGTTCCTGTGGGTAAGGAAAATGGCTTAACCATGTCTTTCAGCCTACAGTCTCTCACAAGGCTGTAATCAAGGTATCAACCAAGGCTGGGATCTCATCTGAAGACTCAACTTGGGAAGCATCTGCTTTCATATCCACTCACTGGCTATTGGCTACAGGCACCCTTAGTTCCTTGCTACATGGGCCTCTTCACAGAGCAGCTAACAAAATGACAGCTGGCTTCATTAGAGCAAGTAAGCAAGAAGAGCCAAAGCAAGTGAGTGCAAGCAAAATGAAAGCCACGATCTCTTTAGAACCTAATCTCTGAAGCAACATCTCTTCACTTCTGCCACCATCTATTTATTAGAGTCACTAGGTCCAACCCACACTCAAGGGATTACACAAGAGCATGGATATTAAGAAGTGGAAGAATCATTGGAAGCCATCTTGGAGGCTGCCTTCCATAGGCACATTTTCCTGTCTCTCCAGCTCATTGAAGAGTATCATTAGAATCTCTAGGAATTACTCCCTTTTACATTTGGTTGAGCTGAGAAGATGTCTTATCCTCTTGGGCCCTCCTACACCTCTAGAAACTCCTGCCTACCCAGTCCCAAGTAGCTTGGAAGTACCCCAGCATATTCCTGGTCACTATGACAAGATTGAGCAAATCAACCCAATTTTCTAGATGTATCTTCCTCCAGAAGGCCCAGGACACACATAGCCTTCCTCCATAGTGAGCCCCAGGTCATTCCCACAACATTATAGGCTGGTCCCCTGCCCCACTCCTTCTTTTTCTTGCTCTCTCCAAGCCTGTTAAAGTAGGCGTAGGGGCAGGAAACGAGAGCTCAGAATCACTGGAGGTTATCAAAACTCCACACAGCCAAAGAGGGAAGAAACTAAGGACCCAAATTCTGAACTAGAAGATGATGGTTGGAGCCTCAGAAATTAGGAGGACAAGCAGAGCCTTAGAAGTAAACTATCAAAGATACCGGGAATCCTTTCCTGGGGAGGTTGGAAAAGGCTCGATCCCCTCAACCCCATCTCCCCTTCCCTTCTGGAGGGACTTCAGACCCCTTCTAATGCCCAGTAAAATCCATTTCCAACCCCTCACATACTTTGACTCCCACCCAGAAAACAAACTAACAACAACAAAAAAAAAGTATTGTTTCAGTGAAAGATTAAGAAGAGCATTTCATTACAAGTCATAGCACAGAAACATCAGAATTGCTTTCAGGATGCCTCTACCAGAGCCTCCCTGCAGTAAAATCAAAGATCTCTTGATTATTAGCAATAAATACAGTATTGCAAATGCATTCCCAAGCCTGGCCGTTTGACTATGAATTTATGAAACCTGAGCATTTAAACATCTTCTGTTGTGTATTTTTTTTAATTTAAAATATATAGATGTTAAATTCTACCTTGTGTTAAATAGTTATTTGGGGCTAGCTCAAGCATTTATAAGTTTTATATAAGGAAATATAGACCAAATTCTAAAATCCAATGATACAAATTAACATGTACACTACAATCACTTCTTAGGTTTCATACCTTTACATTCTATAGTTTTGGGGGTTTTTTTTTCAAAAAAGATTTATCTATTTTAGGGGCACCTGGGTGGCTAGTCAGTTAAACATCTGCCTTTGACTCAGGTCATGATCCCGGGGTCCTGGGATAGAGGCCTCCATCAGGCTCGGTGCTGAGCAGGGAGTCTGCTTCTCCCTCCCCCTCTGCCCTGTCCCATTTATTCTCTCTCTCTCTCTCTCTCTCTCTCTCTCTTTCTCTCTCTCTCTCTCAAAGAAATAAAATATTTTTAAAAAATAAAAATAAAAAATAAAAATAAATAAAATAAATAAAAAATAAAAAGATTTATTGGGCAGCCCCTGTGGCGCAGCGGTTTAGCGCCGCCTGTAGCCTGGGGTGTGATCCTGGAGACCCGGGATCAAGTCCCACATCGGGCTCCCTGCATAGAGCCTGCTTCTCCCTCTGCCTGTGTCTCTGCGTCTCTGCCTGCCTCTCTCTCTGCCTCTGAATAAATTTAAATAAATAAATAAATAAATAAATAAATAAATAAATAAATAAGATTTATTTAATTTAGAAAGACAGAGAGTGTGTGAGCAGGAGGAGGGACAAAAGGAGAGAGAGAAGCTCAAGCAGACCCTATACTGAGTGTGGAGCCCGAGGAAGGGCTCAGTCTCACAACCTTGAGATCATGACTTGAGCTGAAACCAAGATTCGAATGCTGACCCAACTAAACCACCCAGGTGCCCCTACAGTACTATAGTTGTTGTAGTTGTTGTTGTTGTTTTAATATTTTATTTATTTGAGAGAGAGAGAGAGCAGGAGGGAGAGAGAATGCAAGACTGAGAGCATGAGTGGGGAGTGGGCAGCAGTGGCAGAGGGAAAAGCAGACTCCTCACTGAGCAAGGAGACTGATACGGGGCTCCATCCCAGGCCCCAGGGATCCTGACCTGAGCAGAAGGCAGACGTGTAATAGACTGAGCCACCTAAGCACCCCTTATAGAGTTTAAATTTTATTTTTGAAGCACAAAAATAACTGTTTTATCAAAAAAGAACTAAGTAGTGTCCCCAAATTAGGAAAATATATAAAAGTGGAGCTTTTGCATCTGAAAGGAATGAGGCCAGAGTCCAGCTTGTTCAGCTTCCTCCTCCCTCCCTTCAGATTTCTTGGGATCCTCTGGGATTCCTAAAACTCCATGGGACACAAAGCCCTTCAAAATTAATCTGCATTTTCAAGATCCAACACTAGAGGGTGGAATGCTGAGCCTTAACTGAGCTCTAGATTCATTATTCTATCTGTGACCAGGGTGAAAAGATTCCTGTTGCAAACCACATTCTTAAAGAATCTATTTTCAAATCACAAAGTTTAATTCTTTTAGAAATATAGGGCTCTATTAAAGCAAAAGTTATTGTAGGGTGCCCTGGAAAATTAAACAATTAAGTAACACCATAATTCAGAGAGATCAGATTTCTACAAAACTCAAACCAGAAAAACAGCCTAAAAATATGAGATAAAAAGGCAATACACTTGGGCCTTAATGAGAGGGGAGGAGCATAAATAAGCTTAGGAAATAATAAAGAACATAATAAAATAATTATGTTACATCTTTAAACATAATGAAATGATCTCATTAAGTCTAAATTCATTTAAAGGTCAATGATGCATAATTTATGTAGGCTCATAAAATGTATTCTATAAATGATGATTAAACCAACATCCCCATATTTTTCTTATCCTTCTCCTATTAACTCTATAAGAACTAGAATACTGGGATACATTTTATGTGGTAGTAACAAATTTAAAGGATACCATGTTTTCCTGAGGTTATTTCTAATAAAAATACCAAACTCCACAGAAACCTAATTCATTGACATTTTATCAAGCACAACACTGTGGTGTCCCAGAAGACTCAACACTGCAAAGGAGGAGCTATATAGGGAAGATTCTACATAGGAGTGAAGATAAGTAGGCCCAAGATAAAATATGTCCATTTCATAATGTGGCTGGGAACTGCCCTGGACATATATTTTTCAAAATTAAGGAACTGAGCCAATATGAGTCCCCATGGAGAAAAAGACTCTGATTCATTCAGCATTTATCTGTTCTGGGGTCAGAAACTATACAAGAGAACAAAACCAAAAAAAAAAAAAAAAAAAATTCCTGCCTTCACGGAACTTATATCCTTCAAAGAGAAGCAGTCAGTGAACACACTGGTTGTGAGTGCTATGGAGATAAAGCAAACCAGGGAAGCTAGGAAAAGACTATAGGAGTAGGTAGGGGAATAAGGATTTATCATTTTTAAATAGCGTAGGAGTTCTAGGAAAAGAGAACAGAAAGGAGACAGGCCTTGAAGCAAGTGCAAGGAGTAGAAAGAAGGTAACTTTGACAAGAACAGAGTGATTAAAATGGAAAATAGGATGCCAAGTCAGAAAAGAGTAGAGGGTGGCAGGTACACTGGAAGACAATACTGCTGATTGCAAGGATTTGGGCTTTCATTCTGAGGGAGATGGACTGCCAGCAGTGGCTTATAAGGAAAAGAAAGCATCATCAGACTTAATATTCTAATAGGATTCCTCTGGCTACTAACATGAGAATAGACTGTACGGGGGCAGCCTGGGTGGCTCAGTGGTTTAGCATCTGCCTTCGGCCCAGGGAGTGATCCTAGAGACCCAGGATGGAGTCCCATGTCGGGCTCCCTATGTGGAGTCTGCTTCTCCCTCTGCCTGTCTCTCTCTCTCTCTCTCTCTCTCTGTCTCTGTGTGTCTCATGAATAAATAAATAAAATCTTTTAAAAAAGAGAGAGAAAGAGAGAGAGAATAGGCTGTATGGGGCAAGAGTACACAGGCATATCACAAAAATACAAGCAAAAAATAATAATGGCTTGGTTATAGCCTAATAATATATATCAGATTATTCTTCCTGATGATCAAGGTTATAATTGCTGGAGCTTTATAAAAGACAGCTGTTTGAAAACACCACAGAGTCACGAAAAGCAGACAGAAACAGAAGAGGATTTGACATTTGGAAAGGGGGAATATGGCAGATAGAGTCAGGCAAAGTCTGTAATCTTTTTGGTCTGTGGAGTCAGAAAAAAAGAACTGAAGCATGCCAAAGCAGCTGGTTCCTGACTGGAGGAATCACAGAATTCCTCCACAAAATGGAGGACACCACAGAGGAAGTAAACCCAAAATCTCCACAGAAAATCCCCTCACATCATTGGCTGACCCCTGCAGTGTACCTCCGTAGGGCAAGACTACAAAGAAGCCCCGGGAAAAATAATTGAAGGACAAAAGACCTGAACTGAGATTTTAGCACATGCCCACCTCAGGGAAGACAGTTTATAGGTCAAATCCTTCCAAGTTAAAGGGGCCTGGTAAAAACCAGAGGCTTTCCAGGAAAACTCCAGAAAAGCCACACTCAGGAGTAAAGACTACTTCCCAGGACCAATGCATTCACCTTAACTAACAGTAAACCAAAGTAGACCAGCCCTAGCAATGCATAAAACCAAGCTTCCACAAGATTTGGGTGATACAAAGTAATTTAACTACATTCTAGAACAAAATTCAGTAACTTCTAAAGATAGAAAACAGGGACGCCTGGGTGGCTCAGTGGTTGAGCGTCTGCCTTAGGCTCAGGGTGTGGTCCTGGGGATCCTGGGATCGAGTCCACATCAGGCTCCCTGCGAGTGAGATCCTTTAAAGCCACAATGCCTAGTATATAATAAGAAATTACTAGATATGAGAAAACAAAGGAAAATGAGACCCATATAAGAAACAAACATGACTCAGAAGTTGGAATTAACAGACAAAAACTTTAAAATATCTATTTTAGCGTGCCTGGCTCAGTTGTTGAGTGTCTGCCTTTGGCTCAGGTCATGATCCTGGGGTCCTGGGATCGGGTCTTGCACCAGGCTCCCCACAAGGAACCTGCTTTTCCCTCTGTCTATGTCTCTGCCTCTCTCTCTGTGTGTCTCTCGTGAATAAATAAATAAAATATCTTTTAAAAATAAAATATCTATTTTAAATATGTTCAGGGACTTAAAGGACAACATAGTCATAAGGAGTAAACAGATTAAAATATTAACAAAGAAATTAAAAATCTAAAAAATGACCAAAAGGAAATTCTAGAACTGAAAAGTCGAGTATCTGAAATTGAAAAAAAAAAAAAAAAAAACCATAGCATAGGAGTGGATTAGACACGACGGAAGGAATAGTCAGTGACCTTGGAGATAAGTTATTAGAAATCATACCAACTGAAATTTGATACTGTTCACCAAGTTCTTGGAATAATCAATTCCAGAATCAGTCAAGAATTTAGCAGCCTGGAAAACCTAGAGGAACATAAAGTATCAGAAACCAGAGAGAATCATAAAAGAAGATCTGATTCTACTCTCCTGTGGCTCTTAATCTTCTAGTGACTCCCACTGGCCCAATCAATCAGAAGCAGAGGGGCATCAGAGCCAATTAATTCTGGTAAAATCCCATGGTCCACAGCAGGGTGGAGATTACGGAGAATGGAGGGATAAGCAGGAAATATCTAGATCACATTCCAGCAAATGATTAAAAAGACAAAAAAAGCAAACAAAAAAGGGCCATCATAGATCCGAGGTCATGTACAAATGAATAAAATTCACACTTGCCCAAAGCTCCTGCAGCAATAAGTTCCAAAAGATAATGAAATACTATTAAATTTTGAGCAGAACTGTTGTAATCACATATTTTAGAATCTAGTCAAAACGTTTTTCATGTGTAAAAATAACAGAAAATTATTCTCAGATGCCCAAAAATTGGAAAACATCCTGCTCATTGCTTTTACAAAAAATTATGTGAAGAAAAAAAAAAATTATGTGAAGACATACTAAGGGAAACTGAAAGAAAAGTCAAAATTAAGAACTCGAAAATGGAATTTGTAGTAAAAAAAATGTGTAATGCTTCAATTCAGGCAAGGGAAGGCATGCAAATTAGAGTTGGGTTTTGTTTTGTTTTGTTTTTCATTTGACAAAGCACTAAAAGAAATTATGGTACGCATTCCACCAATAGTCTGTTCCTACCAGGAGGCTCAGAATCTTCACTGAGACAGACAGTTGAAGAAATTGAACAGATAGACAATTGAAGAAACTGTCCTAGTTACTAAGGAACCAGACTAAATGGTCTTTCCTTCCACTATTGGGCACCAAACTCACTGATCCCATTAGATCATGTCCTATCGATAGCATGTGGAGCTTATGGTAGGGTTTGGTCCTGCATGCTTTACTCAACTGTTCCCATTCTGTATCTGCTCCTTCCTGAGTGCTACATTCTTCACCCTGCCATACACACAAAATATCCTACGTCTGATTAACTTAAAACAAAAACTATGCCGTCCCGCCCCAACACCTTCTAACAATGGCTAGATTTTTTTACAGGATTGGGACATTGTGCAAAGAATCACTGAATAATCGCCACAAAACCTAGTAGTCATAGAGAATCACACAATGGCCAATTTCACTGCAAAATACTGCAAGAAATTACCTTCTTACTGAATAGTAAGGAAAAAAGTCTGATAGAATATATGCCAGACAATGGGCAACCCTGGTGGCTCAGCAGCTTAGCGCCACCTTCAGCCCAGGGCCTGATCCTGGAGTCCCGGGATCGAGTCCCACATTGGGTTTCCAGCATGGAGCCTGCTTTTCCTTCTGCCTGTGTCTCTGCCTCTCTCTCTCTCTCTCTCTTTCTCTGTGTGTGTGTCTCTCATGAATAAATAAATAAAATCTTTACAAAAAAAAAAAGAATATATGCCAGACATTAACAGTGATTGTCTCTAGGGTAGGATTATGACAAATTTGTATTCCCATGTTACCAATTATAGTTCTATGATTTTTCTCATTTTTTACAACTATCACATTATATACTTTCATTAGAAAAGCCTTTAAAATAAATAATTTTAAAATAAAATGAAATCCAAGGGATAAAGGAGCTACTTAAATAACAGCACAAGGAAGCAAACCAACAAATCTAAAATATGGGATATTTTCCAGGACAATTGATCTTGATTTTGTGACATGATGACGTGAGTGAAGGGGGTACAGGTTAGTCAAGACTTTTAAAAGAATTAAGGAAAAACAAGTAAATATGATGTACTGACCTTGTTCATATCCTGATTTAAACAAATCCTCTAAAATATGATTTATTTAGATAATAAGGAAATTTTTATTTGAACTGGATGATACCAAATTTTGTCAGATATGATTATGGTCCTGTAGTTGTATAAATAAGGCCCATTTTATTAGAGAGGCATGCTAAAGTATGTGGTGGCAATGATAAGATTACTGGAATTTGGGGGGGGGGTTAAGATTTTATTTGTTTATTCATGAAAGACACAGAGAGAGACAGAGACAGAGACAGAGGGAGAAGCAGGCATCCCCGGAATTTGCTTTTAAAAGAAAAAAGAGGGGTGTCTGGCTGGCTCAGTAGGAAGAACATGAGACTCTTGATCTTAGAGTCATGAGTTCAACCCTCATGTTGGGTGTAGAGATTATTAAAAAATAAATAAGTAAACTTGAAAGAAATAGTTTCAAAAAAGAAAAAGAAAAAAGAAATAATACTTATGTGGGGAAATCTGATAATTATTAAATCTGGGTAAAGGATATAGGAGGTTCATTGAATTATTCTCCCTATCTTTGTATATGTTTGTATATTTTCATAATTTAAATTCTGAAATAGGGACGCCTGGGTGGCTCAGCGGTTGAGCATCCACCTTTGGCTCAGGGCGTGATCCCAGAGTTCCGGGATCGAATCCCACATCAGGCTCCCGGTGCATGGAGCCTGCTTCTCCCTCTGCCTGTGTCCCTGCGAGGTGCCTGCTTCTCCCTCTGCCTGTGTCTCTATCTTCTCTCTGTGTCTGTCATGAATAAATAAATACTTTTGGAAGAAGAAGAAGAAGAAGAAGAAGGAGAAGGAGAAGGAGAAGGAGAAGGAGAAGGAGAAGGAGAAGGAGAAGGAGAAGGAGAAGAGAAGAGAAGAGAAGAGAAGAGAAGAGAAGAGAAGAGAAGAGAAGGAGAAGGAGAAGGAGAAGGAGGAGAAGGAGAAGGAGAAGGAGAAGGAGAAAGAAGGAGAAGGAGAAAGAAGGAGAAGGAGAAGAAGGAGAAGGAGAAGGAGAAGGAGAAGGAGAAGGAGAAGGAGAAGGAGAATTAAAAACACAAATTCTGGGATCCCTGGGTGGCGCAGCGGTTTGGTGCCTGCCTTTGGCACAGGGCGCGATCCTGGAGACCCAGGATCGAATCCCACATCAGGCTCCCGGTGCATGGAGCCTGCTTCTCCCTCTGCCTGTGTCTCTGCCTCTCTCTCTGTGACTATCATAAATAAATAAAAATTTAAAAAAAAAACACACAAATTCTGAAATAGGGCGCCTGGATGGCTCAGTCATTTGAGCATCTACCTTCAGCTTAGGTCCTGGTCTCAGGATCCTGGGATCCAGCCCCACATCAGGCTCCCTGCTCAATGAAGAGTCTACTTCTCTCTCTCCCTCAGCTGCTGCCCCTGCTTGTGCTCTCTCTCTCTGTGTCAATAAAATAAATAAAATCTTATAAATAAATAAATACATACATACATAAATTTTGAAATAAAATTAAAACCCTTATTTTTAAGAACTAAATTGCTAGTGTTTATAACTGATGAAGAGAAATCATCAACAAGAAGTAGAAATTGCCCATCATCAAGTCTCACTGTCCACAGGCATATCTCAGAGATATGGCAGCTCTGGTTCCAGACCCCTGCAATAAAATAATATTGCAACAAAGCAAGTCAAATGAATTTTCTTTCTTTCCCAGTGCATATAACAGCTATATTTACACCATACTGTGGTGTATTAAGTGTGCAACAGCATTATGGTTCTTTAAAAAACAATGTATACACCTTAATTTTTTTTTTGCACCTTAATTTAAAGATACTTTATTGCTGGGATACCTGGGTGGCTGATTGAGCATCTGCCTTCAGCTCAGGGCGTGATCCTGGGGTCCTGGGATGGAGTCCCTCATTGGGCGCCCCAAAGGAAGCCTGCTTCTCCCTCTGCCTATGTCTCTGCCTCTTTCTGTGTGTCTCTCATGAAGAAGTGAATAAAATCTTTTTTAAAGATACTTTATTGGGCAGCCCCGGTGGCCCAGCGGTTTAGCGCCGCCTTCAGCCCAGGGCTCAATCCTGGAGACCCAGGATCGAGTCCCACGTCGGGCTCCCTGTATGGAGCCTGCTTCTCCCTCTGCCTGTGTCTCTGCCTCTCCCTCTCTCTCTCTCTCTGTGCCTCATGAATAAATACATAAAATCTTTTTTAAAAAAATAACGATATTTTATTGCTAAAAAAAAATAATCTTTTTGCTGGTGAAGGATCTTGCCTCAATGTTGATGGCCGCTGACTGATCAGGTGTGGGTGCTGAAAGGTAAGGTGGCTGTGGCAATTTCTTAAAATAAGACAATGAAATCTGGCATATCAAGTGACTCTTCCTTTCACAAATGAGTTCTGTGTAGCATGGGATGCTGTTTGACAGCATTTTACACAGTAGCACTTCTCTTAAAATTGGAGTCAATCCTCTGAAATCCTGCTGCTGCTCTATCAACTAAGTGTAGATAATATTCTAAATCCTTTGTTGTCATTTCAACAATCTTCACAGCATCTTCACCAGGAGTAGATTCCATCTCAAGAAACCACTTTCTTTGCTCATCTATAATAAGGAACTCCGGGCAGCCCAGGTGGCTCAGTGGTTTAGCGCTGCCTTCAGCCCAGGGCGTGATCCTGGAGTCCCGGGATCGAGTCCCACGTCGGGCTCCCTGCATGGAGCCTGCTTCTCCCTCTGCGTCTCTGCCTCTCTCTCTCTCTCTCTCTCTCTGTGTGTGTGTGTGTATGAATAAATAAATAAAATTTTTAAAAAAGAAAAATACATTTAAAATAAAGATTTTATTTATTTATTTGACAGAGAGATAGAGCCATAGAGCACAAGTGTGGGGAGGGAATAGCAGAGGGAGAAGGACAAGCAGGCTACTCAGCCAGCAGGGAGCCCTATGCAGGGCTCGATCCCACGACCCCAGGATCATGACCTGCGGAAGGCAGACACTTAACTGCTTGAATCACCCAGGTGCCCCCAAGGCCCCACTTCTAATTCTAGCTCTCTTACTGTTCCCACCACATCTGCAGTGACTTCCTTCCCTAGAGTCTTGAACCCCTTGAAGTCATCCATGAGGGTTGGAATCAACTTCTTCCAAACTCCCATTCATTTTGATATTTGGGCCTCATCCCATGAATCACAAAAATTTTCTTTTTTTTTTAAGATTTTATTTATCTATTCTTCAGAGACACAGAGAGAGAGAGAGAGGCAGAGACACAGGCAGAGGAGAAACAGGGAACCTGATGTGGGACTCGACCCCAAGATCACACCCTGGGCCAAAGGCAGATGCTCAACAGCTGAGCCGCCCAGGCATCCCGAATCACAAAAATATTCTTTTTTTTTTTTAATTTTTTTTTTTATGATAGTCACACAGAGAGAGAGAGAGGCAGAGACACAGGCAGAGGGAGAAGCAGGCTCCGTGCACCGGGAGCCCGACGTGGGATTCAATCCCGGGTCTCCAGGATCCCGCCCTGGGCCAAAGGCAGGCGCCAAACCGCTGCACCACCCAGGGATCCCCACAAAAATATTCTTAATTGCCATCCAGAATGGTAAATCCTTTCCAAAAGTTTTTCCATTTACTTGCCCAGATGCATCAGAGAGATCACTATCTGGCAGCTATAGCCTTATGAAATGTATTTCTTCAATAATAAGACTTGAAAGTCAAAATTACTCCTTGATCCATGGAATTCAAAATAGATGTTTTGTTAGCAGGCAACAAGAGGCCAACATTAATCTTGGAATATTCTTCATCAGACCTTTTGGGTGACCAGCTGCCATGTCAATGAGCAGTACTATTTTGAGAAGAATCTTTGTTTCTGAGCAGTAGGTCTCAACAATGGGCTTACAATATTTAAGAAACCAAGATGTACTGTCATCCAGGCTTTGTTGTTCCACTGATAGAGACAGGTAGAGTAGATTTAGCATAATTCTTAAGGACCCTAGGACTTTCAGACTGGTAAATGAGCACTGGCTTCAACTTAAAGTCAGCAGCTCCATTAGCCTGTCCTTTGAAGCTCTGAAGCCAGGCACTGACTTCTCTCCAGCTATGAAAGTCCTAGAAGGCATCTTCTTCTGATAGAAGGCTGTTTCATCTACATTGAAAATCTGTTGTATAGTGGAGCCACCTTCACAAATGATCTCCTCTAGATCTTCTGGAAACTTGCTGCAGCTTCTTTTTTTTTTTAATTTTTTTTTTTATTTATTTATGATAGTCACACAGAGAGAGAGAGAGAGGCAGAGACACAGGCAGAGGGAGAAGCAGGCTCCATGCACCAGGAGCCCGACGTGGGATTCGATTCCAGGTCTCCAGGATCGCGCCCTGGGCCAAAAGCAGGCGCTAAACCGCTGCGCCACCCAGGGATCCCACTTGCTTCAGCTTCTACATCAGTACTTGCTACTTCACCTTGAAGTTTTATATTATGGAAAGTGTTTTTCCTTAAACCTCATGAACCAACTTCTGCTAGCTTCAAACTTGTCTTCTGCAGCTTCGTCACCCCCCTCAGCCTTCATAGAACTAAAGAGAGTGAGGGCTTTGTTCTAGATTAGGCTTTGGCTTAAGGGAATGTCGTGGCTGTTGGGCCTTCTGTCCAGACCATTAAAGCTTTCTCCTATCAGCAATAAGGCTGTTTCACTTCCTTATCATTCATGTCACTGGAGTAGCACTTTTTATTTCCTTCAAGAATTTTTCCTTTGCATTCACAACTTGGCTAACTGGGGCCTGAGGCCTAGCTTTTGGCTTATCTCAGCTTTTCATATGTCTTCCTCATTAAGCTCAATCATTTCTAGCTTTTGATTTTAAGTGAGAGACCTGTAACTCTTCCTTTTACATGAACACTTAGAGACCATTGTAGGGCTATTAATTGGCCTTATTTCAATATTGTTCATCTCAAGGAATAATGAGGCCCAAAGAGATGGAGAGAGACAGGGGAAGAGCCAGTTGGTAGAGCAAACACACACAACATTTATCAATTAAGTTAGGCATCCTATATGGGCAAAGTTCATGTCATCTTGCATGCCTGCATTGTCTTTCATCTAAGACCTTATCACCCCAGGTTAATTTGTTTAAAAATAGGTGCCTGCCAACACCTTTTTGAACTTGGCCACAGCAACTTCTTGCATGATACATCTAAGAAGGCAAGGGAAACAAAAGCAAAAATGAACTATTGGGACTTAATCAAAATAAAAAGCTTCTGCACAGCAAAAGATACAGTCAACAAAACTAAAAGACAACCTACAGAATGGGAGAAGATATTTGTAAATGACATATCAGATAAAGGGCTAGTTTCCAAGATCTATAAAGAACTTATCAAACTCACCAGCAAAGAAACAAACAATCCAATCATGAAATGGGCAAAAGACATGAACAGAAATTTCACCAAAGAAGACATAGACATGGCTAACATGCATATGAGAAAATGCTCCGCATCACTGGCCATCAGGGAAATACAAATCAAAACCACAATGAGATACCACCTCACACCAGTGAGAATGGGGAAAATTAACAAGGCAGGAAACAACAAATGTTGGAGAGGATGTGGAGAAAGGGGAACCCTCTTGCACTATTGGTGGGAATGTGAACTGGTACAGCCACTCTGGAAATCTGTGTGGAGATTCCTCAAAGAGTTAAAAATAGAACTGCCCTACGATCCAGCAATTGCACTACTGGGGATTTACCCCAAAGATATAGATGCAGTGAAACGGCAGGACACCTGCACCCCAATGTTTATAGCAGCAATGTCCACAATAGCCAAACTGTGGAAGGAGCCTCGGTGTCCATCAAAAGATGAGTGGATAAAGAAGATGTGGTCTATGTATACAATGGAATATTCCTCAGCCAACAGAAATGACAAATACCCACCATTTGCTTCAATGTGGATGGAACTGGAGGGTATTATGCTGAGTGAAGTAAGTGAATCGGCGAAGGACAAACATTATATGGTCTCATTCATTTGGGAAATATAAAAATAGTGAAAGGGAATATATGGGAAGGGAGAAGAAATGTGTGGGAAATATCAGAAAGGGAGACAGAACATAAAGACTCCTAACTCTGGGAAACGAACTAGGGGTGGTGGAAGGGGAGGAGGGTGAGGGGTGGGGGTGAGTGGGTGACGGGCACTGAGGGGGACACTTGACGGGATGAGCACTGGGTGTTATTCTGTATGTTGGTAAATTGAACACCAATAAAAAATTAATTTATTTTAAAAAATGAAAGGGAATAAAGGGGAAAGGAGAGAAAATGAGTGGGAAATATCAGTGAGGGAGACAAAACATGAGAGACTCCTAACTCTGGGAAACGAACTAGGGGTGGTGGAAAGGGAGGTGGGCAGGGGCTGGGGGTGACTGGGTGATGGGCACTGAGGGGGGCACTTGATGGGATGACACTGGGTGTTATACTATATGTTGGCAAATCAAACTCCAATAAAAAAAAAATGCAAAAAAAAAATAGGTGCCTGCAATACGTTTCCATTATGTACAAACTACAAAGAAAAAATAGTCTAATAATATAAATATTAATAATAACAATATTTAACATGTATTGCACACTTATGTGTTAGGCAGCACATAGCTTTTTCTAGGAATTGTTCATTTAATCCTCAAGACAGCCTCCTGAGAAAGATGTCATGATAACTTTAGTGGGAACCAGGTGGGAGCTCTGGGAAACTTAATTCAGACCTCTGGATCTGGAATCTTTTTTTTTTTAAGATTTTATTTATTTATTCATGAGAGACAGAGAAAGAGAGGCAGAGACACAGGCAGAGGGAGGAGAAACAGGCTCCATGCTGGGAGCCCGATGCAGGACTCTATCCCAGGACTCTGGGATCACACCCTGAGCCAAAGGCAGACGCTCAACCACTGAGCCACCCAGCCATCCCTGGATCTGGAATCTTAACTACTTCAGTGTAATGCAATGTTCAGCTCTGCAGCAGTCTGCCTTCAGATAGTATAGATTTATCTGTCCCTCTTCATCTATTAAAGAAAGCCACACAATGAAAAAATCTTAAAAGGATTTTCACTTTGTCATAAAATAATATCTAGATTCTTTGTAATTGAATAGTTGATCTTTGCTACTAGACATTAAACATGGACCCAAGTACCAAGACATCCAGACAAACCCAGCTACAATGTGTCACAAGATACTTAGGATGCACAACAAAGCTTGATGAATAAGCATATATGTTTGCATGAAGTGGCCGTCCTCAGCCTCAATCTGGCAATTATGCAGAACCATCTAAGTTCCAAATCTTAAATAAATAAATAAATAAATAAATAAATAAATAAATAAATAAATTGAGTTCAAAATCTTCCAATTAAATCTGCTGAGCCCTTCCAACAATATATAAAGAAATTAATCCTACACACAAGCAGATTCTTCAGTGATTAATATTTATATAGTCAGAAAACACTGTTCTTTGATTTCACTCTTTTATTATCAACCTACTGACACAGCACAAAGACTTAACTGTGGCTACTGAAAATAATTTAAATATTAATCCTGGTACTTAAAAATGAATTTACAACTGAAAAATTTAGATGGCAGAAGGGAAAAGAGATGAGAAAAGGGAAGAAGAGAGACATAGATATTCTCTTTTGTGCAAGGTAAGGAGCAAGAACACTGCCAAGTAGCATTGGAATATGAGATAAGTGTTTAGGTATATTTCATAAAGTTAGAGGCTTATGTGTAGCAGAATTAAAAATGATGACATTCACCAACTATCAAAAATCAAGTTGAGTGGTGTATGGATTAACAATTCTGAAACTACTATACATGTATACTAGAATTGAATAATTAAGTAAATGGACAGCAGGTCATGGGAGCTAGGTTTCTCATTATTGGACCAGGACATTAGAGATAAGCATGACACACATGGCAACAGATTAGAGTTGGAGACACAAGTATAAACTCATATTTTGCTTAACACAGACTCAGTGATTAGACACAGAAAAATTTCTCAATATGAGTACATCACAGTTTAATGTACACACATGTCTTGCTCTGTTAGCTCAGAGGGTCCTACAAGCAATGACACCCCAGGAACAATGAGCACACATTGGTTTACCAGATCTTGGTTTCTAACACCATTCTCCAATAAGAGGAACAAGAAAAATGGCTGATTCTACAACAAGTGAAAGAAATATACAAGATGGGCTCAGAACATCCTACAGTGCCAGAAAGTAAGGAAGCACTATGCAATTAAAAAAAAAAAAAAAAAAAAAAAAAAAACGCAATGATGGATGTCAAAGGAGCCAAATGAAAGATTTCCCAGTGGCCAAAGCTGTAACAATTTGAGTAACAAATGCATATTGGATTATAGCCCAAAGTATAAAATAAATATCCACACTCATACAAATAAATGGTTAAATAAATAAATAAATAAATAAATAAGAGACAAATCTCCTGTGCAGAATTCCAAATAAATTCTGTAGATATTCCATCTTAAATGAGGTGAGAAAAAAAAATGAGGTGAGGCATAACTTCCCATTCCATAGTGAAGAAGTGCCATCAACTATATTAGTGACTTTTCCAAAGAATACAGTATAGAAAGTGAGAAAAAGAGTTAATTTTACAGTGGAGAAACCTGACAAATACTTTCTCAGTCATGTGATCAAGATCACCATCAACAGTGGTAAGTCATGTTGATAGGACGTAACATTGATATAATGGAATGAAAATGTACCTCTAACTCTGTGGTCTTCTCGAAAACACATAACTCCAATCTAATCATGAGAAAAACATCAGGTCAATCCCAGTAGTGGGACATTCCACAAAATACTTGGCCAGTGCTCCTCAAAACTGTTAAGATCATCAAAAACAAGGAAATTCTGAGAAACTGTCAGAGCCAAAACGTGTCCAAAGAGCCATGACAACTATATGAAATGTGCTATCCTTGCCAGGATTCTGGAACAGGAAAAGAACACTAGGTAAAAACCAGGGAAATCTGAATAAAGTCTGAACTTTAGCTAATAATAATGTATCGAGGGGAAATTGGCTAGCTCAGTTGGTAGAGCATGTGATTCTTCTGAGTTTGGGTCCCACACTGGGCTTAAAGATTACTTTTTAAAAAGTTTAAAATAGGGCAGCCCCGGTGGCTCAGCGGTTTAGCGCCGCCTACAGCCCAGGGCGTGATCCTGGAGTCCTGGAATCGAGTTCCGCATCAGGCTCCCCGCAGGAAGCCTGCTTCTCCCTCTGTCTGTGTCTGCCTCTCTCTCCATGTCTCATGAATAAATTTTTAATTTTTAAAAAATAAATAAATAATGCATTGATATTGGTTCATTAATTGTAATGAATCATACTAACATACTAATGCCAGATGTTAATAATAAGAGAAACTGGATGTGAGGTTTATGGAAACTGTACTATATTTATAATTAGTAAATCTAATGTTATTTCAGAAAACAAGATTTATTTTTAAAATGTCAAGTGGGGCAAAAGACACACTACTAAAAATACAAAATAATAAATGGACAAGGCTTTTTCTCATAGCATTATTAGTAATAATAAAAAATTAGAAAAACATCAGAAGCAACTCAAATGTCCATTGAGAGGTGATTTGCAAAATAAAGAAGTAAAAAAAAAAAAATCTCTATGTGCCAATGTGGAACTTTCCAGTATACCCATTAACTGATAAAAGCTGCCTTTTATGTATAAAAGAGAGGGAGTATAAATATATATACACACACACACATATTTTGGCATATCTGTAAATCAAAGCAAAACACTAGAAAGATAAACCAAAAACCAATATTACCCTATGAATAAAAGAAGGAAAAAGGAGAAGAGGCAGTGATAAATGTAAGATTTTTTTATACATTGGATTATATAGTTTTGACTGTAGAATCATTCATTTTACTTACTCAAAAAAAATTGTTAAAATAGAGTAGAAATGAGAAAAAAGAGCTAAAGCAAACCTGAAAACAAAACAAATGAACCTATCTGAAGATTAACTTGTAGGGAAAAACACACAGAGAAATAAACTATTGATACAATTTCATAACACAGATTTGACAGTACAGATTTAGTGAGCTTTATTCTAAAGATGAAAAAGAATATAAAGAAATCTTAAACTTTATTTAGTAATCTCACTACTAAAAGTAATATTTAAATTGTTACTTTGAAACTTGTAGGATAAATAAGTAGTTATGTTAGTGAGATTGGAAACCAAACTTTTTTCTTATTAAAAAAGCAATACAAGGATAAAATCAAAGTTATGTAAAAGCCTTGGAAGCATAAATTTGAATTTTAAGTATCAGTAGCAATGCATTATTTATTTTTCTTTGGGCCACTGATGAGGTCTAGAAACTATGAAAAAGTCTGAATAGCACACAGAGTATTCATGCCACTCGGACTGTGGCTTCTAGATACCATTCCCCACAAAAGTAATCAGAGATCATGCAAAAATAGCTAGTTCTGGGTTAGAGGAAGGAAATGTCCAGGACTCTGTGTAGAAAGCAAGGAAGATAAAATCGACAGGATCACTTCAAAAGGAAACAGAAGTCAACTTAAAAGGATTGTCACTAGCTATAGATGGTACAATGTCAGTATCAAAAAGAAAAAATATGGGAATCCCTGGGTGGCTCAGTGGTTTGGCGCCTGCCTTCAGTCCAGGCATGATCCTGGAGTCCCGGGATTGAGTCCCGCATCGGGCTCCTGCATGGAGCCTACTTCTGTCTCTGCCTCTCCCTGTGTGTCTATCATGAATAAATAAACAAAATCTTAAAAAAAAATTACTGGACAGATTAAAACATATGGAACAAAAAAATCATGAGTTCAGGGTGCTGGATGGCTCAGTTGGTTAAGCATTCGACTCTTGATTTCAGCTCAGGTCATGATCTCAGGGTCATGGGATTGAGCCCCACATCAGACTTTGCACTGGGCATGGAGCCTGCTTTAGATTCTTTCTTCCCCTCTCCCTCTGTCTCTCTAAAAAAATTTAAATTTTTTTTTAAAATCCATAACTTCACATCAATATCAAAAAAACAGTGAAAAGAAAATTAAAATAAACAATTTCTTTGTTCACAATTAGAAGAAGCTTAAGAGGTAACTCCTTACTCTGAAAATTGAGCATATCGATCTTATAAAACTATATATTCAGGTAACCAAATAGTCCTAGCTGATGAAAAAAAGTCTCTCCTTATGGAAGATTTTCAACTAATGAATGTAAAAGGAACGAAAGAATTAAAAAATCACCCTTTGCAATGCCTAATGAAATAACTGATTTGGGAAACAATAGCACTAAAATCATTAAGAAAAAGAAAGATGAGAGGTAACTATGCAAATGAAAAGATTGGGGGGGGAGCACCTGGGTGGCTCAGTGGTTGAGTGTCTGCCTTTGGTTCAGGTCATGATCCTGGGGTCCTGGGATTGAGTGGTGCATCAGGCTCACTATGGGCAGCCTGCTTCTCCCTCCACCTATGTGTCTGCCCCTCTCTCTGTGTCTCTCAGGAATAAATAAATAAAATCTTTTTAAAAAATGGAAAGACTGGGAAGTCACAATTTTAGCTTTGCCAGATATTTTGAGCGTCCCCAATGTGCTGTAATATGAAGTATTCTTTTTTCTTTTTTTTTTTTTTAAGCCACCCAGGCTTCCCAATATAAAGTATTGTTGTAAAAAAGTTGAACTTGAATCTAGCCAAGTTATAGACCTAACATCTGGTATTCAGGAAGTTTGTGGGACAGGGAAACCAATTAAATGACACTATGAAGCAGACATGGGACATTTTACAGGGCACCTGGCTCAGTTTCTTTATCAAGCCAATGGCATGGGAAAACCAGGGCAGAAGGGAAGAGGAGAGACTATTCTAGACAAAAAGATTTAAGAAACAACATCCAAAATATAACACGTGGCTTTGTTTCAGTCCCCATCTGAAAAAAAAAAATGTAGAAAAAAATATTTTTCAGGCAAATGAGGAAATTTTATTGGTTGTTTTTTTTTTAAGATTTTATCTATATATTCATGAGAGATACACAGAGAGAGAGAGAGAGAGGCAGAGGGAGAAGCAGGCTCCATGCAGGGAGCCCGACGTGGGACTCGATCCCGAGTCTCCAGGATCATGCCCTGGGCCGAAGGCAGAGGCTAAACCGCTGAGCCACCCAGGTGTCCCCAAATGAGGAAATTTTAATACGGGCCTGCTATCAAATGATATTAGGAAAGTATTGTTAACTGCTTTAGGTATCATGACAGACAGAATAATGGTCTCCAAAGATGTACACAACCTTGTCCCAGGAACCTGTATGTTATGTTGTTACACGGCAAAAGGAAATTAAAATTGCAAATGCTAGTCACCCGACTTTAAAACGGGGAGATTATCCCAGATTATATCCGTGAATCCACTGTAATCACAAAAGTCCTTAAAGAGGAAGAAGGAGGGGAGCCTGGGTGGCTCAGTGGTTGAGCATCTGCCATTGGCTCGGGTCGTGATCCCAGGGTCCTGGGACCGAGTCCCGCTTCGGGCTCCCTGCAAGGAGCCTGCTTCTTCTCCCTGTGCCTATGTCTCTGCCTCTCTCTGTGTGTCTCATGAATAAATAAATAAGATCTCTTAAAAAAAAAGAAGAAAGAAAGAAAGAAAGAAAGAAAGAAAGAAAGAAAGAAAGAAAGAAAGAAAAGAAAAGAAGAAAAGAAAGAAAAGAAAAGAAAGAAAAAAAGAAAAAGAAAAGAAAAGAAAAAGAAAAAGAAAGAAAAAGAAAGAAAAGAAAAAAAAGAAAAGAAAAGAAAAGAAAAGAAAAGAAAAGAAAAGAAAAGAAAAGAAAAGAAAAGAAAAGAAAAGAGGGCAGCCCCGGTGGCTCAGCGGTTTAGCGCTGCCTTCAGCCCAGGGAGTGATCCTGGAGACCTGGGATCGAGCCCCATGTCAGGCTCCCTGAATGAAGCCTGCTTCTTCCTCTGCCTGTGTCTCTGCCTCTATGTGTGTGTCTCTCATGAATAAATAAATAAAATTTAAAGAGTTTTTTTTTAAAGAGGAAGATAGAAGGCTAAGGCTGCAAACCACTGGAGCTGGTTTTGAAGACAGAGGAAACAGGGCTACAAACCAAGGAACTCAGAAGTCTCTAGAAGCCAGAAAAGGCAAGGAGATGGATTCATCCCTAGAGCCTCCAGAAAGGAACACAGGCCTGTCAACATCTTGATTTTAGTCCAGGAAGACTTGGAATCCTGACCCTCAAAACTGCAAGATAATGAATATGTGTTGTCTTAAACCGGTAAGTTTGTGGTCATTCATGACAACAGTCATAAAAAACTAAAACAGGCAGGGTAATAAAAATACTATGTTACATAAGAAAATGTATTTTATAGAGATACATTTGTAAATACTTAGGAATGAAATGACTTGATGGCAGAGATTTGCTTGAAAACACTAGAGCAGAGGGATGCCTGGCTGGTTCAGTCAGAGGAGCAGGCAACTCTTGATCTCGGGATTGTGAGTTCAAGTCCCACGTTGGGCATAGAGAATACTGAAAAATAAAATCTTTAAAAAAATAAAATACTGGAGAAGAAAGGAAAAAAACAGTAGAATATGAAGTGTGGTGAAATGTCTGTAACTGGATTTTGGTGATAAGTATGTGAGGTTCATTATCATATGCTCAACTTTTGTGAATATGAGTAAATTTTATAACGAAGTTTGAAATTTGGGGGGAACAGTTGGAGTAAACATTTTTTTAAGAAGAGTGCTGCCGGGCAGCCGTGGTGGCCCAGTAGTTTAGCTCCACCTTCAGCCCAGGGCCAGAGACCCGGGATCAAGTCCCACGTCAGGCTCCCTGCAGGGAGCCTGCTTCTCCCTCTGCCTGTGTCTCTGCCTCTCTCTCTCTGTGTCTCTCATGAATAGATGAATAAAATCTTAAAAAAAAAAAAAAAAGAAGAGTGCTTGCCTTCTGAGCATAGTGATCATAAGCCACAATACTGTGTTATAGACTTCAAAGCTGATGAGACACTAGATCTGAATTGTTCCCACTACAAAAAAGAAATGCTAGGGATGCCTGGGTGGCTCAGTGGTTTGGTGCCTGCCTTCAGCCCAGGTCGTGATCCTGGAGTTCTGGAATCGAGTCCCGTATCAGGCTCCCTGCATGGAGCCTGCTTCTCCCTCTGCCTGTGTCTCTGCCTCTCTCTCTGTGTCTCTCATGAATAAATAAATAAAAATGTTTTAAAAGAAATTATAATTATGTCACGTGAGAGAGGTGGTCACTAACCCTAAGGCAATAACCATATTGCAATGTAGAAATGTACCAGATCCCATGTTTTACATCTTAAAGTTATATGTCAATCAAATCTCAATAAAATATTTAAAAAAAAAAGCTTGCCTTCCAAAAATGAGATGTTCTCCTTTACATCTTGCCTTATTCTTATTCTCCATTCTTCAACATGCTTTGAATCTGCATAGGGTCAGGTGTCACCCTATAAATCACGCTGAAAACAATGACCAGATTTTGATTATCTTCTCATGCTCCTACTTCAGTAGTTCAGACGGATCAAGAAATTCCCTCCCATTAAAATCTTCATTATTTACTGGCACTTGCTAACCTTTACTGGGTAGTTCCTTAGTGCCAGGCATCATCTGTTGCCCATGAGCTCTCATCTTAGCCCTGAGAGTTACAGATGGGGAAAATGAGACACAAGAAGTAAAAAGCCCCATTCTGCTGGTTGGGAAGTGGTGGATCTCAGCTCAAACCCAGGCCCCGGCCCCAGAACATGCACACTTAACTTCCATTCTTATCTGCCTGTCGGTAATTATTTCCACATCAGAAAAAATAAACGTGGTGTTAACAACATCACATACCTCATACATTTCCTACAATGGAAATTAAAGAATCTGGTGTTGATAGCTTAGCATTTGAACCCAGCTCTTACAGTGAAATGTTTCAGCCTAATGGTAGAGACAGAGCGTTACTTAAGGTGATGGCTTTTATATTCCTGAGCTTTGTAGGCAAACTTGGCATCCCACTCCAAGATGCCGTCTGGAGTTTGCCCAGTTCTGTGTTGGAGGGTTATAAATAGATGCATCAAATGCCAGATACTTAATCCACGGCAGCTCTTGCTAATATGAAAATCCCATTTGCAAAGGGTTTTTTCTACCCAATTGAATTGACGTGGTGAAGTAATTCTGTCGGAAACAAAAACCTGTCTAAGAGGCTCAGAAAGAGTTGCACATTATTTGCATATATTTGCATATTAATTTATAGTTGGTGAAATACCTCATTAAGGAGTAGATTTCTCCAGGCTACTGAAATCCAAGGAGGCAAATATTTTGAGCCAATCAATTTAATGGATTAGGACCAGCCTCTCTCTCTCTGCTACCCATTTCTCCCTTTTAAAAGAAAATTAACAGTAAGGCTTCACCCCAATTCCAGGTTTTACCTGGAAATGTTAATGGGGAGTATGGGAGGTAGGTTAACCTGGATGTACTTTGGTTGGGGAGTCTGAGGAAAGAGGCAAGACACACACTTCCAGTCAAGAGTCAGCCCAAATCCAAGTTATCATCCCTCTCTGAATACCAAATCCTATAAAGGAAGCCCAGACCAAGGGCAGGGCCACCTGGTTTCTCCACACCGTCTGACCTCTCTGTTGTTCCATCTCAATTTCCTGACCTGACTCTCCTTCACCCATATCTGCATTCTCTTTAGTTCCAACCCTCATGTCTGTGCCCCACTTTGTACAACAGAGGTAACAACAACGCCCACCTCTAGGATGACTGAGGGGAGGCCTAGCACTGTACTTTTTTTCCACCAAAGTTTTATTGTGTAAGGTAGTCTATGGGACACCTGGGTGGCTCAGTAGGTTGGCTGTCCAACTCTTGATTTCAACTCAGGTGATGATCTCAGGGTCCTGGGATCAAGCCCTGCATCAGGCTCCCTGACCAGTGGGGAGTCTGCTGCTCCCTCTCCCCCTGCCCCTCCCTCTCACTTGTGCTCTTGATCTCTCTCCTTCTAATAAATGAAATATTAAGGAAAAAGAAAGAAAGAAAGAAAGAAAGAAAGAAAGAAAGAAAGAAAGAAAGAAAGAAAGAAAGAAAGAAAGAAAAAGAAAGATAGCATATGTGACTAATTCAGGACACAAAGTTGGATTCTTCTTGACTTACATCTTATTTGACTTTAATATATGTTGAGAAAATATTTCTTTTTTTTTTTAACCATGCAACATTGTCTTTTATTATGTATGGGTTTTAAAAACTACTTCCTCAATCTATCCATACATAAGGCAAAAGTAAGTATACTGTTTAACATACTGGAACTTAAAAATATTGACCATTGCCTAGAGAAGGGAAAATTATCCCTAAAACATGCTTAACCAGGAGGCCAATTCATCTGCCGGCCTCCAAGGACATGGAGATGAACATGATAGACAGACTGTCCCCCATCTGAACCTTCATTCACCACCATTCGATAATAATTCTTCAGGCCCAGATGAGCAGCACATTTCTTGCCAACAATCATTAAATGTCCAAGAAGACTTTCATCATCATCTTCCGCTACAGAAATCTGGGAAATATGTTTCTTGGGTATCACCAGAAAATGAGTTGGTGCTTGAGGGGAAATGTCATGGAAAGCAATACACTGGTCATCCTCAAAAATTATTTTGGCTGGGATTTCCTTGCGGATGATCTTTCTGAAGATCATGTCACCTCCAGCCCAGGTGGCCTGAGCCTTGGCAATCTCATCGGCCCTTGCAGCCTCCTCCCGCGCCAAGAAAATATTTCTGATTCAGCAATTACTTACGAATAAAAAGAAAAGTTACATATGTAATAGGTATATTTTCAGGTAAATAGCTAATGAGAATCACGAATATTAAAATCTAAGTGGCTAAAATAACAAGAATTTGTAAAATGAATCATGGATAACTGACATCCTAACAATACGGCCTACCACCATCCTTGACATGCACTAAATATTCGAGAAACATTAGCTGTTTCTCTGGGTTGTCTATTCCTGTGAGACAGGAATCCAGAGAGGGATCAGCTGGTGGCTTTTCTGTTGCAAGTGGCATCAGCTGGGGTCATTCACTTAGCTGCATTCAGCTAGTGGCTGAACTGGAGTAGAATTTTCAAGAAAGCTTCACTTCTTTTTGTTGTGCCTCCATGCTTTTTTCCACGTGGCCTCTCTCTTTTTACATGGTGAGTATGGGCTTCCTTCCAACGCGGTGTTCTCAAGGGTATCAAGCTTCTTACAGTCTGGTTCAAAAGGAAACATTCCAAAGAGGAAGTCAGAGCTGCCAATCTCTGAAGGCATAGCCTCAGAAGTTACACTCCATCACTTCCATTGCATTCTGTTGATCCCACGAAACGAGGCCCAAGGCTACAGATTCAAAGGGAAGGGCATAGGCTCTACCTCCTGCTAGACAAGTGGAAAGAACCAGCAGCCAGCTTTCATCCTAGTCATCCATTGCATTGTTGTCTGGCAATCTTGTCCACTCTATGCCCTGGGTTTAGCTATGGTCCTGAGACTTCTCCTGAGCCTGGAATCACAGATCTTTCCAAAATGCTGACCTAGGCATGTCGTCATCTCTCTATTCAAGTCTTCAAGGCTCCCACTGCCTATGAAAGAGAATTCAAATCCCCTAGCTTGACATTCAGGACCAATCACAAATTGCTGGACTCTGCAACCCAACCTCTGACCACTATGTGCACATGTGCATAAATACACTCACCTCCTTTTGCACTCACACACGTGAGCACACACATACACACAAAGACTTGTACATTGTGACCACCCAGAAAAGACCACCAGAACATCCTGTGCACAAAACAAAGCCATAGTTTTTACCTATGTGCTGTCAGAGGCAGCAGCTCCACCTCAATCAAGCCTAGGAGGCTCTCAGGAGCAGACCAGAGGCAGATACCTATTGGGTTTTGGTGTCTGAGCTCAAGTGGCTTAAGGCAGGTCTTTTAATACAGTCTAGGATTGGGATCCCTGGGTGGCGCAGCGGTTTGGCGCCTGCCTTTGGCCCAGGGCGCGATCCTGGAGACCCGGGATGGAATCCCACATCGGGCTCCCGGTACATGGAGCCTGCTTCTCCCTCTGCTTGTGTCTCTGCCTCTCTCTCTCTGTGTGTGACTATCATAAATAAATAAAAATTAAAAAAAATACAGTCTAGGATTGGCAGCCACGGAAAGGCAGGAACCTTAGAATGAGTCTTTATTAGTAAATGGTTGTTTGGTAAATGGACTTTTTGCTGAGGAGAGCAGCCAGTGCTTCTAAGAACAGGACTATGTGCCCAACTGGGCAATCTCTTGTTTAAATAAATCAGTTTTCAGGAGTGTCCAAAGCAAATGGTGAAATATTTAAGGGTTTACAGTCTTATCTTCCCGGGCAAGAGTTTTCTGGAGTAAATGGTAATCATGTTGACACAGGTGGTTTCAATCTTCCATCCTGTTAAGCCACCAGCATCTCAGTCTTGGACACACAGAGTCACCCTGACCCACCTCAGCCAGACTCTGCATGGTCTTGATCTTCCCCAAATGCTGCATTTTCAGATCCTTGCCCTCCTTCCTCTTAAGTTTATCTTTTCCCATTCCAAATGAAATGCATGCTCATCACTGGAAAGATCACTGCAAAGTTTAGAAATAAAAAAGGTTAAAATAAGTCCTAATGCACATGCGGGGGCAGAGGAAAAGAAGTGAGAGGTGGATTATTTTCCTAGGACTGCCAGTAACAAATTACCACAAACTCCATGGCTTAAAAAGAAACTTATTCTCTCACAGTAGCATCTCTTGAGGCTACAAGTCTGCAGTCAAGTTGCTGACAGTGTCGCTTCCCTCTGGAGGCTGTGAGAATCTGTTCCATGCTTCTCTTCCCGCTTCTGATGACTCCCAACCACTCTTGAAAGTCCTTGGTTCGGGGCTGCACACCTACTGGGTTTCTGCCTCAATGTTCACACAACCTTCTTCTCTCTGTACCTGTCTGTGCATGTCCTGTCCTTAACTGACAAGGTCACCAGTCACTGGATTCATGGCCCACCCCAAATCCACGATGGTCTCATGTCAAGATCCTTCACTTAATTACATTCACAAAGACCCTATATCTTAACCAACTGAGCCATGCTGACACCCCCATGCTATTTTTAAATCATAACGAACATTATCATTATTGGCTACATAAAATCCCACCTCATAAATGGTCCATCATTTTACTTCACATTGGTTCCTATTTTGTTCACATTATAAATAACCCTGAAATAAATATCTCTGAGTACTTCTTTGTTTCTTGTATTCAGATGACTTCCTGAAAACAATTTCTAGAAGGTGTAAATATTTTGAAGACTTTGGATACATCTGCCAAATTACCTTCTGGAGGAGGGAGAGATGCCAATCTGTCCTATCACCAGATCATGTAAAATGCACACCCTGTCAATCTTGCTTCTCAATTATCTCAGTGACCTCGTTTCATAGGATATTAAACAGACATTCCCTGCTGCCCCAAATTTTACCTATACAGATGGTGCCTGACTTAAGATGGCTTGACTTATGATTTTTCGACTTTATAATGTTGCGAAAGCAATAGGCATTCAGCAAAAAACATACTTTGAATGTCGAATTTAATCTTTTCCTGGACTAACAACATGTCGTACAATTCTCTCTCGTGATGCTGGCCATGAGCTGAGAGCCCCAGCTTCTGGTCAGCCACACAATCACAAGAGTAAACAACTGACATACTTAACACTACTCTGTACTTATGCAACCATTCTGTTTTTCATTGTTGGTACAGTACTTAATAAATTACATGAGTTATTCAATAATTTATTATTAAATAGACTTTGTGTTAGGTGATTTTGCCCAACTGCAGGTTAATATAAAGATCGTGGACACATTTAAGAGAGGTGAGGGTAAGCTGTTATGTGCAGTAGGTAAGGTGTATTAGACATATTTTCAACTCATGATATTTTTTATTTAGGATAAGTATATTGGGATGTAGCCCTATTATAAATTGACAAAGACCTAGAGCCCCAGAGCAAAGGAATCTGAGATTACGCACACAGCTTGCCAGAGAGAAGTAAACTGTCCTTCAATGCTCACTTCCAACCAACCAACAGAACCAGAAAACTGAAGTTTTTAATGCAGAGATCTATGAAGGGAAGTAAGTTGTCAACCTGGTAGGAAGTATCGGGGGGATCCCTGGGTGGCTCGGCGGTTTAGCGCCTGCCTTTGGCCCAGGGCACAATCCTGGAGTCCCAGGATCGAGTCCCACATCAGGCTCCCGGCATGGAGCCTGCTTATCCCTCTGCCTGTGTCTGCCTCTCTCCTCTCTCTCTCTCTCTCTCTTATGAATAAATAAATAAATAAATCTTTAAAAAAAAGGAAGTATTGGGACATTTCCCTTCTTCAAGGCAAGAAAATAGACACAGAAACAGAAGATGACTTCATGGGAGCCGGTCTTCCTTCCTCCAGGTACAACTGAGGTAAGAAGGTCACAGACCACCTGATACATATAAACAGAAAGCTCAACAATCACTAGATGCCTAACCAGTATTCATTTCTTCCTTCATAACGGATCGCTGGTTTTATTCAGAGCACAATGCATCCAGAAAAAGGTTGCATTTCCTGGCCTCCTTTGCAACTGGATACGCCCCAGCCAATGTGGTAGAAGTAGGGTTTCTGGGTAAGCTCTTTAAAGGGAAATAACTAAAAGGGTTCCTATCCTCCTTGGTCCCACCTCCTTCCTCCTTCCTGACGTGTGGAATGCGGCCAGGAAGCCTGGCATTCTGGCAGCCATCCTGGGTCATGAAGCAAAGGACTTAAAAATGGCGGAAGATCTATAGAAGCAGCCCAGATCCCTGAGGATCATGGAGCCACCATCTAAGTCCTGGACTGTTTATCTCTGAACTTAATGTACATGAAAGAAACTGAACTCTTATATGTTTAAGCTGCCCTACAGTTTTTGTTTCACTTTGTTATTTTGCATTTGTAGGAAAGCTGAGAAGATAATGCAGCGAGTTTCCATATTCCCCCACCCACTTTCCCCTAACGTTAACACTTTATGTTACTGTGCTTCATTTGTCAAGTCTAAGAAACCAATGTTGGTACGTTACTGTGAAGTTGGATGTCACCAGCTTTTCCATGAATGTTTGTTTTTCAATCCAGTAGTCTATCAGGATGCCACACTGCACTTAGTCACCATGTTTCCTTAGTCACCTCTGACCAGCGAGCTTAGCGGTCTTTCCTCTGGCTTTTCATGACCTTGACCTTTTGAAGAATACTGGTCGGCTGTTTTTAAGAATGTTCCTCCATTTGACTTTGCCTGATGTTTTCTCCCAATAGACTGGGCTTAAGGGTTTACAGGTAAAAGTACCCTTCTCAACTGCATTGCATGTAGGGCACATAAGATCACCACGATTTATCTCTGGTGATGTTAGAACTTGATCGCTTGGCCAAGGTGATGTCCGCCAGGTTTCTTCATTGCAAAGTTGTTAATTTTCCATATTCCCATGTTTGAAAGTGAGTCACCAAGTCCAGCCCACACTCAAGGAGGGAGGAAATAAGTCCCATCTCTTGGCAAGAGGGGATATCTACATAAATTATTTGGAATTATCCAGTAAGGTTTATTCCTTCTCTCCTATCTATTTATTCATTCATTCATTCATTTGTTAATAATCACTTACTTGGATTCTAATCTAATACTATTGTTATTTATTTTGTTGCTCAAATTGTTCCCCTTTTGGCCATGGGAGCTCTTCCAGACTGGGTCCTAAGTCCTCTTGAAACACCTTCATCCACTGTTTGTTTTTAGTTTCACTTTGTTCTGGGTTTTTCTGACTACTTCTTTACTTGAGTAGTTACATAATGCTTCAGGCTCATCTTGTACTCTCCCTCCCCCAATCCTGGAATCAGCCATTCCTCAAGCTTCTGTTCCTTTTATTGGAGAATAGTGTTTAGAAACTAAGATGTGGGCTTCGAGTATGTTTGTTGCTCCTGGAGCATCATTCTTCCAGATAGGCAGAGCTAGGAAATGTATGAATGCATACCAGCTGATGCTATTAAACCAGCCTATGGAGCAGAGGGGGTTACTTTATACTGCCAAACTTTGAGCCTTCTTGGAAAAGTGCAATGCATATCCATATCCCCTGGCATTTCGGACCTGGGGTCTGTCTGCAAACACAGACACTGATGTCTCCTTCCTATCTAGAGAACACTGAGAGTGGTAGGTGGGTTGTACAGGCAGGAAATAACAGGGCAGGTTGGAGTTTCCCCAGATGGCAGCACTGAGGTAACCTTCTCTCTCAAAGTTTGGAGTGGCAGAGATGTCTGTTTTCTCATGGAACAATGGGTGCTGAGGAAAGCAGTAGGGCTTGAGCCAACCTGAATCTTCTGTGTCTAAAAAGGTAACCTGCTGGAGAAAAGGAACCCCAGCAGTGAGATTTTTCTGGCACGTACTACAGGGTACGTTTGCTAGATAAAATACAGATTTCCCGGGTAAGCTAGAATTTCAAATAACCAACAAATAAATTTTTAGTATAAATACCTCCCAAACAAATACAGCTTATCTGCGATTCCAATTTGACTAGAGTGTTGGATTTTTATTTGCTAAATCTGGCATCCCCACACGGGGGACGGAAGTTGAAACCAGGGTTGCCAGGGCTTGGCTACAGGAAGCATCATCACATCAAAGAAGTATAAAGCCCTGAGCTCCTGAGTAATCTCTGCATCTGCTCCCAACAAGGCCTGTCATACAAAGGCATTATCAGCCAAGAAAAATCTAAAAACAGCACAAGGTCAATAAACTTGGTACACCTAGTTATCCTTCAGAAGGCAGCTCCAATGTCACATGCTCTCTGAAGTTTCATTACCTCCACCCCATGCCAGATAAACAGTTCTTCAGCTGTGTTCTCCAAGGCACCACATGCAGGCTCCTATGCAGCCCAGCAATCTAAAGAAGAGTTTTGTTTTTTGTGTGGTTTTTTGTGTTTTGTTTGTTTGTTTGTTTGTTTTGTTTTGTTTTTTGAGAGAGAGATTGGAGATAGGCAGAGGGAGAGGGAGAGAATCTTTTTTTTTTTTTTTTTTTTTGAGAGAGAGAATCTTAAGCAGGCTCCATGCCCAGTGCAGAGCCCGACTCAGGGCTTGATCCCACAACCCTGAGATCATGACCACAGCCAAAATCAAGAGTTAGACACCTAACTTTGTAGCCACCCAGGGACCCCAAGAGTCAGGCATTGTTGATGGATTATTGGGGCAGTTGCTCTATGGTTCTCTGAACTCCCTAAGCACAAAGCTCTCACTCTGTCCATTTTCGTAGGCTCGGGGTCTATTAAAGGCAGAAATAGAGTCTACAGAAGCTCTAAGAATGTTTATTCAATGAACGAGAGAATAAATGAATGATTGCTCTCATTTTAGAGACAGAGGAGCTAAGCCCAGAGAAATTCATTTCAATGCCACAGTTTTTGGTTGGTTGGTTGGTTGGTTGGTTGATTGATTGATTGATTGATTTCTAAGATTGTATTTATTTATTTAAAAGAGAGAGCACAAGCAGGAGGAGAAGCAGGAGAGAGACAAACAGACTCCCCGCTGAGCAGGGAGGCTGATACAGGTCCCAGGCCCCAAGATCATGACCTGAGCCAAAGCCAGACATTTGGCCAACTGAGCCACCCAGGCACCCCGAGGGGTTTTTTAAATTTATTTATTTAAGTAATTTCTATGCCCAACATGGGGCTTGAACTCACAACCCCAAAATCAAGAATCCCATACTCTTCCAACTGAGACAGCCAGGTGCCCCATTTTTTTTTCTTTTTTAATGGGTCTAGGGATCCCTGGGTGGCGCAGCGGTTTAGCGCCTGCCTTTGGCCCAGGGCGTGATCCTGGATACCCGGGATCGAATCCCACGTCGGGCTCCCGGTGCATGGAGCCTGCTTCTCCCTCTGCTTATGTCTCTGCCTCTCTCCCTCTCTCTCTATGTGACTATCATAAATAAATACAATATTTAAAAAAAAAATGGGTCTACCAAAAGCAAGGAAAATGAATAATATTTCAGAAGCTGGAGTGGAAGACACTGTGCAGTAATGAGGAGAGTTGTCCACTGTGAAGGACACTGAATATCGCCCTTCCTAGTCTGGGGCCAACATGGCATCAAGGGCTACAAGTTTTCTCTCCTCTACCTAGCTGTTGCCTTTTGAGTGGTAGAAAGAGCCCCTCCAAAAACGAGAGTCAAAAGTTCCAGGTTCCATTCCGATTCTGACCCTGGGCAAATCACTCTGCCTCCATTCTCTCCTCTGCAAAGCACCGGAGATAATCTATACTAAGCAATCTCTAAAGTGCTTTGAGCTTGTTTCTCTACTCATTCATCAATCAGCATTTGTTAGGGCTCTTCCATGCAGACCTCTGGGGATAAAAAACAGTACACAGTCCCTGCACTTAGGGACCTGGAAAGGTAGGGAGAGGAGGGATGCCTGGGTGGTTCAGTGGTTGAGCATCTGCCTTTGGCTCAGGTCATGATCCCGGTCCTGGAATCAAGTCCTGCATCGGGATCCTTGCAGAGAGCCTACTTCTCCCTCTACCTGTGTCTCTGCATGTCTCTGTCTCTCATGAATAAATAAATAAAATCTTTAAAAAGAAAGAAAAGTAGGGAGTGGAAATTAAATGGATTACCATGTGGCCAGCACCATGATAATAAAAGCAATGGCCACCATCTATTTTGCATGCACACTCACCATGGAGCAGCCACAGTCCCAATGATCACTGCCACTTTATAAGCAGGTGTTGTTTTAACCCTCATTTAAGGAGGTGAAATGACTTGGTCAAGGTCACTTAGCTAGTAGTAAGGGTGGGAGTAGCCACTGAAACTCAGATTTGCCTGACTCAAAAGAACTAGTGTGCATAACCACTTGGCTACATAACTTTCCTGGTAGAAGTATGTGAAAAAAATCACGAGCAGTGCAAAGGACGGCATAGGGAAAGTTTCCTAAGGCCTCCCAAATTGTGACTCAAAATCTAGGAACCAGAAAAATGTTTTAAATAATAATGGGTACCAAATATAGAACTTACCATGTTCTGTATAAAGCATTGTTACAAACACTTTAAATATATTAAGCATTTAATCTTCACAGCCGTATGAGGTTGGCACTATGATCCTCATTCTATAGATGAGGAAATGAGCCCAGGGAGCAAATTTTCAAAGTCACATACAGCGTATTGGCAGAGCTGGAATGTGAATGTGGACAGGCTGGCTCCAGAGTCTGTGCTCATATCTGTTATGCTATACTGTCAAGGTCAAAGGTAAATGGCAAATGAAAGAGAATAAATAATTGAAATTCATAGCACAAAGGGCTAATCTCCCTAATATGTTAAGAGATTCCTCCCAAGAAAAAGGCCAACAACCCAAGAGAAAAACCCAAAACCTTTGAATAGACAGTTCAATAAAATTAAATACATACAAGAAAAATGCAGATTCTAACCCTAATGAGATAACATTTCTCACCTACCAGATTGGCAAAAACCCAGAAGTTTGACAAAACGCTCTTTGTGAGGCTGTGGGGAAGTGGCCTCACATGCTGGGAGGCGCACAAATCAGAAGATCCACGGATGACAATTTAAAGTGACAAATCCATATACTCAGCAACATGACGGCTAGAAATTCTCTCGCTCAAGCAAAATGGCATTAAGGCAAGCCTTGTCATTACAACCTTCTTTGTGACAACAAAGACCTGGAAGCAACCTTCATGCCCATCAGTAGGGACTGGTTAACCACATTTGGCACAGCCATATAATGTAATACTTTGCACTGTTAAGAAGATTGAAGAAGTACTTTATGGATTGATATGAGGCCATTTCAAGATATATTAAAGAAAAAAGCAAGGTACAGAACGGTGTGTATACATTATTCTTTAATGTGTCTTATAAATTCTTTTGTATAAAAATAAAAGGAAGGAAATAAATCTTGTATTGATCGGTAGCAGCATAAGAACCACCTCTGGGGAAAAACAGGGAGTGGGTGGATGGGAGGCAAGGATGGGAAGGAGAACCTCCCCATACCCCTTTTGCATTTTTTGAGGCTTGAGCCACACGATTGTATTACTTATTTTTTAAATTTACAAAGAATTTTTTAAAGAAACCAAAAAAGAAAGGGCTTTCAGCGGAGGGGTCATTTTAGAACTCTCTGGCTCCAAGATGACAACTCAATGGTCCTATAATGAGAAAGAGTCTTCATGAACCCATTAGTGATAAGAAAACAAAAAGGGTATCAGAGATGCCCACGGGGGCAAAAAGGTCCTTTCATTCAGACCCACTCACACAGTTCCCATTGCCTCTCCCCATTTTGCTCCCCAGGCTCATTCAAGCTAAGACTCAAGCGCCAGTGACATCAGCTAACATAGGTAACCGTGGGCAACCGGGCTTCTTTCGTGGTTGTCATAGCAACACTGATGTTCCTACAGTCAGGTTTTCATTGTGAAGTGATTATCAGGCCTTGTGGCAGGCTCTTCCACGTCCGCTGGATGAATGAGCCTAAATTAGATGCAATTTCAAATGAACTGTTAAGAGCAGCTGAGAATTGGGTGAGATTTACATATCCTTCCATCAGGACCCGCAAATCTTTTGAGTTGCATGCCCAATGCAACTCAAGGATGGGGCGCTACTTGCACCTCAGCCATCAAAAGCTGCTGGATGGCCAAAGACTTCCCATGTTTCGATGCAAAATGGGCAGCCCCTTCTCCACCTTCCTTTCTTCCTCTCCCCTCTTGAGTAGCAGGAACAGACCCAGCAGGATCTTGGTTTCAACCGCATATACATAACAAAACCTCCTGATTTACCAGAACTTTGTAAAACCCATAGTCCTATTATAATGAGCCCCCACTACACTGGAGAAATCTCAAGTTTCTGCTTGCCTGAGTATCTCCACTCCAAAGTGATGCAGCCAGGATTCCTAATCACCTCTCAGAGTTTCTTTCACCTCCGCTCCTTCACTAGGGGCCAGGATAAAAGTTTTCTTTGTGTTTGGAAAATGAAGCAGAGTTTCATGGTATCCATGAGCCTCAATGAAAAGACAGGTGCTCTGCATCCATCAGCCAAAGGGCAGAAGGAAGGGGCTCAGTCCCGGCTGCCAAACACTGGGGCAACATGACAAGCTCCCAGTGACTCATACACACCCTTAATCTCTGATTTCAGTGGTTACAATGTATCCACCCACATTCAAATCATTTCTATCTCCCCCTGTGCTATATTATTCCGTTCCTATGCCATGTACCCTCAAAGAAGTGAATTCATTTATCATTTATAGAGTTATAGGAAGGAAGCAGAGGAAAGGAACTCTCTGGCGTTTGGAAGAAGCATTGACTGTTCCCCAAACTGTCCTCATTCCTGCTCCAAGTATGTGACTTGTGGCTTCCTTTGAACCTCAGGCATGTGCGGCAATTCCAATAGCAAGAGGTGTAGATGGGTGAGGACAACAGGTGCAGGCAGAGATGTAGCCATCTACTCCTGTTGGGTTTGACAGGCGCTGTCTGTGTGAGTCCAGCAACCAGTTCTGTTGGCTTTGGAAAGAAGCAGGATGTTGTCCAAAAAGCACAGAAAAGCTCCCTATCAAAAAAAAAAGAAAAAGAAAAGAAAAGAAAAAAAGAAGAAAGAAAGAAAGAAAGAAAGAAAGAAAGAAAGAAAGAAGAAAGAAAGAAAGAAAGAAAGAAAGAAAGAAAGAAAGAAAGGAAGAAAGAAAGAAGAAAGAAAAAGAAAGAAAGAAAGAAAGAAAGAAAGAAAGAAAGAAAGAAAGAAAGAGAAAGAAAGAAAGAAAAAAGAAAAGCTCCCTATCCATTCCATCTCTTATAGTTTCATCTGGGTCAACCCACCCTGGGTTGGCAAGTAAAAATGTGCCCAGAAATTACATTCAGGCACCCTTTATCCTTAGGGCTTAACCTGGGGTTGATCCATGTATTCTTGAGTGGGCTTCTCATCACCAATGAACCCTATACCATCACCAAAGTATATGCAAAATGCTCTACATATAGCAGGTGTCAATCTGCAACAACAAACTCGAGTGTGTAAGAAATACAGCAATTCTTTACTTTTGTTCAATCAATTTAAGTCTGTCTCTAAATGCTATCTATTTGGGTTGGCCAGAAATTCAGACATTACTGGATCTCCTACCACACTATGCCCCTATTTTAACACACCCTTCACCTCCATTCTGTGCTGGTCTTAGCTCATGGGTAACAATCAGGCATCTGGAAGTCTCTTTGGTCATCAGTCCACAATGTTTGTCAACAAGATGCTTCTTGTTCTAGCTCACATGGTTCTGTGTATGTGCCCCATCTGGACACTGAGCCAGCCTTTCTGGCATATTTCACACCTGCCCTCCCCTCTGAGGATGGGATCCCCAGACACAGTAGAAATCTTCAGTTCCTTGGCCGTAGCACTAGGACTTACAATTGAAATCATGGACAACAATGAGATCTAGGGTGGAAGAAGGATGATATAAAGCAGGGTGTTCAAATATTTTTGAAGGTGGAGTATAACCCCAAAAGAATATTGTAAAGCAATGTGTCTCTTTGCAAATTTTAAAGTCAGCATGCTAATTTTTCATTCCACAATTAAACAGTTGCAAATTATATAATTTCTAATCTACTAAAATAGTGGTATTTTTAAACTGTTATACCACTCTTTTAAATGTATCTAGTGGAATCCAAATATAGTGAGTTGATGTCCATCTTTAGCCTTTTTTTTTTTTTTTTTTTTTTATGATAATCACACAGAGAGAGAGAGAGGCAGAGACATAGGCAGAGGGAGAAGCAGGCTCCATGCACCGGGAGCCCGACGTGGGATTCGATCCCAGGTCTCCAGGATCGCGCCCTGGGCCAAAGGCAGGCGCCAAACCGCGGCACCACCCAGGGATCCCCATCTTTAGCCTTTTAAGAAGTACATGAGCAAGCTCTTCTTCAAAAAGCAAAAACTTTGTCAATTCCCTCCAACCAAAGATGACCAGCAACAAGTAGAGTTTACGGACTCATTGCAAGAAGGAAGAACATTTACCCTGGGGAACCATAGGGCACGTCCAAGTGGCAAGGTATTAGAAACAACTCAGAGAGGGATCCCTGGGTGGCGCAGCGGTTTAGCGCCTGCCTTTGGCCCAGGGCGTGATCCTGGAGACCCGGGATCGAATCCCACGTCGGGCTCCCGGTGCATGGAGCCTGCTTCTCCCTCTGCCTGTGTCTCTGCCTCTCTCTCTCTCTCTCTCACTGTGTGCCTATCATAAATAAAAAATAAAAAAAATTAAAAAAAAAAAAAGAAACAACTCAGAGAATTTAGGTTTGCATTAGGTGCTTTCTGGGAGAATTCAAGGAATTGGGGTTCTGCTCTGAATTGGATGCTGTCAAGAAGGACTAATTCTATGTTGAGTTAAATAAAGCTTAGCTAAAAGGAGAAAATAATAGAGAAGGCTAAAGCTTTAAATGGTAGAGAAGCAATCACTTATAGTAGCAAAGAGAGCAGAATTATATTAGTTTACTATTGCTTCAGACAAATTATCAAAATTTAGCAACCATTTATTAAGCACCATTGTCTCAGAGTGTCTGTGGGTAAGGCTGTAGCATGACTTAACTAGATCCTCCACTCAGTCTCACAAGGCTGCAATTCAAGTGCCAAGGGGCTGCATTCTCATCTGGAGGCTGGACTGGGAAATAATCCATCTTCAAGCTCCCTCTAGTTGTTGGTAGAATCCATTTCTTTGAAGCTTATGGAATTCATGTCAGTGTGTTCTTCAAAACCAACAAAGAAGAGTCTTTGCTGCTGGAGACTCTGCCATTAGGGAAAGCCTAGACTTTCCTCCAAAGGGCTCCCCTGATTAGGTCAGGGCCACTCAGGTAAGTCTTCCTTTGATGAATTCAAAAATCACCTGATTAGGGACCTTAATTACATCTGCAAAATCCCTTCAGCTTTGCCACATCATTTAAAATAACCCTCACCTTTAACAGATTCAATTTGTTAGAAGCAAGTTACAGGGCCCACTCACTCAAGGGGAAGGGATGCTACAAAGGCATGGCCTCTGGGAAGTGAGAATCAGGAGGCCCTTCCTAAGGGGTATCTGCCATAAAGATGTTTAGCATCACTTTGGTTTGCTTGTTTTCATCCATGCTTACACAAAATTATAATGTGGTCCTATTTCAGGGTGCCTGATTGGCTCAGTCAGTTGTTTACCTTTGGCTCAGGTCAAGATCTCAGGGTCCTAGGTAGAGCCCCAAGTCAGCCTCCCTGCTCAGCAGGGAGTCTGCTTCTCCTTCTCCCCCTCCCCTTGCTCATGCTCTCTCTCTCTCTCTCTCTCTCTCTCTCAAATAAATGAATAAAATCTTTTAAAAAAAATAATACAGGGGATCCCTGGGTGGCTCGGCAGTTCAGCACCTGCCTTCAGCCCAGAGCATAATCCTGGAGTCCCGGGATTGGGTCCCGCATCAGGTTCCCTGCGTGGAGCCTGCTTCTCCCTCTGCCTGTCTCTCTCCTCTCTCTCTCTGTGTTTATCACAAATAAATAAATATTATTTTAAAGATAATTTAAAAAATAATACAGTGGTCCTATTTCTTTTCTGGCTTATATTGCCTCAATCAAAGATTGACCCTATCTGATGCTGGTGTACTGTGAGACCATCAGGTGCTCAGGAGAACACCATGGCTGTGAGTGCTGGGTCAACTTCTAACAACACTGAGGCCAAGCTCTTGGAGTCAGGCCAGGCCCCAGATGTCAGAGGCTGCCTCTTTCTCACTTTTACATCTTTTCTTTATTCCTTGAATGATTATTTCTCTTCCACTTCCCCCAAACAACCGTATTCTGATGTAACCATTTATATTCTTGAAAATCTTTAATAGACCATTCCACCAGACTGTCCAGCAACCAAAATATGAATATAAATTGAGCCATACATATTTTCTGTATATGGCTAAGTGTTCAAAATAAGTCCTTTCAGCTTGAGTTAGCATTACAATGATGATTAGTACACAACTGACAGATGCAACATAAAGATATATATCTTGACATATAATTTTTAAACATATAAAGTAAAATTCTACCAAAATGTATCTGCTAATGAAACAAATAGGCTGGTTTTATTTCCAATTAACTCATGCATTCACAGATAAGTATTAATAACTGCCAGCATAAGAAAGGTTCAGCCTCAGTTCCATTTCTAGGTTCTGCTTGTGTATCTGCAAGCACTGAGAAACCATGTTCATGTAGACACATAGGTAGACATGGGAAGAGTATCATTAAGGTAATGTCATTCAATTCTCTGAACTTCAGAATTACATGCCCATTGCGAATTAGTTAAATCAACATATGTGAAGCAGTACCTGGGGGTGTGAGTGGTGAACCTCTTTCAATGGAATACCACAAGGCAATTGAAATGGACAAGTTTATTACTCACAGGCACTGGAGGACATACTCAGCACATTCTGATATGCCATACGGGGTGAGGGGAAGTCAGAGAGTGTGGTTGTTACCTAGGGAGAGGCAAATGATACCTAAAGAAGGGCTAGCCCATATAGACTGCTTGGCCACACAAAATGATGCTGATGGGTGCCTGGCTGGCTCAGTCCTTGGAGCATGTGACTCTTGATCTTAGGGTTGTGAGTTCGAGCCCCACAATGGGTGTAGTGATTACTTAAAAATAAAATCTTTTTAAAAAATTATGCTGGGGGAAAAAAAATAAAAATATAAAAATAAAAAAATAAATTAAAAAAATTATGCTGGGGGATCCCTGGGTGGTTCAGTGGTTTAGTGCCTGCCTCCGGCCCAGGGCGTGATCCTGGAGTCCCAGGATTGAGTCCCACATCAGGCTCCCTACATGAAGCCTGCTTCTCCCTCTGCTTGTGTCTCTGCCTCTCTCTCTCTTACTCTCTGTCTCTCTCTCTCTCTTTCTATCTCTCATGAATAAATAAATAAAAATCTTTTTAAAAAATTATGCTGAAGCAGTAATATTTTGTAGTAGTTTAGCTAGATTCTCAACAATATGATCTAGCACCAACATTATTCAAACAAAAAGCACTTGGCTGACTCAGTAAAGCCTGTGACTCTTTTAAAAAAAATTTTTTTTATTTATTTATTCATGAGAGACACAGAGAGAGGCAGAGAAAGAAGCAGAGAGAGAAGCAGGCTCCATGCAGGAAACCCGACATGGGACTCGATCCCAGGACTCCAGGATCAGGCCCAGGGCAGAAGGCAGACACTCAACCACTGAGCCACTCAGGCGTCCCTAAGCCTGTGACTCTTGATTTCGAGGTTGTGAGTTCAAGCTTCATGTTGGATGTAGAGCTTACTTTTTAAAAAAATGACTCAAATACATTAAAACCAATTGTAAGGGACACCTGGGAGGCTCAGTGGTTAAGTGTCTGCCTTTGGCTCAGGGTGTGATCACGGGGCCTCAGGATCAAGTCCTGCATCAGGCTCCCTACGAGGAGCCTGCTTCTCCCTCTGCCTATGTCCCTGCCTCTCTCTGTGTGTCTCTTGTGAATAAATAAATAAAATCTTTAAAAAATATATAGTTGTAAAAATGACATAACAGATAAAGGACTAGTATCCAAAATCTGTAAAGAACTTACCAAACTCAACACCCAAAAAAACAAAGAATCTAGTCAAGAAATGGGCAGAAGACATAAACAGACATTTCTCCAAAAAAGACATACAAATGGCCAATAGACACATGAAAAATTGCTCAACATCATTTGTCATCAGGGAAATACAAATTAAAACCACCTGAGATACCACCTCACACCTGTCAGAATGGCTAAAGTTAATAACTCAGGAAACACCAGATGTTGAAAAGGATGCAGAGAAAGGGGAACCCTTTCTCTTAGACCATTGGTAGAAATTCAACCACTCTGTGTGCAGAGTGCAGCCACTCTGGAAAACAGTATGGAGGTTCCTCAGAAAGTTAAAAATAGAACTACCCTATGACCCAGGAATTGCACTTTCAGGAATTTACCCAAAAGATACAAAAATAGTGACTTGAACGGACACATGCACCCCAATGTTTATAGCAGCAATGTCTACAATAGCCAAAATATGGAAAGAACCCAGATGTCCATTGATAGATGAATGGATAAACAATATATATAATGGAATATTACTCAGCCATCAAAAAGAATGATATCTTGCCATTTGCAATGATGTGGATGGAACTAGAGGGTATTATGCTAAGTGAGCTAATTCAGTCAGAGAAAGGCAAATACCATATGATTTCACTTATATGTGGAAATTAAGAAGCAAAACAGATGAACAAAGAGAAAGCGAAGGAAAAATAAAATAAGATAAAAACAGAGAAGAAGGCAAACCACAAGAGAGTCTTAACTATAGGAAATAAATTGCTAGAGGGGAGGTGGTAGGGGGATGGGATAATCAGGTGACGGGCATTAAGGAGGACACTCGATGTAATGAGCACTGTTATATGCAACTAATGAATCACTAAAGTCTACCCCTGAAACTAATAATGCACTATGTGTTAACTAAATTGAAGTTAAATAAAAATTTTAAAAATTAAATTAAATTGGGGAGGTAGGGTTGGATAGGATAACTGGGTGACAAGTATTATTGAGTTCATATGATGAGATGAGCACCTGGTGTTATACTATATGTTGGCAAACTGAATTTAAATCAACTTTTTTAAATATTAAATTAAATTTAAAATAAAAAATAAAAACAATTACAGTTTTGGTACTCAACCATTAGGGTCATTCACTGTCTCAAACCTAACACAAATATTTTTTAGTCAACTCCTTATAGGTAGCTTAAAGACTTGTATACTCAGCGTAATATGCCACAGTAGGATTCAGGATGGGCAAGAGACAGGAAAATAGGGATTGAGGAAGATGAAGCTTTCATCTCAAAGGAGCTCTCAAGATCAATTTTAGAAAAGAGTGCATACAAAAACACAGGATCTGGAAACTGATTCCCATAAAACAACCTCCATACTTTATAGAATGTATATGTATGAGTGCTCCAATTAGAAGATAATAATCTAAAACATTTGAAGATCTTTGTATCTGAAGAAAGATAAGAAATTGTTTGACCTGCTAAAAAACAAACAAAACAAAAAAAAAAAAAGAGAGAAACCTCACACTTGGGATGCCTGGCTGGCTCAGTTGGTAGAGCTTTTGACTTTTGGTCTCTGGATCATGAGTTCAAGCCCCATGCTGGGTATGGAGTCTACTTAAATTAAAAAAAAAAAAAAAAAATGCCCAAGATAAGTCACTCATGCTAGGCCATGTCACCAAACTGGGACTTAATACATAATCAAAATTCAGTTTCAACCTCCCCCAGAAATGTAGTCTTAACCAGTCGGTCAGGAATTTTCTGGCCAACACCAATGAGGTAACTGTCACATGGGCCCTCTCCATCCCCCACAAAAGGAAGATGAAGTTATCTGCATGATGAAACCCCTTTTCCTTCCCCTTAAGACAAAGTAACCCAGCCTGAAATAATCCTTTCTCTTCCTTCACCTTCCTTGCCTCACCCTCATTCCTATTAAAAAAAAAAAAAAAAAAAAAAAACTTCCATTTTGGGACGCCTGGGTGGTTCAGTGGTTAAGTACCTGCCTTCAGCTCAGGGCGCGATCCTGGAGTCCCGAGATCAAGTCTCACATTGGGTACTCTGTAAGGAGCCTGCTTCTCCGAGCTCTGCCTGTGTCTCTGCCTGTGTGTGTGTGTGTGTGTGTGTGTGTGTGTGTGTGTGTGTGTGTGTCTCATGAATAAATAAATAAAATCTTAAAAAAAAATCCATTTTGTACAACTCCTTGGATTTCCCCCTACTTGCTGGATAAGATGCTACCCAATTCATGAATCACTTAATAAGGTCAATTACAGCCCCTCAGTCGCCGCCGGCTGCCTGCCTCGCCGCCCGCTCGCTCCGCTGCCGTCCAGCAGAAATGCTTCAATTACCCTCAGTCCTCCGCCAGATCAGGCCAGTGTCCAGAGTCCTGGCTCCTCATCTCACTCGGGCCTATGCCAAGGATGTAAAATTTGGTGCCGATGCCTGAGCCTTAATGCTTCACGGTGTAGATCTCTTAGCCAATGCTGTAGCCGTTACTATGGGGAAAAACAGTGATTATTGAACAGAGTTGGGGAAGTCCCAATGTAACAAAGCATGGTGTGACCGTAGCAAAGTCAATTGACTTCAAAGACAAATATAAAAATATTGGCGCTAAACTTGTTCAAGATGTTGCCAATAACACAAACGAAGAGGCTGGGGATGGCACCACTACTGCTACTGTCTTGGTACGCTCTATTGCCAAGGAAGGCTTCGAGAAGATTAGCAAAGGTGCTAATCCTGTGGAAATCAGGAGAGGTGTGATGTTAGCTGTTGATGCTGTAATTGCTGAACTTAAGAAGCAGTCTAAACCCGTGACAACCCCTGGAGAAATTGCTCAGGTTGCTACGATTTCTGCAAATGGAGACAAAGAAATTGGCAACATCATTTCTGATGCAATGAAAAAGGTTGGAAGAAAGGGTGTCATCACAGTAAAAGATGGAAAAACACTGAATGATGAATTAGAAATTACTGAAGGCATGAAGTTTGATCGAGGTTATATTTCTCCATACTTTATTAATACATCAAAAGGTCAGAAATGTGAATTCCAAGATGCCTATGTTCTATTGAGTGAGAAGAAGATTCTAGTGTCCAGTCCATTGTATCTGCTCTTGAAATTGCCAATGCTCACCATAAGCCCTTGGTCATAATTGACCAAGGTCACCATAAGCCCCAGGTCACTGTGCCCTGCTTCGGTGCATTCCAGCCTTGGATTCAAAAGTCCAGCTAATGAAGATCAAAGAATTGGTATCGAAATTATTAAGAGAACACTCAAAATTCCTGCTGAAGATGTTTATGGAGAAGCTCTGAATACACTTGTTTTAAATAGGGTAAAAGTTGGTCTTCAGGTTGTGGCAGTCAAAGCTCCAGGTTTTGGTGACAAAGCTGCTTAAAGATATGGCTATTGCTGCTCATGGTGCAGTGTGTGGGGAAGAAGGATTGACTCTAAATCTCAAAGATGTTCAGCCTCATGACTTGGGAAAAGTTGGAGAGGTCATTGTGACCAAAGATGATGCCATGCTTTTAAAAGGAAAAGGTGACAAGGCTCAAATTGAAAAACGTATTCAAGAAATCATTGAGCAGTTAGATATCACAAATAGTGAATATGAAAAGGAAAAGCTGAATGAATGTCTGGCAAAACTCTCAGATGGAGTAGCTGTGTTGAAGGTTGGTGGGATAAGTGATGTTGAAGTGAATGAAAAGAAAGAGTTACAGATGCCCTCAATGCCACAAGAGCTGCTGTTGAAGAAGGCATTGTTCTGGAGGGGGTTGTGCCCTGCTTCGATGCATTCCAGCCTTAGATTCAATAACTCCAGCTAATGAAGATCAAAGAATTGGTATCGAAATTATTAAGAGAACACTCAAAATTCCTGCAATGACCATTGCTAAGAATGCAGGTGTTGAAGGATCATTGATAGTTGAGAAAATTATGCAGAGTTCCTCAGAAGTTGGTTATGATGCTATGCTTTTGTGAATATGGTGGAAAAAGGAATCATTGATCCAACTAAGGTGGTAAGAATTGCTTTATTGGATGCTGCTGGAGTGGCCTCTCTGTTGTAGTCACCGAAATTCCTAAAGAAGAGAAGGACCCAGGAATGGGTGGAATGGGTGGAATGGGAGGTGGTATGTGAGGTGGCATGTTTTGATTCCTAGAATAGTGCTTTACCATTCTTAATGAACTGTGAGAGGAAGCTCAAGGCTGGGTTCCTCAACCATAACTTCAGAGAAGTCAGTTGAAGGAAATGACTAAAGAAAAGACTGGCTGATGTTTAAGAATCGCTATAACCATCAGTTACTGGTTTCAGTTGACAACATATAATGGTTTACTGCATCATTGTCCATGCCTACAGATAATTTATTTTGTATTTTTTGAATAAAAAGACATTTGTACATTCCTGAAAAAAAATAATAATAAGGCCAATTACATCTTCATATTTACTTAGTTGAATTTTTGTTGCTTAACAAATCTTAAATTTTGTTTCTTATATACATCAGAATATCCGGAGTAACCACTAAAAGAACAGATATTCGGATGCCTAGGTAGCTCAGTTGGTGAAGGGTCTGCCTTGGGCTTGGGTCATGATCACAGAGTCCTGGGATGGAGCCCTGCATCAGGCTCCCTGCTCAGTGGGAATCTGCTTCTCCCTCTGCCCCTACCCCTGCTTGTGATCTTTCTCTCTCTCTCACTCTCTCTCTCCCACAAAAATAAATAAATAAATAAAACATTTTAAAAATAAAATATAAAAAATATATATTCTTATATAGACACAGAATCTCCAAAATATTTGGGGGTGGGAGGCACTAGAATAAGCGGGAAAACAAAACCATCTATCATCCAAAAGAAGGAAGAAAGGGAGGTAGTAGAGGAGCAAACAGAAAAAGTAAAAGAAATACAGTAGAATATTAGTAAGGCAAAAAAATCAGTAAATTTTTTTTTATTCAGAAAAAAAATCTGAATAAACCAGTAATTATAATAAACTTAACAGGCAAAACTTTCCAATTAAAAAAAATGATTTTTCAGACTGGATTTTGTAAAAACAATACAAAAGTTATACTTGTTATTTTAAAGAGAAACCATTCCTAAGGGAGAGGGAGAAAGGAAGGAGAGAAGAAGGGAAGTGGTACACAGAAAGGTGAAAAGCCTAAGACTGAAAATAATACCACAGGTCAATACTAACTATAAGAAAGCTGATGTTGCTGTATTATCAGACAAAACAGGCTGTAAACAAAGAGATGACAACATAACTTTATGACAATAAAAGGTTCTATTCAGGAGCACCCGGGGGGCTCAGTCAGTTGTGAGTCCAGCTCTTGGTTTCTGCTCAGGTCATGATTTCAGGGTCCTGGGATCGAGCCCTGTGGGCTCCATGCTCAGTGAGGAGTCTGCTTGAGGATTCTCTCCCTCTCCCTCTGCCCCACCCCACCCTCTCTAAAATAAATAAATAGTTTTTTAAAAATAAATAAATAAACTAGCTGTAATTTTTTTTAAAGTTCCATTTATGACAAAGAGAGGCATATAACTACGTGTATGCACCTAACATGTAAAGCAAAAATTTACACAGCTGCAAAGAGAGCTTGATAAACCCACCATCAAAACTGGAGATTCTGATTCTGCTGTCTCAGTAATGGATGGATGAAGCTGCCAAAGAAATGGCAGGGATATAGTAAGAGTCAATGAATAAAGATGGTCCTGGCATCCAGGGGATGCAACCAGAACACAGCACCCAGCAGACAGGTTGCTTTCAATCACATTGTTTTCAAGCATGTTTGGAACATTAGCAAAAAGCAGCCCTGTGACTGGCCAGGAGGAGTAGCTCAAAAAAAATGTCAAGGGGTTGACATCATGCTGACCATGCGCTCGGACCACAATGTGGCTAGCAATGATACAAGAAAACCCATTGTTTGGAAAGGTAAGATACACTTCTAAATAACTCATGGATCAAAGAAGAAATCATAATAGAAATCTCAAAACATTTAGAAATGAATCTTAAAGAAATAACTATATTCTGAGACATGTAGTATATGGTATAAGAAATTATCATTTAGGGATCCCTGGGTGGCGCAGCGGTTTGGTGCCTGCCTTTGGCCCAGGGCGCGATCCTGGAGACCCGGGATCAAATCCCATATCGGGCTCCCAGTGCATGGAGCCTGCTTCTCCCTCTGCCTGTGTCTCTGCCTCTCTCTCTCTCTGTGACTATCATAAGTAAATAAATAAAAATAAAAAAAAAATAAAGAAATTATCATTTAGAGGATGCCTGGGTGGCTCAGCAGTTGAGTGTCTGCCTTTGGCTCAGTGTGTGATCCCAGGGTCCGGGATCAAGTCCCACATCGGGCTCCCTGCTTCTCCTGCCTGTTTCTCCTGCCTGCTTCTCCTTCTGCCTATGTCTCTGCCTCTCTCTGTGTGTCTCTCGTGAATGAATAAATCAAGTATTAAAAAAAAAGAAATTATCATTTAGATAGAACTTTATAGCCTTCAAAGGTTTACAATAGAAAGTAAGACATGTCACAAAATTAATGTGTTGAGCCCCAACTTATGAAGCTACTAAGGATCCACCTACTCTCCTCACCTCCTCACTCCTGACTCCTCACAACACCTTACTCACACTCTCCCCCTCCTCTTATTTCACATACTCACTGAGCTCCCTTGTGTGCCAGGCACTGCCTCCTCCCCCAACCATCTTTATCATCAATAAACCCCTAGGTGTTCAGGTTCCCCCTGGTGTATTACTGGAAACAGCCATGGTGCGCAGAACCCACTGCACCTATCTTTGACTGCACTCATTCACTCAACACCAGTACTTGCTGACTATTGACTGTGTCTCAGGATGGCCCAGATGCTATGGATACAGAAATGGAGAAAGAAAGCCCAGTCCTTTCCCCTAGAGCAGGGGTCCTCACGGTGCAGTCTCCAGACCAGCACCATCAGCATCAACTGGGAGCTTGTTGAGGAATTCTCAGGTCTACCCCTTACCTAACGAATCAGAAACTATGGAGTGGGGCCCAACACTCTGCCTCAACAAGCCCTCCAAGTGATGCTGTCACATGCTGGAGGAGCTTGAGACCCACTGCTCAGAGGAGTTCAAAGTCCAGCCAACATAAACCAGCAATGATAATGCAGTGGGGGAAGGGCAGCCACTAAAACAGTCAGGAAGGGAGCCTTGAAAGCCTCAGAGGTTGGGCATCTGCCTTTGGCTCAGGTCATGATCCCTGGGTTAAGCCCTGCAGCTCAACCTTGCTCAGCAGGGAGTCTGCTTCTCTCTCCCTCTGCCTGCCACTCTCCCTGCTTGTGCTCTCTGTGTCAAATATTAGTGATATCCAGAGTCATCACAGCAACATTGGTTATACAGCAGAATTTCCAAGCCAATTTTTTCAGAAACCATGAACATTACAAATACTTTTTTATTAACAGGAATATTTGAAAAAAAAATTATTTGTTACTGGTAACAAACGTCCTGGGCACATCTGCCACCTTGTTAAGGTATCAGCATGATCTGATGATCTGACATGTGAGAGCCAGGACTGGATAATCTCATAGTTTTGAATGGGGGGAAATTTAGGTAAAAGACACGCAGGTATGTTTGCATAGCTCTGGCACTGAGGAGACCATAATGCAAAGGATGGTGATTTGCTCGGATCCTTTTGTTATCAACAAACATTCATTCTAGGGGAAGGCCTATTCTTCGCTCCTGATCTGGAGACACCAGCCCCTTTGGACCTAGACATAAGCATCTATCCAGACAAGGCTATCAAATTCATCTGAAAGCAGTCTTCCTTTCTGCTTTAGACTGCTTTGGAAGGAGTGGTCACTCAGAAGCCTTCACCAGAACAGCTGCTCAGAAGAGTCAGGTCAAGGCTTTGTCCTTAAATTCATTTGAGCAGAGCTTCTGAGTCAGATCAGCTTCTGAGTACTGCAACATTTGATCCCTAAACTGTTGATAAGATTTGGTTATTAAAAATCCCCAGGGGTAGTCAGAGAATCAGATCCACTGTTAATCTCTACAGAGAGTCAAGAGAATTAACCAACCAAGTTTAATTTAATTTAAGTTTTTCTTACTGACTTAATTTAATAATTATTTATAAGCATAAAGCATCCCTCCTTATGTAAGATCTGCAGGAAATTAATTACTTTTCCCTCTAGACAGGTTATTTGCATTCTTTTCAACATTTTTTAATAGGAAATACATAATGCCTGGTACAAAATGTGAAAGCTAGAAAAGAGAGTACAGAAAAAAGTATATTATCTCGTTCCCTCCCCCACAGTCTCTGGCACCTATGGAAAGCATGTATACATGCCTTGTTTTGGATTTTTTTTTTTTTTTTTTGGTGGGGTGGTATTATACCAAAAGGAGATATTCTATTTTGGTGACTGTTCTATGCCAGTATGGGAGAAGCCCCATTCTTCCTTATTCCACTGTGAGGTCATGCCTACTTTATACCACCAATCCCCCACCTACAGACATTGAAATGGCTTCCAATCTTTTGCTACCTCAAACAATGGTGTAAATTAAGTCCTTGTACAAAAATCTATTCTCCGTATGAAAGAATAAACAAAAGGCAGTAATTGAATATTATTCAAACTTTTAAAAAGGACATTTGGACGCATACAACAACACAAATGAACCCTGAGGACACTATGCTTTGTGAAACAAGCCCATCACAAAGGGACAAATGCTGTATGATTCCACTGTACCTTGTAAATTGTATGTTACATGTATGTTACCACAATTTTTAGAAATCCATTTTCTATATTCTTCTGTATTCACTTATTCATTCATGCATTTGTTCAATCATTCAATAAACCCATGTGTGCCAGAATCGGAGAATTATGTACAGATTTATCCTCAGGTTCAGGAAGACAAAGAAATGATGCAAGGAAATTCTAAGCAGAAAGTTCGGGATGTGAGAAATCAAAATGCCACACTAGAGAAGAAAGGATGGAGAGGTAAAGAGGAACCAGATATAAAGACCTCTGGCATCTCACTAAAGGGAAGATTTTGTTCTGTAAGAATAAATAATTATCCTGAAAGGTTTACACTGCACATCAACCACCTGACATGTATGGTAGGAGGGCTCTGGCTTCCATGTGGAAGCTGGATGGAGACCAAAGCTGAAAAAGATTCTCTCCTTGCTGCTTTCCTCCAAAGGCTTGGTGAATCTTGACCTGTCCAGGAAAGACTGAAAGGAAACAGACTCCAGTAAATCAGGGTGTATAATTCACTGCTCTAGTAGTTTTCAAGGTGTGGTCTCTGGACTAGCCACACCAGCATCACTTGGGAGCTGGTTAAGATGCAAACTCTCAGACTCTCTCCTAGCTCCACTGAGTCAGAAACTTCGTGGGGTGGGCCCTGGAAATCTATGCTTTAACAAGCACAGGTAATTCCGATGCAAGTTCAAGTTTAAAACCATTCTCTATAGGATGCCTGGATGGCTCAGTTGGTTACTGCCTTCAGCTCAGGTCATGATCCCAGAGTCCCAGGATCGAGCCCCACATTGGGCTCCCTGTTTGGTGGGGAGTCTGCTTCTTCTCCCTCTGCCTTGCCCCTTGTTCATGCTTTCTTTCTCTGAAGTAAAATCTTAAAAAAAAAAAAAAAATTCTCTACAACATAAATTACCACAAATGTCTTTTTTTTTTTTTTTTTTAATGTTTTTAATAGGCTCCAGGCCCAGTGTGGACCTCAGTGTTGGGCTTGAACTCAACACCCTCAAGTCAAGACCTGAGATGAGATCAAGAACCGGATGCTGGGGATCCCTGGATGGCTCAGCAGTTTAGCGCCTGCCTTTGGCCCAAGGCATGATCCTGGAGTCCCGGGATCGAGTCCCACATCAGGCTCCCTGCATGGAGCTTGCTTCTCCCTCTGCCTGTGTCTCTCTGCCTCTCTCTCTCTTTCTGTGTGTCTCTCATGAATAAATAAATAAAATCTTTTAAAAAAGAAAAAAAAGAGTCGGATGCTTAACCAACTGAGCCACCCAGGTGCCCTGGTGTCTTTTAAATAGTACGTTTATTATACCTCCACCCAACTTGCCAATAAAAGTTAACACTCTGGCTCATTTTATTTTAGTTTACTTGACATAGAAAATACGATCAAGGGGTACCTGGGTGGTTCAGTTGGTTAAGCGTCTGCCTTCAGCTCAGGCCATGATCTCAGGGTCCTGGGATCAAGCCCCTCGTCAGGCTCCCTGCTCAGCGAGTCTGCTTCTCCCTCTCCATCTGCCCCTCACCTCACCCCACCCCACCCCACCCCCGCTTATGTTCTCTCTCTCTCTCAAATAAATAAATTACACCTTAAAAATAAATATATGATCAAATTTACCTGCCCCACCTAAAATCTATTTACATAAACTTGTCATGAACATAATGCAAAGTACAGCTGTCTCATAAATGTTATGTATGTTCTACCTTGCTTTATTTATTTATTTATTTATTTATTCATTTATTTTTCCTACCTTGCTTTAAAAAACATTTGAGGCAGGACGCCTGGGTGGCTCAGTGGTTGAGCACCTGCCTTTGGCCCAGGGCGTGATCCTGGAGTCCCGGGACCGAGTCCCACATCGGGCTCCCTGCATGGAGCCTGCTTCTCCCTCTGCCTGTGTCTCTGCCTCTCTTTCTCTGTGTCTCTCATGAATAAATAAATAAGATCTTTAAAAAATATATTTGGTGGCCTGTGTACGTATAATTAATGTATACCATAGATTTCAAATGAGCTTTAGGAAGAATGTTAAAAAAAAATGTACCCCATGAAAGATCTGAAACTTTGTAGAGACTTAAAGACCAGAGCTTTCTAGGCTATAAAGTCAAAAAGCTTAAGAAATACATGCCTCGAAAAACCATCTGTGCACCATCCAGAAACATAGGGTAGCCAAAAATGTCCGGGGGCCTTGGAAATGAGAACACTCACAGGTCCTCATTTATTGAATAACCAGTAAATATTCCTCTGGGAGTTCAGACATTTTACTGAAATCTGAGGAGCCCCAGAGTATCCTCCCTAGTTACAAAATATGCTTCCTGCCATTAAACAGAGTTTTGTTCAGGCCTCTGCAAGCACTACAATTCCAGTCTTCTTATGAATACATTTCATATCATAATTGGCAGAAACGCTGGAAACACAGAAGCAGTGGGGCACAGTAAATAAGTAAATAGACAAACAAACAAACAAATAAATAAAGGCTCTGTTGCACAGTTGAATGAAGGGTCTTGTCTCTAGCTCCTGACCTTGGAAAGGCAGCTCTGCTCAGGTATCAAGCAGGCAGTGTTGTGCCTCCTACAATGCTTGAAACAAAGCAAGCACGGAACAAGTATCTATTATTCATATATTGAGTTCCTTCTATGCCAGGAGCACGGCAACACATCTTGCCAACCGTGAAAGGCAGTCAGTGACCATAGGCCCAGCGATATAATAACATCAGCCACCACGAGATGGCGATCATGGCGCTGAGTAATTAGTTATTAACAGTGGTTCTTGGGACTGAGTGCTTTGTCAATCAGTACTCATTCATTCATTCAGAAAATACTTATTCAATGCCTGTTATGTGTCTAGCATCACGGTTACAATACAAGGATCAGCAAAGGAAGACAGGGTCCCTGTCCACAAACCTTATAGTTCTAGGGGAGAAAATGGACAAAAAATCCAAACAGTAAACCATCACAGATGCTGTGATACTGCACAAGGGGAGAGTCAGGCTGCTGGGGAGGAAACCATCCCTAAAGAGAGATGAGGCCAAGAAGGGGGAGCTAAGGTCCGAAGAACAGGAGTTCATGGGTGGGGGGAGGGAAGGGAGCACTCAGACAAAGGGAAGAGGCTGTCAGAGGCTCCCAGGTAAACCAGAGAACAGCAAGTCCATGTGGCTGGAGCCCAAAGTGCAGGGCAGCAGCATTGGAGCTGCCCATCCTGGAGGATGAGCCGGAGCCAGGTCATGCAGGGCCTCACCAGCCTTGCTCATTCAGTGGGATTTGGGTCTAGATCCAAATGGCAATAGGAGATGACTGTTGGGTTCTACATCCCGGGAGGGGAGAGAGCTGGGTGGTTAAATTGGATTTGCCTTTGACAAGGTCAGATTTGCATTCTGACAGGGTTGGATCTGTTCCAGGGATTTGACTGAAGGGTAGCCAGGGGGTACAGGGAGACCAGCTGGAGAACCATCTCTGGTTCTGGGAAGGAAGGAGGAACCTTGGATCGGGGTGGGGGCAGTGAGGATGAAGGAGCAGGATGGGGGGTGGCAGATACCAGGGGTGGTGGTACAAGGAAGGGAGGCGGCAGAGATGGCTCCCAAGCATCCAGCTCAGACAGGACAGCAGATGCAAGATAAACTGAGGCAGGAGGGGGAAGAGGGTCTCAAATAGTGGTTGGGTAGTGGGGAGTCATGAGCTCAGTGTTAGACACACTGACTGTGAGGGGTTTTTGAGATATCCAGGCAGAACCATCCAGAAGGGAAAGAAACATTTGAGTCTAGAGTTCAAAGACAGAACTACATTGAGTCAACTGGGCGAGGGTGAAATCACCTTGGAGTAAAACCTGGAAAAGCAGCCAAGCCAACGTGGATGAAGACCAGCCACAGGTCAAGGACAAAGAGAGATGCTGAGGGGGTATTAGAAATCTACAGAGGTCACGAGAGAGATAAGGGAAGGCCTCCAAAGAATCAAAGCAAAAAAAAAAAAGAACAGAACTGAGAGATAACAGGATTATAACAGGATTATAGGAAGAATGTGATTCCATTCCCTTTGCAGCAAATTGGTCATTCTCCCAAATTCACTTAGAGAAGGGGTGTGGCCTTTAATGACCTCTAATTGCTTAGGGGGGCTGTTCAAATAGGCTGTTCCAGAAACCTGAGTGTTAGCATTCCAGACACCTCCTCACATAAGCAGCCTCCAGCTCAGACCACATGGAGGGGCCAGCATGGCCAGTAGATTGAGGGCTCTGAAAAAGAGTTCTTAAAGATTTTTTATTTGTTTATTCATGAGAGACACAGAGAGAGGCAGAGACGTAGGCAGAGGGAGAAGCAGGCTCCTTGCGGGGGAGCCTGATGCGGGATTCATCCTAAGACCCTAGGATCACACCCTGCCCTGAAGGCAGATGCTCAACCACTGAGCCACCCAGGCATCCCACAATCAACCAATCAATCAATCAATAACATACAGTTGCTGTGTGGGGTAAAAGATATGCAAAGTGCCAGCACGCGGTTCTGCTGTTTGTTTAGCAGAGACCTTAATCCCTTCCATTTATCGTTTGTTCTTCTGTCCTAGGCAAAAGTAGCCCAACAATGCCATTTTCTTAGATTTGCTATAAACTATAGGGTTTGGGTTGGGAAGCTGGGTTTTTTGTTTTTTGTTTTTATTCGTAAAACAGCTGATAATGACTTAAAACACTGCTGGTGACTAATTGGATGCTTTGCACAATTCCTTGGGTTGGAGAGCCCTACAGCCGAAAGGCCTTCCCTTCCAGTGGGCTTATCAACTCTAAAACGTAGAAAGCGGGATCCCTGGGTGGCGCAGCGGTTTGGCGCCTGCCTTTGGCCCAGGGCGCGATCCTGGAGACCCGGGATCGAATCCCACATCAGGCTCCTGGTGCATGGAGCCTGCTTCTCCCTCTGCCTGTGTCTCTGCCTCTCTCTCTCTCTCTGTAACTATCATAAATAAAAAAAAAATAAAATAAAATAAAATAAAACGTAGAAAGCCACAGGAATGCCATGGAGATAAAGGTAGGAAGACAGAGGTCCCTCTTAGTAGCCCATTGGCCCAGCACTGCTCTGACCAAGCTCTGAGCTTCTCGGGGTCCTTCTTCCAGGAGTTGAGGGGGACCCTGCAGCACCACAGTTGAGAAGCGAACCTGCCCCAATGTGAGGACACAGTACCCACTTTTCTGCCTCTCGTCCTTCCTCGATGCTCCATCACCCCACATCCCAAGCACCCTAAACAGGTAGTTCCCAGCTGGCCCTTGCCAGTGGCTCATGCCTGGGAAGCCTGTCTCAGCATTTTCCCCAGCAATCCTGCCTCTCTACTTACCAGCTGGGTCAAACGGAACTAGTTGATTAAGCTGCTAAGGCTATCTTTTTCTGAGGGGATATTATTACCTTCTTCCTGGAATTGTTTTTGGCAGATCAGGAGAGATGGCATATAGATATGGCACTTAGCATAAGGAAACCAGTATTATTACTTAATACTTAGCAAACAGGCTCTACTGAAATTATCTTACTCCTTGCCAGATTGTAGGCTCCTTGAGAACAGGGAGGTATTTACCCTGTTTGCATCTTCAGTGTCTATCATACACAGCAGACAGATGGACTTGCAAATACCCATGATTCAGAATCACATGAGGGTTTGCCTTCACTTGTTGCAAAATATAGATTCCTGGGCTCCAGACTCACTGGGAACATGTCCTGGTTAATGCGAGGCAGTGACTGAGTCAAGATATTACCCTCTGGGGTGCGGGGGGTGACTCAGTGGGTTAAGCGTCTGCCTTCAGCTCAGATCATGATCCCAGGGTCCTGGGATCGAGTCCCACATCGGGCTTCCTCTCCCTCTGCACCTGCCCCTGCTCACTCCCTCTCTCTCCAATAAATAAATAAAATCTTTTTTTAAAAAAAGGTATCACCTGATCTTTGTCATCTCTGGTATGGACAACTGTGTCTGCTAAAATCATGTAAAGTGCCACATAGACACTTCAAAACAAGTTTGGTCCTACTTTGTATTAGTTTCCTAGAGCTGCAGTGACAAATTCCCACAAACTAGATGACTTAAAACAACAGAAATTTGTTCCCTCATATTTCTGGAGGCTAGCAGGGCAAAAATAACACGTGGGTAGGGCTGTGCTTTCTGGAGCCTCAAAAGGAAGATCTGTTCCATGCCTCTGTCTCTGTAGTCACATACTCTTCTGTCTCCTGATTATGGGCATATGTACGATGACAAGTAGGGATCACCTTGACAATCCAAAATCTCCCCAACACAAGATCCTTAACTTAATCCTATCTGCAAGGGTTTGGTTTGATTTTTTTTTCTTATATATATATTTTTTGCCAGATGAAGTAACATTCACAGGTTCCAGAGATTAGGATGTCTTCCACAGGGGACATTATTCAGCGTACCACACACCTGAACCGCAGCAGATTAAATGGAGGTAGATTTGTAAGCTTCCCATGTGATTCTGTTGCAGCTGTGAAAACTACTGAGCTGGGCACTTACTACAGGTTTGTTGAATGAATGAACTCCATGGTGAAAAATGCCCCTCTCCTCCACTGCCTGACTTTACAGCTAGCCCTCAAGGGAGAGACTTTCTATAATATTCTACCCCTTTAAAAAGGTCTAAAAAAATGTTTTGGCGTTCCTGACTCCCAAAATACAGTGGGCCACAGACAGGTCCCATCAGCAAAGAATATGACCCTCTGCTCCTTTAATTCTCTTTCCTGGGATCCCTGGGTGGCTCAGCGGTTTAGCGCCTGCCTTCATCCCAGGATCCAGTCCCACATCAGGCTCCCTGCATGGAGCCTGCTTCTCCCTCTGCCCGTGTCTCTGCCTTTCCCTCTCTCTGTGCCTCTCATGAATAAATAAATAATCTAAAATAATAATAATTCCCCTTCCTTTTTTTAAAAAAAAAAGATTTTACTTATTCATGAGAGAGGCAGAGACATAGGCAGGGGGAGAGGCAGGCTCCCCGTGGGGAACCCAATGCAGGACTCACCCCAGGACCCCAGGATCACAACCAGAGCCAAAGGCAGATGCTCAACCACTGAGCCACCCGGGTGACCCTATTCCCTTTCCTTTTCAATGCAAGTTTCTTCACGGGGGAAGATAGCTCCCCGAACTGCTCAGTTTCCCCCTTGCTCCAGAAATGCTTGTGCAATACTAAGCAGACTCACCCAGGAAAAACCCGTGACTCGGCCCTTGTTTACAATCTGATTTAAGAGAGGAAGATTGTTGAAATATTTTAGCCCAAGGCCACTAAGGGACTCCAGAGTCCAGGCACATCACACCAGGCAACCTGGGAGGAGCAACGTGCCTTCTCTGGGCTCCTCCCATCAGGGCTTCTGCGATAGGGTCACAGCCTCTGCAGATAAATATTTAACAACCAGTTTCCCAGGGGCAAACCTTGGATCTATAGCTTTACCTATTGCTGAGACATAAATATTCCCATGGTGGCCAATTTCAAGCTGCCAGGATGATGTCACCAAGAGACCAGCGCGATCTTACCTGTCAGCTGCAGCCACTGCAGCTCCCAGCCATTGACCTATGGAAAAACCACTTTTCCCTCAGTGAGAATTTGCAGGCCCAAGAGCTGGACAGAGCAGCTTTTGGAGGATCACTATAAAGAATTAATTTTCTAATTTCAGGGACCAAATACTACTACTAGGAACAAGGTTTAAAGGAATCACAAATCTTTTTTTTTTTTTTTTAAGATTTTATTTATTTATTCATGAGAGACACAAAGAGAGAGAGGCAGAGACACAGGCAGCGGGAGAAGCAGGCTCCATGAAGGGAGCCTGATGTCGGACTCCATCCCTGGATCTGGGATCACGCCCTGGGCTGAAGGCAGACGCTTAATGGCTAAGCCACCCAGGCGTCCCAGGAATCACAAATCTTTATGATCCCTACCCAACATGAGAGTTCTAGGCACAAAACATCACTATCTTTCTCTTCTGACTGCTCTAAAACTTTATTTCTCTATCTCCATCTCTCTAAGGATTTATCTGCCATTGATTCCGTGCCAAACCCTATTCCAAGTACAGCACACACCTTGACTCAATATACCCTCCCAAACAACCTATGAAGCAAGCACTTTAATGATCTCTGTTTCAGGAGATGAGCAAATTGAACCACTGGGAGGTTAAGTAAATATGCCTAAAGTCACAGGGCCCTAAATTGCCCTTGGAATTCCCAATGAAGAGTGACAGAATGAATGACAGTCTCCCAACCCAGGAACTAGTACGTTTTAGGGTATAGATCTGTGTAAAAATAAGGAGCATTTATACATATTTAATTGTAAATTGAGCCTAATAGACACATAAACACAACCGATAAAATTTTTCACAATGATCAGTCTTGGGAATAAGAGCACTTTGTCTTTCCACATTCATCTTCACTAAAAAGGCTCAAATCTCTTTGCAATTATCAATTAATTACACATCAATATTCCTCTGGGGCTAGACAGTACATTTATGGTCTATTTTATGGTCATTTTATTGCTGTTATTAGTAATGAAAATAAGATCAACGTTACGCACCATACAATGTGTCACGTAGAGACCAGAATTAGACACGGTCATTGTTCCAAGGTTTATTTTATTTTTCGTTCCAAGGTTTAAAACAGAAACGAAATCCCTAAGGAATGACTATTTCATTATTAATAACAATGCCTCAAATTTACGGAGCATTTTATGCTTCACTTTTTAAAAATGTTTTATTTATTCATTCATGAGAGAGACACACGGAGAGAGGCAGAGACACGGGCAGAGGGAGCAGCAGGCTCCGGACGGGACTCGGTCCTGGGATCACGCCTGAGCCACCTGGCGTCCCTGTGCTTCAGTTTCTCACATGTCTCAATAGAGCACAGGGAATATACCCTGCAGCCAGCAGGACCTGAATTCAAATTCTGATTTCTGCTCCTAATGCTGTTCTGAGTATGATTTTTAACTGTTTATGTGGAATAAGTGAGACTCATTTGATTGCAGATCACAAGTCACAAAGGTTCCCAACTCAGCGCCCCGCAGGGACCCACCTCCTTTCCTTGGAGGTTAAAAAAAAAAACAAAACTTTCTGATCTCCTTCCAGGGAAATTTTACGCATATATGGTACAAGCAAAAGACACACATAACCCTGCACCATTCTGTGCCAATGTCAGCCTTCGACCCTCATGGAAAGTCTGATGTCGTTTCCTCTCCCCTAGAACAGCGGTGGGGGAAGAGCACATCAGACACTCGCAAGAACACCTGCAGCCACAGCGCTGGGCGCGGGTGGGCCCTCAAGAAGGCCCGGGCGGGCAGGTGGGGGCCCGGGCGGGCAGGTGGGGGCCCGGGAGCGCCTGCTTAGGCCCGGGCACGACCCCGGGTCCGGGACGCAGTCCTGCTCGGCTCCCCGCCGGGAGCCCGCCTCTCCCGCGGCCCGGCTCTGCGTCCCGCTGAGTCTCCCTGGAGCAAGTCACTCTCCACTCTCCGGGCTTCAGCTTTCGTGTCTTAAAGAACCGAGCAACTGCCATCGCAAGGGCTGCTGCGCAGGCCGGGAAGACGCAGCAAGGGCACGGGCTCCTTCGTGCCACACGCTCCAGAAACGCACACGGAGGGAGGGCAGCCAGGAAGGCGGGGACCCCGGGCCGCGAGCCGGCGCCCCCCCCCCCACCCCGGGGCCCGCGGGGTCCAGGCCCGCCGCGTCTCACCGCCGACGAGGGGAGGCTCCTGTTTCAGAGACCCCGTGCCCGGATCACCAGGTACCGCCCCCGCCCCCGCCCCCGGCAGCCCCACGGCGCGTGCGGCTCAAACCTGCAAAGACGCAGGTGACCCCGGCTGAACCCCAGCGTCACGCGGGCGCACGGACCCGGCGCACGCCGGAGCCCCGCCCACACGCGCCCGGACTGGCTGCGCGCGCGGACGTGCGGTCGGCGGCGAAGGAAATGGCGGCTGCGGCGGGCGCGGCCGGGAGCGGCCGGCCGCCAGGGGGCAGTCGCGCGTCTGCGGGCCGCGGCCGGCTGGAACCGGTCTGGCCGGAAGTGGGGGCGGCACCTCGGCTTCCGCTGCGACGCGCCACGTGCGCGGCCGGGAGGGACTGCAGAAAACAACAAGATGGCGGCGGCGGCGGGGGGGCGGGGCCTCCTGGTGCCCTTGAGGCCGTCGGTCCCTTAAAGGGCAGCGGCGTTCGCGCGGCGGGGCGGAGGCGGTCGGGCCGAGCCGAGCCGGGCCGTGGGGTCTCCGCTGCGCTTGCGTTCGAAGCTGCCGGCCCGCTTCCCAGATATTGTCCCGCTGTCTTAGGGTTCTGTTTTTTGGGTTTTGTTTTTGTTTTTGCTTTGGAGGTTGCTCGGGGTTTGTTTGTCCCTGTGTTTGCAGCTGTCGCGACCTCGGACAGCAGAACCGGCTTTGTCCGGGCGTTTCCCGGGCGGCGAGGGGCGGCGAGGGGCGGCGGGTAGAGCCTGGGCGCCGGGCTGGCCCAGATGCAGTCCCTCCTCTCTTCGCAGCGCCGCGCGCTCCTGCCTTTGTTCTGCTTAGAACCTCAACCCTGTTGTTTTTTATTCTTTTATTTAAATTGGGCTTGCGGACAAGTAGAACCCCCGCTGCTCACCGCCCCGCCGGCCCTCCCGGGAGCCCGCCCGGGAGCCCGCCCGGTCCCGGCGGAGGGAGGCCGAGAGCTCCGAGCGCTGCAGCCGCCGGCTGTTCGGCCGCGGCCCCGACCGTCGCCCGGGCTGGGTTTTCCCAACTCAGCGGGTGATTTGACGGGAGGTTGAGACGCGGAGGAGCCAGTGTGGGTAAAAATAGTGAACGCAAGTCATGCTGGTTGCGATGGTATATTTAGGATAAAACAGACGCTTGTCCTTGGTTTTATGCCTAAGTACGCCGTCTTGTTGGCATTTCAGATGCCCTCTTTCTGGGTGATTTGTGAGGTCATTTAGCAAGACTGAAATGATGTGACTTGTTACATGGAGGGTGGGAGGCGTTTTTAAATACTAAAACTTGACTCTCCGAGCTTTGGGAGGTTTAATTAGCAAAACTTTCTTCATGTAATAAGGGACCCCCCCTCCCCCAGGAGGGCATGTTACAGCGACAAAGCTCAGGAAAGACTCGGCTGTGTTTACAAAGGCGCCCTCACGGTTTCCTCTGTCTGCTAGGGTGTTTGACACTTGCGCTGTGATCAAAACTGTCGCTCTTAAGTGACAGGCTAGAAACTGCATAATATGGTCAAGAGGGGAAAGGAATACTCAAGGCTTTCATTTTAAGGTTTAAATGCAGATTTTTGACCCTAACATGGATTCGAGAGAATTTCCCTTCAGCCATTCACTTTTGTATCCATGCCTTCCAAGGTTTCACTGCCATCATTTTGCAAAAAAAAAAAAAAGGGGGGGGGGGGGGACTGGACTGTTTCCAAAGGATCCTTTAACGTAGGGGGATAAGGACCCTCTTCTCTCCCTTCAGCCTGCGAAAAGATTGCAGCTTACTTAATACCATGTCGTTAAAAGAAGCCTGCTCCGTTTAGTCTTTATATTCTGCAATGATTACCCACTTCTTTGGCTCCCTTTGGTACACACGATTCAGATCTTGGGAAACTTTTTCTGCAAATATCACCGAGCACAAGAATTGGTATATTCCCAGGCCATAAGTTGTTTGCCTCCAAGAATTTCATTAACACTGCCTTCCTGTTGAAAGGAGAAAATGTACTTTAATTTTAGAATAAAGTATCATTGTAGCAAATTTTTTTAATCTGGAAAAGCAGTAAGAAAATTAAAAGAATCTGTACTCCAATAATTCAGAGATACGTGTCTTTCTAGGCATAGATTTAAGTTTGTTTGGGGGACATTATGCTGTGTTAACAATTCGGTACCTTTACTTTTAAAAATACATTGTTCTAGTTTATATTACTAAAGCAAATGATGCCCAATGGAAAACATGAAAAGTACAGAAAAATACAAAGAAAAAAAAAATCACCCAGAATGCCATCATCAAGGAAAGCCACTATTAAGCAAATTGTATTTGTCTTAGTGTAACACTGTATCTCACTTTGTAATCCAGGGTTTATATTTAGCTTGTTTACCGAACATCATCTTATGTCAAACAAGAATGTTAATGATTTTTAGAGCCTGCATAATATTCTATCAGATGAATTAACCATTAACTATATTCTTACTACTGAACGCTAAATTTGTTTGCCAATTTTTGCCCCTGTAAGTAATGTGGACACGAATACTTCGCAAAAAAAGCTTTTAAGATTTTGTAAAATAAAGTTTCAGGTTTGTTGGTACATATTTGACTCCCCAAACTAGTGAGTTAATGGTGTTCCATCTTGAGCGTTCTAATTACTGTATGTCAGCATGCCACTCAAGGTTACATCCCATCTCTTGTACTTTCATTGCTCTCCTCTAAATCTATTTGTTTCCGTTAATAAATCATTTATTCTTGGTGTATTATTTTTGATAGGGATGTGTGTCTAACAAGTTCCAGACTTGGATGTTTAAGTTAAATATTTAAAAGGAGTCCTTTTGCTGTCAACCTGTTAAAAACAGAAACCTCTTTTCCTCGTAACTACTTCATTCCTGTGTGTAGACGTGACACAAAAGAAATTCATTGCTGAAGTTTTCTTTCCAGAACGAGACAAGTATATCAACTATGTAGTTCTCGTAAAATTAATGAACTAAGGGAATGTAGGCTCTTTTGGTGTAAAATCTCTAACCATCACATATCATCATTTTGTTAGTTATTTCCAGTTGTTGTGGATAGCTGCTGGACCTTTATCCACAGGGACAGGAAAAACAGCTCTGTTGGAAGCCAGGTGACAAGCACAGTAGTTTTAAGGTTTCTCTAGATCAGTGTAATGATACCCAGATACTCCTTACCAGGAAACCATTCTGTGTAGTCTGTTCTATCAAAATTAAATTGTTTGCTACAGTCATCCTTCTCTCTAAAAATCATTTAGAGAATACCAAAAATAAAAAGGAGTAAGACAAATGTATGAATAACGGATATGTATCAATCAGCAGCGATTCCATGAGCATCTCAAAATTACCTCAGAGAATAGGACACTCTTTCCTAGGGCAATATCCATTTTAATCACCCCATACTGTAAACTGCCCTAGTCTCTCTATTTTTTTAAGACTTTATTTATTCATTTGAGATAGATACCGAGAGAGAGAACATGAGCAGGGGGAGGGGCAGAGGGAGAGAGAGAAGCTGACTCCCCGCTGATCAGGGAACCTGGATGACACAGGGCTTGTCCCATCCCATGACCCTGGGATCACGACCTGAGCCAAAGGCAGGTGCTTAACCATCTAAGCCACCCAAGCGCCCCCCTAGTCTCTCTTTAAATGACGTCTTAATTACTAAACTTGGAATAAGATCCATTCTACTAGAAGAGGGAACACTGTGTTAAGAATATTTATTCAAATAGATTTGGGACTTGAAGAGCTACCATACATGGCAATCATTATTATTCTAGAAGTCTTCCTTTTGGTGACAGTATCCCATGCAGAGGTTTATCTCGAGACTATCATTTTTTGACACCACCTACTTCATGGTCTGATTCTACATATAAATGGCAATAAACACGCAAAGAGTTTTTTAGTTATATCAGCAGTGTGTATCTGAAATTAAAACCTGTTATTAGAGATTCATTCTCTATAATCCTTTCAAAAACAGCTCTAGATTTTTCTTGCTTTATCATTCAGATTTCATAGATGATACCCAAGACAGCAAATGGATGAATATTTTACATTTTAGTTCTTTTAAGGGACAATTGACTTTGAGCAGCTTTTGGGAGCTATATAGCTCTTAGAAACCTGTCTTCTTGGAGCTGAAGTTTAAAATCTGCTACTGATATAAATGAAGAAGGGGGGTGGGAGTAGGAAGAAGGAAGGGGAGAAGCAGAAGAAATACATATTTTTTTAACATTGAAAAGGTATTTAATATTCTTTAATCTTGAAAACATCCAGATTCCACTGTCAGGTACAGTTAGTGTCCAGCAATGAAAGGCAGAGGTCTTGTCAACTTACCCCTTGAGTCAGCCCTGCCAGAAATAATAGAGGGGATCCAGGTTGTCTTGTGTCCCGGAATTCAGGCCCTAGAGTCTACACTACTGTATTGGCACATTCCAGCAGGGCCAAGGTTGACAGAACCTTGCTGACCAAGGCATCATTCATTACCTTTTAGTCCCCCTTCCCCCCGCCACCAAATCTCCTCTGTTCCCATATTTAATAGCCTAAAGTTCTCATTCTTTCAAGGCTCCATAGTGCAGTGGTTAACAACTGGGGCTTAGGAGTCAGAAGAGACTGGAGTTGGGTTCTAGTTCTGTGACTTACAAACTATGTGACCGTAGGCAGAGTACCATGTCTGGGCCTCAGCTTCCTTCCCTGTAAATGGGGGCTATCTCCTTCTTTGAGAATTAAATGATGGTCAGTACATAGTACTGAGCACAGCGCTTGGCCCAAATAAGCTCTCAATAGAAGGCATTGATTTTTAACCCCTCTACTTGCTTAACCCATCCTCTGCCTGTACTCAGTTCCTCATTCTCCTTTGGCTAGTTGCTTCCTGACCAGACCAGTCAGCATCCTGCCTAGTGCTCTAAGTGCTTACTATTCCTTGTCCCAGTTTTCCCTTTAAATGTACCCTTAGCTCTTTTATCTGTCCGGCAAACTCCTATTCATTCATCAACACCCAAGCCTTAATATCCTGATGATGAAAGTATAAATTGTTGTAACTCCTTCAAAGGGAAATTTTTACAAAAACAGTAAGAATTTAAATGCACCAACCTGTGGATCCAGGAATTCTGTTTCCAGGAATGTATGCTATAGAGATCCTCACCCATGGGCGAAAAGGGAATGTGCATAAAAATACTATTTCTAATAACAAAAAGATATTAAAACCCTACATGTCCAATGGAGCACTAGTATCAAAATTTTATTTTAAATTTTTATTTATTTATGATAGTCACAGAGAGAGAGAGAGAGAGAGGCAGAGACACAGGCAGAGGGAGAAGCAGGCTCCATGCACCGGGAGCCCGACGTGGGATTCGATCCCGGGTCTCCAGGATCGCGCCCTGGGCCAAAGGAAGGCGCTAAACCGCTGCGCCACCCAGGGATCCCCTGCGCCACTCAAGGATCCCTCAAAATTTTAATTTATTCCTGCTAGGAAATACTATGGGGATATTAAAAACAAGTGAGTAGCTCTACAAGTACTGATTTCCAAAATATATTGTTACATGAAAAAATTGAGATGTAAAAAAGTTGAGTAGAAGATACCTCCATTTGTCCAAAAAAAAAAAAAAAAAAAAAAAAACAACAACCACATTTATATTTATATTGATGGAGTGGTGGTGGTTGCCTCTGATGGGCAGTCAAGGGTCTGAGCAAGGAAAGATTTCCTTTTCACTGTATATGTCTTTGTTCAACTGGGAAAATGTATAAAATATTAAATTTCTTTAAATTAGAAAAAGAAAAACCTTAATTCCAGCATCTATTCTTTTGGGAAGCCTTGACTGGCCCTCTTCCTCCATTTCCAGCCAGTTTCTTCTTCCTTCATACTTCCTGGGTTGCCCCTGTATTTTGAATGTAATTCACCCCATTGTATTGAATAGAACTATGAGACTGGTTTCCCTAGAAAACCAAGAGCATCTAGAAGCTGGGATTGATATTATATTCATTTTTAAAAATATTTTATTTATCTGAGAGAGAGAAAGGGCGAGCAGAGGAGGAGCAGAAGTAGAGAGACAAGCAAACTCCATGTTGAGCACAGAGCCTGATGCAGGGCTCCATTTCAGGACCCTAAGATCATGACCTGAGCCAAAACCAAGAGTGGGATGCTTAACCAGCTGAGCCACCCACGCATCCTTTTTTTTTTTTTTTTTTTTTTATTTTTTTTTTTTTTTTTTTTTTTTTTTTTTATTTTTTTTTTTTTTTTTTCACCCACGCATCCTGATGTGGTATTCATTTTTATGTTCGAAGGATCCAGCCTAAGATGATATACATACACACACCCTTTCTTTTTCTTTTGAAGGAATGAATTGAAAAGGTCTGGAATGAGTCTCTCCCACCACTGCCCTGATCCTATTCTGGTTGTCCAAAGGAGAGTTTGAGCTCTTGCAGACTTCTTACTAATCCTGCCCCACTCTATATTATCAGACATTCCCAGCAAACTCTCTTGTAGCTCCAATTACATCTGACTTGTTACTGTTTTTGTAATCATTGTTGGTTTGTCCTGTTACATATAATTTTTTAAAAAGCCACAGTCTCTGCAAACTTCTTGCCTTTGGATATGCAGTATCTTCCACTAATGTTCTTTCCCTCTTTGGCCACTTTGTCTCCATCATTCAGAGTCATTTCCTCTTCACATTGGTGTTTTGGTGGTGAGCATAGCCGCCTTCTGAAGGCACTTCCCCTTTGAAGCCTTCCTGTTTTTAGCCTGCCTTTGTCAGATAAATGATGTTCCCATGGATCTCTGACCAAACTCGTGATCACTAGTCATTTATTGCAATTATCATTTTGCCTGTTGGTTCACCTGACAAAAATAAGAACTCTTGAAAGGCAGGGATTTTTACCTTGTTCATCTTACTTGTCCTGGAATTTATGCCGGACTCATAGCAGGCACTCAATAAATAATTGTTGCATGAATAGAACAAGGTAATAGTAAGTGCTCACGGTATTTTGATGGGCTGCACGTGATAGCCATCTGTTACTTATTTGGGGCAACAGAGTCGTACACTGTGTGTGTCACATTCACACCTCAGCCTGGCATCTTGAACTGGGAGCTTTAGGTAGTGGTTACCACTTGAATGCAGGTGGAGAAACCTCATTAAATGTGTCCCTTTCAAGTCCCTCAAAGCAGGACTGCCAGATTTAACAAATAAAAATTTGAAAAAAAGAAAAAATAATAAAATAAAAATTTGATTTTCCCATAAACATATTTTTAGTGTAGTGATGCCCCAAATATCACTTTTACTAAAAAAAAAAAAAATTATTCATTGTTTATCGGAAATTCAAATTTGACTGGGTGTTCTATATTTTATCTGGCAACCTACTGCAAAGACCGAATTCCCAAACTCTATCTTCCTGTGTTCAGACCCAGTTAATTCTTCACAGAGAATATTAAGAACCATGCAGTCTTATCATCTTTATGAAATAAACTACCCAAATCTCCTAACTCGGGTTACTAGAATTTTTTTACACATTTCAAAACCCTGCTTCCTTCCAAAACTCCTTTATTATATTTTAACCATCAGAGTTAGATTCTAATTTACACTAATTTAGACTGTTAGCCACTTAACAGTAGAATTAGATCTGTGAGGGAAAATCATAGGACTCTTTCCATTTGAATTTTCTGTATATTTTCTCTCTCTGGTGTCTCTCCAAAGTATGTCTTAGGTAACAGGAAATTATGTCTCAGCATGGGTAGGGCAGTAGGGCTGGTCTGGGTGGTTAGAAACCTTGAATTGCTGTTTGGGTTGTAAAGTGCCACTTTCCTGCGGAGAAAAGATAGGAGCCCCACTGCCAAGTGCTGGCACCTGCACTTGCCAGCTCAGCCGCCATTTAGTATTATTACAGACCAGGCTTTCCACAACAAGGCTATTTTAAAAGTTAGAAATACCATCTGATCTGAAACAGGCATTTTCAGATTTCAGCCTCTTAGCACTGGCAAATTATCTTGCAGGCCAAAAATGCAGAAACCAACAGCGACTGCACATATTTTTGTTTCAAAGGAACATTTCCCATGACACGAAGTCACATTCCCCTGCAGCTTGGTAGTGAATGGCAGCTCTACAGGATACACCTTTTTGTTACATGTCATTAGTTTTCCCTCTGGTTCTATAAAGTAAGATCATGTCACAAGTGTCATTCCTTTCTTTAACACCCAACTTGAGAATTACAGACTAAACATGGTCCTACGTGTCTAAACTCATGCAAAAAAAAAAAAAAAAAAAAATCCCTTAGTACTCATATCACAGCTGTGAGTTCTGAAAAACAAACCAATGACCGTCAAAAATCACTAAGAAGTGGCGATTAGAATGTGAGAGAATTTACATTAGGGGAGAAAGGGGACATTTTTTAAAAGGGCTTGGAGTGAAAATGCAAAGTGACTTAATATGGCAAAGAAGCATGGGAGAAATGGCTCAGTCCTGGAGTAGAAAATCAATCTGCCAGAGACATGGTGAGACTGGAACATCACCTCATTTCCAGATCTCTGTGACACAGCCATGTCTGCAGTCAGAGCTCGAGCACAGGAGTGCATGAGGCCCCTGATACTTTACAGCAGAAACGACAACTAGCACCCAACAACCCCCAAGAGGAGTAACAGCCTGAAAAGAGCCATCTTTCACATTTTTGAAACGGACGGACTGAACAGACATGCATTATGTCAAGAGCTTTCCTTTACAAGACCAGTATTTCTTTTTCATCCCGTGGTTTCCAGGACAGCCTCTAGTAAATATTGCTTGGTGAGGGAAATAAATTCAGAGCCACAGAGTGCAGTAGAATATAGTCTCGATGTTTACGTTGCCCAAAACCAGGAGAATTATGTCATTTATTGGTTCTCTCGAAAAAGTAAGGCAGCAATAAGCTACCGCCTAACTGGTAAATCATAAAAGCCTCGCACATGAAGAAAGTTCTTTGACGACTACGAAGGAGAAAAGATCTTTTATAGATTACTTATTCTACTGTAAAAACTGATCCATAAAGAGAATAAATTTTCTGATCCACGCTGAATCCATTTTGTGGCCTCTTCGACACGTTTATCTTGGTTTTTTTTTTTTTGGTAATTTTTAGTGTGTTCTGATTGGTCAATGCACCTGTCAAAAATAGATTTACTTTGCTTCACAGCCCAGGCATTTTTAAACCTGTTGCATAGACAGCGTAACTTTATTCCTTAAGTTTTTTTCCTTTTGTCCCGTTCCTGGGTGTTTGGTGGCTCTTCCTGCACCAGAGTAGCTATATCAAGTGTTTGGGAGGGTTTTTTTTTTTTTTCCCTTTTTTCGTTATAAAGAAGCCAATTCGTTTCGACATTATTTGCCTAATTATGGACTAGTCCTAGAGACCTCGCACTGCATTTTACTTCCTCTAGGAAGATAAAACGGGGACCTCCCGTTTGCAATGACCACCAGGGCAGGATCTGCGGGTAGGAGACGTGCCGGTGCCTTTAAGAGCAGCCGCGGTAATTTTCCACGGCCCGGACAGCCCCGCCCACGCGGCAGCCGGCGGGGGTGCGTCCGAGTGCGGCTGCGCGCCGCGCCGCGCGCGCCTCCCGTTGCCTGGATACCGCCTCCTCCGCCCGCGGCCGCCGATGGCCTTTTGTTTCCAAGATGGCCTCCGAGCTCTGCCTTAACGCGCCCGGAACAAAGCCCATTGAACAGCCTTCCGCTTGGCGGAAAGCAAGCATCGTATGGCTGGCTTCAAGAGTGTTCCATGTCAATATTTATTTACTCTCCTAGGTTTACAAAAATCCTTTCTGTTGGGTTGCCTGGATGGGAGAGGAGGCGGGGAGTCCCCGGCGCCGTGAGCCACGGCCGCTCAGCCTGTCGGAGACACGGCTCGGGGCTTCAAAGCTGGGAGACGGCGGTGTCTTTTGAGAACTCTGGTGGTGGCGGCGGCGGCGGTGGTTGTTTCCTGCTAAACTAGCTCAGGAAGAAGCCTTTTCAGATTTCAACTGGACTCTGACGCTCAGCGTTAAAGACCATATAAAATTAGGGGGAGCTTAGGCAGGGGAACCCCCTTCCCCGCCGTGTCCGCTCTCCGTATAAAATACCTGTTGATTTTCCTGTTTTTTCTTGAAAGATTAGTCTAAACCCAGATTAATCTTCTGGTACCATTATCATAAGATGGTAAATGCCTCTGGGAATAGGAATTAGGTTTTATTCATCTTTCTGTCCCAGAGGTGTCTCTGCCTGTAACAAATCTTCTAATAATGTAGCTAAATAATCCTAATTACCTTCTGAGGCCGCGACTCTCGCAAGCACCGGGCTAGGAGGCGGTTCTCCGAGATAGCTCCTCGCTCCCCTTTTACAGGTGGGGAAACTGGGGTTAAGGCGTTGCCCCCAGGCGCACCTGGGCGGCTCAGCGGTTGAGCACCTGCCTGCGGTCGGGCCGTGACCCCGGGGTCCTGGGATCGAGTCCCGCATCCGGCTCCCTGCGGGGAGTCGGTTTCTCCCTCTGCCTCTCTCTCTGTGCCCCTCATGAATAAATAAATAAAATCTTAGAAAAGAGAAAAAAAAGTTGCCTGAAGCAGCACAGCTAGTACGTGTTGGCAGGGGGATTTCAGCCAGGCTGCCCTGGAACCTTAATGCCTCTGCAAAGACTGCAGGGAGTGCATGCCTGATGCCTCCTCATTGCAGCACTTCCAGGGAGGCGCATGGAAGTCTCTTTTCTTGAAATACGTTCCTCTTTGTTGTGAATAGACTTCTGGCTCTTATATCAGGGCATTTAGATGCTTACCAGAGCTGGGAGCTAGAAGACACAAACCCAACCAACCTTGGTGGCAGGTTGTTGGGGAAATACCATTCAAAATCTGACAACCCAAAGAAATCTCTCCACAAGTAGGAGAGAATAAAAAAAAAAAAAAGGTTTTATTATCGAATAAAGAAAGCATTAAGCCAAAATAGGATGTGCATCACCGACAATCTGTTGCGAGATGGGAAGGACAGGAAGAAATTCCACCTTTTTGCACAGCTAAGCAGATACACCTGTTATGTACCTGTTTTCAAAATAAACAACTAGTTTTCAAGTAAGAGGACTTGACAGCACCAGTTGTCACACCTAGTTCGTCTTAAACTCACCTTGGCAGTGAGTAGCTGGTACTCTGTATCAGCTAATTAGCATTATTCAAAGGAAAAAGTAAACATCTTTATGACAGGGGGTAGATTTGCAAGTTAGAACAAGGAACCTGAGTTAAACTCCCACCCTCCCACAGAAACTGGGAAATAGGGATTCTATCTTCCTTTTGGTGATCCATTTCAAAGAAATGGCTCCCAGGTTTTTGAGAAAGACATTCCTGAGTTGTAAAGCTGGCAAAGGCTGATTTAGCTTTTAAAAAGGATTACATACTTCTCAAAGGGGCAGACAATTTGCAATCATAAATTTTCTAAAGTCAAGGCTGAAAGAAAGGAGGGAGAGGGTCTCTTTCCCTTACTGTGAGGGAAATTTATTTAGTCTTACTTTTACCCTGACATAAGCTACAGAGACAACTCAGGTCAGCTCTTCCAATCAGAGTCGGCTTGGGTTCAGATTTTCACCTCACTAGCCCACTATTTCCACAGACACAATAATGAGTCAAATCGTAGGAAGGCAGGAGCAGCATTACCTAATGCCGAGACCTAGGTTTTCTATTTTGGTTTGAATTCTTACTTCCTGGTTTCCTTGAAATTACATCTAATTTCTAGCAGATGCTGAGTGAATTTCCGTGCAGCACCAGACCATGAAAATAAATGTGTCCAAGAACTGCCAAACAGACAACTGGCTCTCTTGTACTCTTGAGTTCAGACTTAACTCTTCTGTCTTCCCTCTTCATTACACACGCAGTCTTGGAGACGTCTGACAGGAAGGCCTCCCCTCCCCCTCCCCCCCCTTTCTTAAACCTCCACTAACAAAAAGGCTCAGGTTGCTCAGCCAAGGTATTGGTGCTTTACTTAGTTTGTGGTGATACCTGACACTGGACCACCTTCCTCTAGGTTTCTGCTTGCCTTGCTCAATTAGCAAGGCAGCTCGGCCATACCTTCCTACTGGAATCCTTCCCTGACCAGCCTCCCTGCTCACTAGCCTGCATCTATCTGACTTGGTCTCCCCTGGGCTCCGGACGACTCGGTAACTTCCCCCAGTATGGCACGCACCTGTGTAACATATTAGTTTGTAAACTTCTTGAGATTGAAGATCTGTTAACAAAAAAAACCTTAAATCCCCAACACCTCACAGCAGGGTATGTAGATGAGCAGATCTGGGACCTCAGTCGTAGGCTTCATTCAGCCCACCAAACTATTTTGTTTGACTCTTAAACATTTTTTTGTGAATTCCAGGTCACAATTTAAAATCTGGATTTACATACGAATCAGGGTCTTTGACTTCTCTTTAAAAATAACATGTGGCCGTCCTGGGTCTGTTTCCGCATGAGCAGGTACCTGGTACAGAGATCAGCCACTGTAGCTGGGACAGGAGCTTCCCACTTTGCCCCAGACTTTGCCACTCCCTATTGCTTTCCCACTGAATCTAAGCATGAGGCATCATTTATAGAGAATACACACTGATGTTTTTCTTGGAGTAAAATACTTCTCAATACCGAAAGAGAGGAAGCAAGACTAATGTACCTTTCAAGGATAGTGGGAGAGAACCTGTTTCGTGGTGGGAGAGAAGAGTTGGCTCTGGGTTGATTAGGCATATAAAGCACGTCTGTCTCTATTTTTCTTAAATACATCTGTGTTTATTTATGTTATCTTCCTGGCCACTGTAGATATTTGGGTTTTTGACCAGTAGGGTAGATACTCCTAAGCTATTTGAAGAGACGAGGGAAGAAAGAAGAAAAAGTTTAGCAAATGGATAAGATTCCAGATTTTTTAACCCAGCTACTTAAACAGACTTTCCAATTTAGCACCTTTAGCCAGTCATCTAGTTTCACCCTGAGCATCTCTTCTGCTGTTTGCTGCAGTTGGGTTGGGTGTGTGCATGATACTCAGATTCCTATAGCAATTACCTTAGCAAAAACCAGGGAGGTAAATTTGTGCATATGCTCTGTTCTTGATGACTCCACGGGCATAGAATGCACACAACAAAAAAATGTTCACTTCATGCAGGTAATTCGTTTTCAAAAGATTATTCACAGCACTTTAAGAGAGATAATGTTTGGATAGAACGGAGAGCTATTTTGTAAAACTTATTAAGAGAAAATTGTCAGTCCTGTTGCAATCAGTGTTTACATATCACAACGAGCATCCAAACAAATACTATCTTTTCTCTCTAAACACCAGTGAGGTAAGAGTCACAAAGTAGGAGGATATTGATATTCTGTCTCACATAAAACTGATCAAGATAACAAAACCATATAAAGAAGTCACAAACATTGTTTAATAGAGCTTTTGTTTTCAAGGAAGGATTTTTAATTAGCATTTCCTCCTAAATTGTCATAGCTTAGATTTACATTGTTTGACAGTGTAAATGAACGGCTTAATGGGGTAGAGAATCTTTCTGAGCACCTTGATGTTTGCTGTCTTTTAATGGTGTTACTGAGTATGAAGTGATAAAACGGAGCCACCGAACATGCTGTGACATCATACAGAAAACCTCAAGTCCTCTGTCTCCTTTTCCTTGCCTGGGATTTAAAAGCCACTAAATTATTGTTTTGTCTGGCCATATCTGTCCTTTTCAAATGTGTAGAGCTGCTGGGGCGGTAGTTGGTGGTAGGATCAGTTAGGAAAAGCTTCACAGTGGATTCTGGTGATATCCTGCCCTTTAAAACTCCCAGTTTTCCTTTCAGGCCTATTTAAAAACAAGTGAAGGGTATACAACACGGATTCTACAGGGGAAGGGTACATCAGAGACTATTTATTACATTTGTGAAAGAGTTCTATGCATTTGGAGAAACAACAATGGGCCATGCAAATTGCATTTCTTTTGGACTTGAGAAAAGCTGAATGAACCCTCCACCTACTAGAAGGGACCTAAAGCAAAGCTGGCATCCTGAGACCCGTGTTTTGTTGAAAAGACTGTAAGGATGAGTGGAAAGTGGCTATACTGCTGAGAAATGGAAATAAATTGCCTCTTTCAGCACCTAGAAGCTGCCCAGAAATTTAAATTCCCTTCTCTGTTAGAAAACCCAAACCATATTGCACGTAGTAGGGTTTGTTTATTCTCCACATCTCATCACAGTCCTTCAGATATTTTAACAGCCGTGCTCGATTATGTGGTTGGCACAAGGACCACAAAATCTTTAGTAGCTAAGGAAGCTCGTTGGCAAATAGATTTCTTGTATGTGATGTAAAACAGGCTCATTCAGAGAACTACACATTTACTTGTGGTTAGATGTGAGAAGCTGAAGCTCTGATTATTGCTGTTTCTCGAGGCATGCTGAAATAATTGTGTCCTGTCTACAAAAACAGAGAAATATTTACTCTTTGCAGGTTTTTGTTAGCTTCAACAAGGGTAATTGCAAATATTGATACCTCACTTTATTTTAAGGATACTGACAATCAAAGAAGAGACCCTCAATTTGCTAAATTATAGTGTTCGTTTGAAAGAGAGGGAAATATTTTTTGTTATTTGGATTCTTTGTCATTCGGGATCTGCATGAGTTTCCATCCATGGCATGGAGTAGCCCTGTGTATCACAGGAAACCAGTCCAAAGCAAACCGGTCTCCTATTACTGCAGAAATTTGAAGAATACGTGAACTGACTGATGTCAATTACAGTGAGGGCATCTACTGCCATTTTATTAATCATCCTATGTAATCTTCATATCTTATGCATATTTTCTTCAATACCATCTGTCCTTGTCTTTGTTCTAAGTCAAACTGACTTGGACTCTCTTCAGGGCTGTTACTTAACTTGATGAGGAAAACACTCTGCTGAGTGCTAACCTCCCAGATTTGAGTGAGAACCTATATCTGAATCTGCAGGACTTTTTTCCTTGCCTTTCTATTTATTCCATTTTCTACATCGTCCTTTTGAATATTTTCCTAGAAATCCCTAAACTGTAGGTAAGTAGATGGAAGAGGCCGTGAAACAAGAGTTCAAAATGCGTTGCACGTGACACCCTTGCAGAAAGGTAGTACAATGTCTGCACAGTCTGGCTCTCAAGCTTTGAGGCCGAGATGTACTTATGGAAGGCAAAATATCCCACAGTCCAGGAAAATCTACCAGTCCAGTTTCCCAAGAAGCATAAAACTTGCTGACATTGAAGAAGGGCACCATACAGGGAAATGTGAGGTAGGGCATGATCATTAATACCCTGCTTTAGAATTGGGGGTGTGGAAGACTCATCTATGGGCTTCGATGCATGTGTGTCTTCAATTTGGCCATGGGAAACAATCAGTCAAAATTTCCATTTATACCAAGCGTGAGTAATATAAAGTCGAGTACTGAATCCAGTCCGACCACCGGTTTAGACAGATGGGAGGTTTAAACCAAGTTTGCTTTGTGTCATAGGACTGTCACACAAGCTATAAATAAAAGGACCTCTGGCTTTAGGCCTCTTTCTGTTTGGAGACAGTAAATTTAAATCCTTTGTCCCTGCAGACCAACTCAAAGCAGTAACCTTGGCTACGGTGGCTGCAGAAGAAACACACTCTCCAGATTTCCAGTTCTATATTCAGTTTTAGAAAATTGGTTGTGTCGAAAGGGAAAAAAACAATCTTACTTTGCCTGGGTTATTGACACCTCAGAAGAAGCACTCCTCAGTCGTTGTTAGGAGGGGAAACAATGAGTCATTCATGCTGTCAGCCCAGGTGGTGCATGAATTCCTGACAGAGGCAGCGGAGTTAACCCATGCAGGCCTCCTCCTAGAGCAGAGAGAGGGCTCAGGCAGCCTGCCTTGGGCTCCCAGCAGCCTCTGGGGGAACCACGGAGCAGGCCTAGGGCTGGAAGGGAAGGTAAAGCCTGTAACCAAGGCAGTACCTCTGCAGTGCCAGTCCCAGGGGCCTCGGAGCTGTTTGTCACCCTGTGATTGGCTCCAGGAGAAGGGTGGAGAAATGAAAACACTCTGCCCAGGATATATTTAGTTGAAGTGCAGCTGGGGAAGCGCTTAAAACAAGGGAGCTTTTGTCCTCATGCTCAAGTTTTTTTCTTAACTCCACAAGGAGGCGGGTGGTGGGGGGGACTTCAGCCACCACCTACTGATTTCTTCTTCTCCCCTTCCATGTGCTCCTCTTCAGGGGATGCTCTTATTCCAAAAGTTGAGAATTTTCCGTGGTTTGTTGTAGCAGAAGGCACCGAGCCATTCTGAGGCTGAGCTGACACAGAAATAGGAAGCACACACTCTTGCTGGAAGACAGACACACTTAAGAAATTCAGACATTTCTTCACATGTTGTATACATCTGCATCCTCACAATTAATTTTCTGTCAGTTCAAACTGGCAGTTAGGTATTCTCAAATGTCTTTACTTGGGTGAATTTATGGAGTTAGAAACATAATTAAGTTTTATAAGCTGACAGAACCCTGTTTCACTTGAGTTGATTCACATTTTCCAGTAATGAAAGATTTACTTCTGCGCCAATGAGCACAGCTTCTTTGCAACAGATTACTGATGAGCCATGTAATGGCTCCTGTTCCCGTTCTCCTCGGAGAAACCAACCACTGAGAACTGCCACCTTGCCATGAGGCTTTACAGCCACTGTGGAAATGCTATATAAAAGGGGTACATTGTCTACCATGAAGAAGGTGCGCAGGAAATATTTTAAATGAAAATCCCAGTTCAGTTCTGAACCAAGGGCAAAAACTCCTAAACAGGAAGCCCATGGTTTTGGTGATACCTGGGAAACTAGCTTGTACGAGTCTTAGGCACCTCTAGATAAGCAGAACCAAGAGTATATATTCTCTCCATATGGAGAGAGGGAGTGAGAGAACGAATGAATGAGATTTGTTTCAAGAAATTAGCTCACATGGTGATATAGGATTTCAGGTCCAAAATCTGCTGGGTGAATGGACAGGCTAGAGATCCAGGAAGAGTCAGTGTTGTAGTTCAAGTCTGAAAACTGCTGCCAGAATTGCCTCTTGCTGGTCAGGTTTGGCTCTTCAGTTCTTTAACTGATTGGATGAGGCCCACCCACACGGTGGAGGGCAAGCTGCTTTAATTCAAGTTCCTTGACTTAAATGTTAAGTTCATCCAAAAATACCCTCACACAAACATCTAGAATAATGACCACATCTCTGGGCACTGTGGCCCAGCGAAGGTAATAGATAAAATCAACTATCTCACAGGTTAAAACACCCATTTTGAAAAATTCACTTGCTTAATTACAAGCTTATTTACCAGGTTGAAGCCACTGTGAGGGTTTAGAAATGGGTAAGATATGATAACTCTTGAGAACTCTTTTTAAAAAATATTTTATTTATTTATTCATGAGAGACACAGAGAGAGGGGCAGAGATATAGGCAGAGGGAGAAGCATGCTCCTTGCAGGGAGTCCGATGTAGAACTTGATCCCAGGACCCTGAGATCATGACCTGAGCCTAAGGCAGACGCTCAACCACTGAGCCACAGGTGCCTCTTGATAACTCTTTTGATAACTACTTTCAGGTATTCTCTCTCTCTCTCTCTTCCTATCCCTATCTCTCTACATCTCTCTCTCCTTCTCCCTCTCTCCCTCCCTTCTCTCCTCTCTTGGGAGGCTTACATGGGGAATCAACCCAGACATAGTGAAGCCATGTGAGGATATTCTAGACAGCAGCTCCCAGACAACACCAGCCTCATCTATAAACACGTGGGTAGCCCAGCCCTCCAGTGCTCTCATCCTCAGCTTTATCTTCCAGCCATACCCTGACATGGTGGACCAAATTGTGCCCTGCTCCAATTTCTGACCCACAGAAACTCTGAGAGACTTCTTAAAAACAAAACAAAACAAAACAAAACAAAAAACACTTTTTTTTAAGCCATGAAATTTGGGAGTAATTTGCTAGACAGCAATAGATAACTAATATAGTAAGATTATGGTCAACTTTATAAGAAGGTACCAAAGCCAAGTGGCTTTATCATTCTGCAATCCTGCCAGCAGTGGATGAGGGTCCCAGATGCTCCATCCTTACTAGCAATTGATCATTAGCAAGTGTTCCAAATTTTAGCCCTTTGAATGGACGTGGAGTTCTCACCATGGTGTTGATTTGCATGTTCCTGATGATACCATACTTACTTTGGATCGGAAATATTATTACCCAACTTAGAAACCAACCTTATTTGCCACGATACTTCCTAGCTATGTGCCATAAAACCAACTCCTCCCTACCCTCAATATTAGCTTATTCTTGCATTTCCAATTTGTTTTTTTTAATTTTTTTTTCCAATTTGTTTTAAAAATAATTGCTACCAAAATGAGGCTGTGTCATTAATAATTATCCACATTGGGATTTCTCATGTGAGTTTGCAAGCCCCTGGAAGAATGAGGAGTAAGAACAGTCTACCCACAGATGTGCGACTCCTGAGCCTGACTACACCATCACCTGTTGTTAATCACTATTGATATTATTACCATTGATTGAGAAATGCTCTGTGCCAGGCATCTTACACTTACCACAACAAGGTTCATGATTTTTATCCTCATCTTATTCCCAAAGAAGAGTAGGTTTAGGGAGGTCAAGAAACTTGGCTGTGGGCACACACTGAATTTGAACCTGATGTTGTTTTATTTGGTCCAAAACAGGTTTTTTCCTCACTTCCTTCTAATTTTATGCTGGGATGTAAGAAAACATTCTGGCCTAAAGTAAATAGTGGAAAATATTCCAGACTAGAAGTTGAGAGACTGGGTTTTACTCCTGGCTCTGTCACTAATAAACAGTCTACTTTTGGATAAGTCCCTCTCTGGACCACAGTTCCTCATTACGAAAAATAAAAAGGTTGAGCTTATCCAGCTCAAAACTCAATATAGACCAGGCACTAGGCTAAGCATTTTACAAGTGTTAACTTATTTATATCTCCTAAAAGCCCTATCACACTGGTACTATTATTGTGCCCATTTTACAGGTGAATGAACTGAGGCACAGACATTAAATTACTTTTTCCAAATTCACAAAACCAGTACATGTGATTTCAACCCAGTCTGGCTTTAGAGTCTATGCTCTTACTAAACTAGGTAACGTTCATTGAAAGCTCATTTTCAACAACCACCTTATGACATTTTTTTTTTAAGATTTTATTTATTCATTCATGAGAGACACAGGGAGTGGCAGAGACATAGGCAGAGGGAGAAGCAGGCATCCTGGGAGGAGCCTGATGTGGGACTCCATCCCAGGACACCAGGATCAGGACCTGAGTCAAAGGCAGACGCTCAACACCCAGGTGCCCCAACTACCTTATGACATCTTTAGCAGCATTATTATCCCCTCACCCCACATTCCCTCCTACTTTTCTTTCATTCTTTTTCTTTCTTCTTTCTTTCTTTCTTTCTTTCTTTCTTTCTTTCTTTCTTTCTTTCTTTCTTTCTTTCTTTCCTTCTCTTTCTTTCTTTCCTTCCTTCCTTCCTTCCTTCCCTTCCTTCCTTCCCTTCCTTCCTTCCTTCCTTCCTTTCTTTCTTTCTTTCTTTTCTTCCTTTCTTCCTTTCTTTTTCTTTTCTTTTTTTTTTTTTGGGGGGTGGGGGAGTGAGGACAAGGAGGAGGGCAGAGGGAGAGAGAGAATCCCAAAGAGGCTTCATGCCCAGCGCAGAGCCTGACATTGGGCTCAATCTCACAACCCTGAGACCAGGACCTGAGCTGAAATCAAGAGTCGGGTGCTCAACAGACTGAGCCACTCAAGTGCCCCCTCCTACCTTTTGAATGAAAACTGAAATTTAGAAAATTTGTTGTCCCCAGTCCTACAGCGAGTCACGGGTAGAACTAGGATGGGAAGGAAGCCCAGTCATCAAAGTCAAGGTCTAAATGTCCCCACAAGTCAGAATGTGAGAGACCGCAGCCTCGTAAGCCCCAGGGAATCTTGCCAAAGGCCTACTTGGAAACCCCCTTACTGACCGACATGGCTACACCTTCCTCTCTCAACCCCAACCTGGCTGCATTTTTCTCCTCTCTTTTCCTCCTATTTTACAAAACCAGTTGCCTGGAAATTAGAAATTAGAACTGCAAATGCCTAAGGGACACTGCCCTGGGGACATTGGTGGTGGCAGTGGTGGTGTGGCTTCCGGAACAGACCCTGCTGCTGGCTATGGGGGAAGGGCTCTCCTTAGCTGGTCCTCACTGCTATAAACTGGAGTTCATTCCTCCAGGCACAGTGTTGGATTAATTACCTGGGACTCCTGTGCAGGTACATGGGTGAGCTTGAGCGGCTCAAAAACCACAGTCTGGAGGCTGTGGTTTTGACAATCTGGTTTTGTTTTTACTTATTTGATGTGAGTATATCTTTTTTTTTTTTTAGGATTTTATTTTTTAAAGATATTTATTTATTTATTTAAGAGCACAAGAGAGAGAGCACGATGGCAGCTGCAGACGGAGAAGCAGACTCTGTGGAGCAGGAACCCCATGTGGGGCTCAATCCCAGGACCCTGTGATCATGACCTGAGCCATCCAGGTGCAAGCCCCTGGAAGGATTTTATTTTTGAGTAATCTCTATACCCAATGTGGGGCTGGAACTCATAACCCTGAGATCAAGAGTCACACACTCCTCCAACTGAGCAGCCAGGTGCCCCAAGTATATCTTTTTAAATAGAAAATATGCACATAATAAAAAAATCAAATATCACAAAAAGCATATAGTATCTAGTGAATAGGATTCTTCATCCTACCCTTGCCAGCCTCTGCCCTCACCTTCGGAGACAACGTTTCTTATACATCCAGCCAAAGGGATTCCTGCACACGTGACCACGTGGGCATAGATTTCTGACCACACAAATGGGCACCTGTGATACACACCGCTCTGCATCTCCCTATTTCTTCCTCTTTAGCAATCAATATAGCTTGGAGATTATTGCTTGTCAATACCTAAATACTCTCTCTCCCTTTTTAAAAAGATGCCGTGAAGATTCCCATGGTAGGGCCATCCGTCTGCTCTAATGCTTGCTGAGGCTGTTTGTGATCGGAAGCTCTGACAAGTCAGCCTCGTGAATCTGTAGTGTGTGTGCTGTGTTGTATTGCCGCGCAGGCCCCTCTGAGATCTCGTATGTCATGTGTGTCAAAGAGGAAGGGAGCAGAGTTTATGGCTTGCCCTCCCCCAAGGCATAGATTACTGCTGGAGTTGGCTCCATAGGACTGTCATCAGAGGACAATTCGTCTGAGGAGGTACAGCTCAGAGAAAGCATCCAGACGGCAGCTCAACTGAGCACTGAAATTTGGTAGCAGCAGCAGCAGCAGCAGCAGCAGCAGCAGCAAATACAACACTGTAAGCTTTCCCGAACATGCCTGGCCAAATATGCCACTGTCATCTATTGCAGCAGGACCTCCAGTCCCAGGGATGGGGCTGGTTCTCTGACTCATGTGGCTGGAGGCACTGCCTATAATTTGGGGTGATGTGGCCAACAGATAGTGAGGGAGTGAACAAGACGGGGTTCTCCGAAGGCGATCCAGCCTATGGCTATTTCTCTTAGGAAGGGACCTGAGCAACCGTTCTCATATTCTCTTGCCTGAGGTGAAAGCTTTTGGGGAGGCTCCTTGCAAAGCCAACAGCTGAATGTCTACCTCTGCTCAGCTTTGTTCGAGGATGCCTGGTGACTGTCAGTCCTGGGCAGGCCCCTGCATGATTTCCTTTCCGAAAGAGACACCAACACTGGGGAGCTCGCCCCCTTCCAAATACACTCCACCAGGAAGACAAGAAACCTTTTCTTATACTGAGGCCACTGTCCCAGTCCTCCTCACAACCAGAATTAGTTCAAAGTGACAAAAAGCCATCGATTCCTCCTGTGCCATCACCACATTTTATCATGAAAACTCTGAAACATACAGAAAACTTAGAGAATTTTGCAGGGAACTCCCATCTATTTTCCCTGTAGATTCTACGATGAACATTTTGCTAGATTTGCTTTCCTTTAGAAATCATTCTTCCAGGGATGCCTGGGTGGCTCAGTGGTTGAGCGTGTAACCTCTGGCTGAGGGAGCGATCCTGGGGTTCTGGGACCGAGTCCCACATCGGGCTCCCTGCAGGGAGCCTGCTTCTCCCTCTGCCTATGTCTCTTCCTCTCTCTCTGTGTCTCTCATGAATAAATAAATAAAATCTTTTTTAAAAAGAGAAAGAAAATATCCTTCTTCCATCTCTGTAAGCCACCAATGCTTGAGGTGGTTTTTTTTTTTTTTAAAGCCTGGCCTAAAAATTCCATTCATTTGCTTCTAAAACTTCAGAACAGGAAACTTAACACCTTGTTTAAAGAACACAGGATAATTTAGTTCCATCCTAAAACAGGCTGTGTGGAAGGAAGACAGAGAGGACGTGAGAGGAAAGTGAGAAGGGAAGGCAAAGAAGTGAGAAGGGAAGGCAAAGAAGGAGTGAGAGAGACGAAAAGAGGGGACCAGGGGCTGCAGGCATGAAGATGCAGGAGAGGTCTGGGGTCGCCCATGAGCTTGGCCTGGTCAATGGCACGGCTCATCGCAAGTTTGGGTGCAGAGGTTTGGCACCCAGTGGGCAGCTGCTACTATTAGGGATGCTGCTGGCCTCTCCCTGCTGCAGTGGGGACAACCACGGGCTGGTGTGCCAGGACCATGGAGCCCACCACTGTCATCTTTCCTCACAGACTTTCTGGCCCAGGGTCTCCAGCTCCTCAGACAGCTATAAAACAGAGCAGAGCCCAGATCTGGAGAACCAGACACCAGCTTTGAACCCCAGTCCTGTCATGACCACCAAAACCCCAGCCCTCGGGTATTCAACCTCTCTTCTCTCCTGTATTCTCTTCCGGGAAATGGGCCTATTAGGCACAGATGCCTCCAGGGGTAGGTGGGTGGGCAGGTACACTGTAGTAATGAAGGCCCAAGTACACAGAGTGCCAGCTGCCTGCCCGACATCAAGCTCACAGGCTTGCGTGCTGTCTCTCACTCCATCCTTGTGATGGCTCTAGGAGCTGGACGTTATTATGGGCCTCATTTTAGAAATGTGGGAATGGAGATGTGGGGTGGTGAAGTCACTTCTGCAGGTGGTGCAGCTGGGAATGGTGGAGGCGGGCCAGGCCCCCAATTGCTGTGCTGCTCTGGGCGCTGTGCCTGCTACCAACCCTGCACAGTGTGACTAAACAGGCTTGCCAATGTTGGGTTCTTGCATGGTCAAGGTGGGACAGCTCATATGAAAGTGCTAAAACCTACCAGGTCTTTAAAAGCGTTTGCTGAACGACTAACAAATGTTGGTGAGCTCACCAAATACTTGTTATGTTCTTCAGCTGTTTTCGCTAATTGTTAATTCCATAGAAGCTTCCCTCTGATAGGGATAACCATGGCGGGGGTAGGGGGCAATCTCCCTCATCCTGTATTATACAAATGTCAGGTTTAACAAACAAATTACAAGGCAGTTGATTTTCTTTGTGTTCTGACCTCATATTACAGCAACATTGAACTTACTTTTATTTTTATTTTTTTTATTCATTTACTCAAGAGAGACAGAGAGGTAGAGACATAGGTGGAGAAGCAGGCTCCCCATGGGGAGCCTGATATGGGGCTTGATCCCAGAACCCCGGGATCACAACCTGAAGTGAATGCAGATGCTCAACCACTGAGCCATCCAGGCATCCCAAACCTATTATATTTTTTGCCTGTGCTCATACAACAGAGAAGCAGATGATAAATGTCAGGATCTAGGGCAAGCCCTTCCTCTCCTGCCTGTTCCAAGTTGGTACTGGGCTTCTCTAGTGTGCCAAAAGTAATCCAACACGCAGAGCTGTCCCGGGAGCACAGGGCTGGGAGCCTCTTCACTTTCCTTGCCTTTGATTAAGGCCTCTCCACAGACTGGTTGCTGTGGCTGTTTTCCACCTGTTGTGATATACTTCCCTTTCAAAACTTGTAAACTAATAATCCTATGAATTTATCTCTAAATGCGACGAAGAAGATACATAGAATAAAGCAAGGCCACATATAGAAAAGTACTTTCAAACTTTCTTTAAAGTTTCTGTATAAATGCAAGATTTAAAAAACCGGCTTAGGGATCCCTGGGTGGCACAGTGGTTTAGCGCCTGCCTTTAGCACAGGGCGCGATCCTGGAGACCCGGGATCGAATCCCACGTCAGGCTTCCGGTGCATGGAGCCTGCTTCTCCCTCTGCCTGTGTCTCTGCCTCTCTCTCTCTGTGTGTGACTATCATAAATAAATAAAAATTTAAAAAAAAATAAAAAAATAAAAAACCAGCTTAAGAGCCAAAAGGTTGAAAGCAACCCAAGTGTCTATCAGCAGGTGAAGGGATAAACAAAATGGGGTATGTACAGACAATGGAATATTATTCAGCCTTGAAAGGGAAGGAAATTCTGCTGTGTGCCACAACCGAGGTGGATTCTGAGGATGTTATGCTAAGTGAAACAAGTAAGTTTCCAAAGGACCAATACTGTATGACTCCCCTTACATGAGGTACCAGAGTAGTCAAGTCAGTGGATTCAGAGGGTAATATGATGGTTGCCAGGGGCCAAGGAGGAATAGACTTACTGTTTCAATGGGTACCGGGCTTCGGTTTTGCAAGACGTTCTGGAGATGGGTGATGGTGATGGGCGCACCGCAGTGTACCTTTAAACGTGGTTAAGATGGTGAACTTTATGTGAGGCATATTTTTCTACTGTTGAGAATAATGAACTAATTAAAAATAGGTTGACTTGCTTTATGACAGTGGTTTTGTCTCATGTTCCCCTTAGCCAGGTAAGAGGACACTGTATTTTTCACTTTTATTTTTTTATTTTTATTTTTTTAAAAGATTTTATTTATTCATGAGAGACACACAGAGAAAGAGAGAGGCAGAGACACAGAGACTCAGGCAGAGGGAGAAGCAGGCTCCATGCAGGGAGCCTGATGTGGGACTTGATCCAGGGTCTCCAGGATCACGCCCCAGGCCAAAGACGGCGCTAAACCGCTAAGCCACTGGGGCTGCCCTATTTTTCACTTTTAATAAGATCCAGAGACCAGAGCTAGGACAGAGGCACACCATGACAAGGACACAGTACAGGGCGTGAAGCTGGAGGTTAGGCCCTTAGACTCACCTGGACTCCAAAGACGGTTCCAAGGGCTCCCTGATGGCTCTTCCTTGGAGTCAGCAGACACAGTAGTTTTGGGGACTAAGTGAATGATGCCCCACTGAGGAGACTTAGGATTGAAGGGAGTTCACATAACAGAGGGTGCCCAGGAAGATTTGGGACCACAGTGCTACCTCTGTGAACCTAAAAGCCTGATACCACGTGGGAGCCTATATCCTGGCTCCTTCTAATTCCAATGAATCATCAGCACCAACAAAGAAATAACTCAGCCCATAAACCTTTGCTTTTAGACAAGACCACATTAAGCCAATCCCTCAATTTCAAGGGATATGTGGTGTTTTGGGAGAGAGCAGAAAATCCCAAGTTAAGTGTTTACAATTCGCCTCTGTACGTGTAAACACTCAACTGTGTTACCATTCCTCTTCCTCCTCCTCCTCTCTGTGTGATGATGATTTAAAATATCAACAGGCCCCTACAGTCTCCGTTTTGTATCACCGAACACTACATCTCTTTTCAGCTTTTCATTCCCAGTATAAACTCATCCCATTTTGTTTTGTTTTGTTTTGTTTCCCCAAAGGCCAAGCCTTTCAGCATGTCATTATGACCGGTTGTAATTTCCATTCCTGTGGGTTCAAGATTGATGTAAAGGAGTTAAAAGCTTTCCCATGCCCTTCATTACCTCTTTCCCAGAGGTGAAATGTAACTTAATGTTACAACAACAGTTCTGCAGGTAATGTCCCACGTGCTGATCTCTCCTTCAAGCATTTACCCTGATGGATGGACGGAACCCCAGCTCACAGATGTCCTTGTCTCCGACTGTGGACGATGGTCCTGTAGAGCATGGAGAGGAGGGGAATCACTGTTGTCAGGTCCTAGCCTGGCTCCATCTGTCCATAGCTGCACAGCCTCCAGCCTCCTTCACCTGTACGATGGAAATAAAAGCAGGCTCTGGAATTCTAGAGAAGAGGAAATGAGGTGACATCTTTAAATGTCGGCTCCCTACCTCTTTCTGGTGCTTTCCCCCTTCTGTCCTTCTTCATTCTCTTTGAAATCAGAATTTCTCCACGCTCTGTTTCTTTTATTTTTTCCTCTTTCTCCTTGTCTTTCTTACTCTTATCAAGGGAAACACTGCAGAGACCACAATAAATAGAGCACACTCACCGTCCCCTCCCCCTCAATGACAACGCATTTGTTTTATTTATTATTATTATTATTTCTTTTTTCTGGGCCACCATTCCTGATTTCTGGTTGCAGGCTGGTAATTGGCAATTGGTCATTTGTCAGTTGATGCCCTGAGATCTGCATACATTGTCACAAGCATCTCAATCTTTCTTTGCGAGTTTAATAAAATTTTCCAATTTCCTATCATCTAACCTAACTGCATCCCAGCAAATCTGTGTGTTTCCTTCATTAGGGAATTTTGCAGCAAAGTCCCTTCACCCGGCTGGGAGAATTTTGCCTCACTCTGGTTTTCACTGAGCTTCCTCTTTTTTTGCTCCCTCGTTAAGAGGCCTTATTTACAGCTCCGCCTCCAATGCTGTTTTCACATTGGCCCAGCCTTTCCTGTTAGCTTTTCACCAGTAGTGCTTAGTACTTCACTTAACATCAAACTGTTTCCTTCGTTTCAGAAACAAAACAGATCCTTTGTTCAAAAGTTCCTTCATTCTCCTCCTCAGGCTTTCCCCCTGCTTTGTACGTTGTACCAAATAGCAGCTGTACCTTCTGGAATAGTTTTGGACTGTCTTATGCTATACAATGCAGAGAAAGCACTTTCTCATAATCTGGAGTTGCTGGCGGAGCAGAAAGAAACAAAAAACAAAAGCTGCGTTTCAGGAACTTCATTTAGTTCAATATACTTCCCTTTGGTAGGATGCCAGCTAATTTCTTCAGCAGGCAATGATATTTTGAAAGTAAATGACTATGGGGGGAAGGAGGAAGTCAGTGAAGGGAACCAATAAACCAAATCAGGTGCCACTTTTAAGTGATGTTGTCCATTCATTCATGAAACTGTAGAAAAGAGATAAATTTACTGGTGAATGCAATGTATTACTTTTAACAACTTTGTTCCCTGTTTCTCATATAGAGGAGAATAAAAACAACAACAACACCTCTTTGGTGATAGAGGAATTACTGTAGATCACAAATATCTTACAAGGTATATTAAAACAAATCTAATCTCTTACAGATGCACAAAACAGACCTTATATTAAAAATTTCAAATTTTGTGATAGTTAAAATCTTGAGATTATCTGTATGTTTCCTTACTCGATATATTTTTTTAATTTTTATTTATTTATGATAGTCACACACAGAGAGAGAGAGAGAGAGGCAGAGACACAGGCAGAGGGAGAAGCAGGCTCCATGCACCGGGAGCCCGACGTGGGATTTGATCCCGGGTCTCCAGGGTCGCGCCCTGGGCCAAAGGCAGGCGCTAAACCGCTGCGCCACCCAGAGATCCTTCCTTACTCGATGTTGAGGGGTCTTTAAATCTATTTATTAAGATTACAAGTAGATGCAGAGGAACTAAAAGGTCATTTTGCTTTTCTCTATATGGTTTCATCAAAGAATTCCATCAACTATCTTGTTTTTTCCTTATTCTAGATTAGCAAACTATGATCTAAACAGTAAGAGATATGCTTTTAAATACACAAGTCAACATGAAAGCAATATGCAGAGCTATTGATTTTTTTTTTTTTAATTTTTTATTTATTTACGATAGTCACACAGAGAGAGAGAGAGAGAGAGGCAGAGACACAGGCAGAGGGAGGAGCAGGCTCCATGCACCAAGAGCCCGATGTGGGATTCGATCCCGGGTCTCCAGGATCGCGCCCTGGGCCAAAGACAGGCGCTAAACCGCTGCGCCACCCAGGGATCCCCAGAGCTATTGATTTTAACATCTATTTTAACTAACTTCTGAGCACCAAATTACATTTTTTTCTATTCAATAAATATTTTTGAGCACCCATTATGTGCCAGAATTACATACAAACTATGGGATAATACAAAGAAATAGAAAACAGTTTCTTCCCATGAAGAGCATTCTACATTCAAGAAGACAAGACACATATGAAATGACTTGAAAACAATAAAGACTTCTTTATGAGAAATAAGATTGTTTATGTATCATGCCCTTTCAAAACGTTAACAAAATCTATGAACATGTTTTAAAAATTCGGGATGGTATAAGAGCACAGTGAAAAGCAATTCTCCCTTTCCCCTCTCACCCAGCCTGTTATGAGTTCCTTGTGTAGACTTCCAGTGACGATACAAGCAGATACAAGCTTATGTATAATCACATGCATCACTAATTTATCTACACAAATTTCTACCCACATTTTATTTTTTTTATTATTTATTTATTTAAAGATTTATTTATTTATTTATGATGGACACAGAGAGAGAGAGGCAGAGACACAGGAAGAGGGAGAAGCAGGCTCCATGCAGGGAGCCCTACGCGGGATTCAATCCTATGACTTCAGGATCACACCCTGGGCCAAAGGCAGGCGCCAAACCTCTGAGCCACCCAGGGATTCCCTCTACCCACATTTTAAAAGAAGATTAGGCAGCCCAGGTGGCCTCAGCGGTATAGCGCCGCCGTCAGCCCAGGGCCTGATCCTGGACACCCGGGATCAAGACCCATGTCGGGCTCCCTGCATGGGGCCTGCTTCTCCCTCTGCTGTGTCTCTGTGCCTCTGTGTGTGTGTCTCATTAATAAATAAAATAAAATAAAATAAAATAAAATAAAATAATAAAATCTTAAAAAAAACTTTAAAAACCCTTAAAAATAAAAAAATAAAAGATTAATCTAGAACAACTAGCCATTGTTTGGCAATCTTAGGGAATGATCACATGGTAGGTACTCAATAATTATTTGGATGGTTAAATGAAAAAACATTCCTCTTTGGTAGGACATTTCAATTTCTTACTATTTGAAATAATGCTGTGTGAAACATTTTTGTGATCCAACCTTTCTTTAGGTAGATTTTCAGAAGGTAAATTACTAGGTCAAATCTTTTAGGTATTACCAAACTGTGTTCCAATAGCTATTTACTCCTGTCAGCACCATCAGAGATCGTTTCATTTTTTTTTTCCATCTTTGCTAATTTGGTATATGGATAATGCAATCTCACTGTTGTTTCAGATTGCATTTCTTTGAATCAATGAGGTTGGACATTTTTCCAGATATTGGCCAGTCATTGATATAACCTGTTTGAGAATTTTCTGGTAGAATCCTTTGCATGTTTAACTCTTAGGGTTTTTATTCCTGAATGGCATGGGCTCTTTAAATATTAAAACTATTAATTCTCTTCCTCATTATTAATAAATAGTTCCCCTCATCTAGTGTTTGCCTTTTGAGTTTTGATTTAATTAGCTTATTTTTGGCTAATTAAATATGATGTACATTTTTATCTGTTCACTGCTATCCACTGAGTCATTCATAATTCATTTTATTACCTTTGAGGCTAGAATAACCTACTTATTGCATCCTTTCAAGAACTGTGTAGAGACGGAAGGAGAGTCCACCTTATGCTAAGAGCCTGTCAGCAGGGGAGTTTTCTAAGCATTCATCTGTAGAGGCAGGTTGAACATTCATTCTCTCTTTGGGTCTGATGTATTCGGATTTAAGAAAACATCTTAGACATCCTTTTTGGAAGGATTTTGCCTTATTGGTGCAACTTCCAGGTGGGAAGCTAATCATTTGGAGTTGTGAAGTGCCATTATCTTTCTTCTCTCTTTCTCTACGACCCAGAGTGGAAAATTGGTAATGATTTGGTTTCCAGTCTGTAGCCAATGAGTTCATCTTACATCCTTTATTCAAACAATTCTTCCTGTTTTCTTGGCCACCATTAAAATAAGTCTGAATTTATCAATCACTTCTTCAGAGAAATAGAACCAATAGGACACACATGCTTTATCATCATTATCATCACCATCATCACCACCACCATCTATCTAGAGAGGCTCAACTTAAGGAGTTGACTCCCATGACTGGTTGAGGGTAGTTAG